>NC_042616.1:424122293-424445776 GCF_901001135.1 Rhinatrema bivittatum | reverse complement strand
TAGGGGTAGATTTTTAAAAAATGCGCATTCGCGTACTTTTGTTGGCGCACCAGTCGCAAACAAAAGTATGCTGGATTTTAGTAGATACGCGCGTAGCCGCTAAAATCCAGGCTCGGCGCGCGCAAGGCTGCCGATTTTGGGCAGCCGGCGCGCGCCGAGCCGCGCAGCCTGCCTCCATTCCCTCCGAGGCCGCTCCGAAATTGGAGCGGCCTCGGAGGGAACTCTCTTTCGCCCTTCCCCTCCCTTCCTCTACCTAACCCACCCCCCCGGCCCTATCTAAACCCCCCCTCCCCACCTTTGTCCGGGGATTTACGTTCCCGGAGGGAGAAGTAAATCCCGCACGCCAGCGGGCCGCTGGCGCGCCGAGACGCAACCCGGGGACGGTTCCGGAGGCACGGCCACGCCCCCGGGCCCGCCCCAAAACGCCGTCCCGCCCCAAAACGCCGCGTCGATCGGCCCCGCCCACGACACGCCCTTGACAAAAAACCCCGGGGCTCTGCGCGCACCGGCAGGCCTATGGAAAATAGGCGCGCCGGCGCGCAAGGCCCTGCTCGCATAAATCCGGGCGGATTTACACGAGCAGGGCTTTTAAAATCCGCCCCTTAGGATATCTAAACTTGTAACAGGACACAATCTGCGTTTTGAGTTTTGGTGCACTATATAGATGTTAACATCACATTGCCTGTGTTTTCTTCTGCCCCAAATTAGATAATTGGAACACTAGAGGAAGTGCACATGCCACAGAATGGTATTAATCATGCTGGCATCAGTGCACTGGCTGAGTCTTTCAGTGCCAACTCACTGCTGAGGGTAATCAACCTAAATGACAACACCTTTACAGAGCGAGGGGCTGTGGCCATGGCCAGGGTAAGTTGCTGACTTTGGGGTTGGAGTGAGTCGCAGGAACCTATATTCTTGTTTTCCCATCCCTCTCCTTGGAGAGTGTGACCCTATTGTAATCATGGCATCCTATCTGAAAGGCTTTGTATAGAATCCTTAAAAATGTGTATGGCAGTGCAACTCATGGATGGTCACGGTGGAGTAATTGAGGTCACCAAAGTTCAAAGATTTTGGTATGACAATTACTGATTTTTTTTTTTTTGATATCTCCAAATTCGGCATTTTATTTATTCTTTGGATATGCAAACTGTTATTGCTTCAAAATGAGAATTATTTACAGAATTATGTAATACTGAATGTCCAAGTAGGCATAAATCTCCTGTTTTTTATTAGAGAAAATTTAGATTATAATACCATCTGGCAAAAGTGGACATGAAAGCCTCAATTACATTTAAATGTAGATAAGATTATTAGCCTTTGTAGACAAATAACATGGCAAGTAATGTTTTGAGAGACACAATAGAAATTAATGGTCCAGTTCTTTTATGTACAAAGGCAGGCCTATTTAGCAAAAATAGAACAATTTGAGCTGTGCATTTTTCACATCCTGCTATATTAGTCTAGCATGACTGGGTTTATCTTTCCCAGCAGATGGAGGCAAGTCACATGACCTCTTCCTATGACATCTCTATTTACGTGTCGTGTAGGGCAGTTAAGCAAAGTTGTTTACCTGTAACAAGTGTTCTCCATAGACAGGACAAACAGCCACACAATTGGGTGGCTTTATACAATGAGACAGAATCGGGCACAACGCTTTCCCAGCTCAGGTTTAAATTAGAAGTTTCTTGAGCAAGCATGCCTCTTCCTTGCCAGTGCCACAGTGCGAGCCTACCTCAGTTTAATATCTAGCTGAACTAACTTTCCAGGGAGGAGAGCGATTGTGTGCCTGTTTGTCTTGCTGGCCACCTATAATACCTGTTGCAGGTAAACAACTGTGCTTTTCTCTGTGGACAAATGGACAGTACAACCATACAGTTGGAGACTCCCAAGCTGAAGGTTGTACGTAAGGATAACATTTGGTTTCCTTTGACCTACAACTTGACTTTTCTTTTCTTTTTTTTTTTTGCTGCAGAAAGCTTTTTAAAATTTGTTGTCCGTTTTTCTTTTAAGAATGATTTAACTGAAGCTATTACTTTATTATTTGGCAAATGATAGTGCCAGTATGTGTGTAAAGAGGATTATTCTGTCACCTTACACATTTAATTTTTATTGAGGCTGAGCTATTAACTTCGAAGTGGTCATTCTCCAACTTAATGAGCTTTGATAGTCTGGTTGAGTCTGACTTACAGTACAAATCGTTATGTTCCTGAACATACCCATACACAACCCACTTCTCTGGACTGATCTGTGATATTACAGGAACGAAAATTAGCAGGTAAGAACCAATTTTCATTTCATTTAAGGGCCTGATTTGCAAAGCATTCTTACGCTTAAAACTAGGTTTTACACAAGTAAATGCACTTTACCTATGTAAGTGGATGTTTGAAAATTGCTACAGTATGCGCCATTAGATTGTCACTAGGTCTTATCCATGTTAGGTGCATTCAATGGGGTAAATGGGTTTTGAAAATTGCTACAATAATGTTAAATGTACACATCTAACTCCTTTTAAAATTCACCTGCTAAGCTATTTCAACTGGGAGATGTTCTGAACATGATGTTAAAATCCAAAAATGAATTTGCCTTTTTTAGGTTCTCTCTTAAGTAAAGCAAAAGATAGCATAGTGTAAGTGTAGCGGAGTGAATTTGCAAGAATTGAAATATTTAGGTGGCAATTCTTTTTATGCTTGTATTATGCTTGCTGTTTTTTTTAATATGTTAATATCACAGCTTATATATTGATAAACTGCCTTCAATCTTGACTCCAACATAACAGTAGGGAACATCATACAGTTGCTATGGGTATATGAACAAATACATATAAGAAAGATCAGTTATTTCTTAATATCCTAGTAGACTGTATAGACAATCTCAAGCACTGGAAGTATAATAGTATGAAAATGATACCATTGTAGAAAGGAGTATGTTTTCCCGGAGCAAGTAATATTGTATTTCTTAGCGTCCAGTCAGATGAATCCAGAACAAGTGGGTTATGCATTCCTACCAGCAGATGGAGATGGAGTAAACCAATGTCAAGTATGTACACCCCTGCAGTTACATCAGCCTTCCAGTATTCTCCGCAATGTCTTCATGAGAAAATGCTTCATTCGCAGATGACATTGATGCCTTTGAAGTCCAGGATGGGGCGAAAGGAGCCTCCTTCTTTGGCACAAAATAGAAAATCACCCCGTATTTTCTTGAGACATGTGCACTGAGATCACAGCCCTTATACTGAGGAGCCTTGCCAATGCAGTTTCCACTGCCTGGTTTTTTTTTTTTTTTGTGGTGAGTGGCAGGGAGACACCATGAACACGTCCCGAAACACTGTGAAACCCCAATGCATATTCTTCTCTATCACCTCCAGGACCCACTGATCCAATGTGATTTTGACCCACCTCAGATTAAAGAGAGAAAGGCGTCCTGCTATCTCCTGTTCTCAGGGGTGGGTCAGCAAACCTTCATTGGGAGGTTCGGTAGGTTCCACTACCCGAGCCTGCACCTCTTCTGGGTTATCAGGGACAAAAGGAGTGCGACCCACTGAAGGGTCAAGTATCTGAAGGTCGCTCCTCTACAGGGTCAAAAATGCTTGAATCCTCTAGCAAGACCTCTCATGTGAAGGGAAAGCTGCCCCTATTTCTTATCCTCCAGCAAACGGGGAACCAGAGATTCGCCCCAACTCGCAGCCAAAATCCGTTAAGAGGCAATTTGGTAAGGTTAGCCTTAGGTCGCATCAACCAACCAATTTCTCAACCATAACTGACACCTGGCTGCTACTATCGAAGCCACCCCTCTGGCTGAAGCAGACCAAATCACAGCTCGCCTCTGCCAAGAAGGCAACAGCTGGTTCCACAACTGCCCTGGAGTTTTACCCCAGGCTCATCAACCTCCTGAGAGAGAAGCAAACAAGAGTGAGCCACCAAGGAACAACAAGAAGTGATCTGCAAGGTAATTGCCACTGCTTCAAATGCTTGCTTAAGGATAGTCTCAATCTTTTTAGTATGAGCATCCTTTAAAGCTGCCTCTACTTCCATAGGAATAGTGATCCGCTTAGAGACTGCACACACAAGTGTATTTCCACTTTGGGGAAAAAACAGAAGGGCGCTCTTGCCACTGGATCCAGAGGGTACAGATCTTCCAAAATCCGATCTCCTTTAAAAATAGCCTCTGGGCGCCCACACAAGATCAATTAATTCTTGAATGGCCTCCATCACAGGGCGGGGAAAAAAGAGGCTTTACACAAGGAAACCAAAATGGGATTTCTCTTTGGCTCAGATACTGAATCTGCCTCAGGAACTCCAAGCAATTTTCAAAGTCTGGGAAATCAGAACTGGCAGTGGAGCCTTGTAGTCTGTGCACCCATGTTAAGCAATGCATAGGGGCACTTGCTTACCTGTGCACACAAGTGGTACTGTGCACTTAAGTTTTTTTGAGCGCTTAATGTTTGGCTGCCTAGGTGGGTGCACCTAAGTGTTGGACACACAATTTCTAGATGCCTAGATGAGCACCTAACCTAAAAAAAAACCCAACAGCTAGATGCATGCCTTTGGCCACTGCTCAGTGCATTGTTAGCCATCATGACGCCTGTGCCTAAGAAGCCTAAGAGTCTTTCTCTTTGCACTGCTTGTTATATATGGGCATTTATTTATTTATTTAGCATTTGTTTATATACCGAGGTACAGCTGACATAGCCTTCACTCCGGTTTACATTATAACAAACCAGTTACATTTAAATTCATAACAGTGTGACAGAGATTGAATCAGAACATTAACTTAATAAAAGTCAATAAAAACATTGAACAATAGATATGAGTGTATGCAACACTTGAAGTTGACGGTTGAAACCGTTAATGAGAAAAAAAAGGTTTCTGCGAGACAGGACGAATGTCAGAAGGAGGGGATTTCAGCAAGGAGTGCCTGCTGATTTGTGCCAGTGCTGTTTGGAGGCTCAGGGTGAGTTGTCTTCCTATGATTTCACTAAGCCTGGCTCTTCCCAGCCGGTTGGGATCTGGATAAAGATGATTCAAGTGGGGTGCCTGATTCTGGTACTCCCCTAACTGGTTCCTCAGCAGGGGAAGGTAGCTCAGTGAGTACGTCTCGGGTCCCTCCTGGTCTGGATGCTTCTACTTTTTAATGGGTAGAATTTTTTCCAGGGCTTGCAGTCTTTTTTTTTTTTTTTTCTTCAGCCGCAGTCCTCGGCCCTTTCCATGCTCCTAGAGCAGATGCGCAAGGGGAAAAGCTTGCCTGGATTGTTTGTTGGGCGCCGGAGTACTAAAGCGGCAGCGGGTCCTCTAGATGGAGATCCAGACAGCATGGATGATGACGCCAATCCTGCTCTTGAGGATGAAATTCCCCTGGATTAGAACTGTATGGCACTAACTGCACTAACCACATCCTCTGGCAACAAATTTCAGAGCTTTATTGTGCGTTGAGTGCGTTGATAGCTCAAAGTGATCCCTCCTCCTCCCCTGGAACCTGGGAGCCCTAAGGATCCAGCTCTTCTCTACAGGGTACCTGGAGATTCTAGGGGTCAGGACAACTGGTGGTCCAGTTCCCTCCTTCCCCTTCTGAGCCCTGTGGATCCAGCAGCCAGCTCTGCCACTGTTCAGGGAAGTATTCCTTTTCTTATTTGTCAGGGGCAGTACAGTAAAGCTTCTTTTCTTCTTTCTTTTTTTTTTTTTTGTAAAACAAGGGCTGTGTCTGCAGGGATCTAGGCTCTCGTGGCTTCTCCCAGATTCGGCATGGCAGTTTCAGGCAGTGGCTGGGGGATTCTGGCAGTCACACCGCAGTGCGACTCGCAACACTCGTGGCTAATGGCACTGAAGGGCTTTCTTCAGAGCTGTACAACTTGTGGTGTGCTGCGTGATCATTAGTGCAGTCTCTGCTTTTCCGGGGGAGATGACATTTCTGGTAGGGTTGGCTTGGGGATTCTGCTGCAAAGTTCGGGAAGCGTTGCAGACAGCCACAGGACCTGTTCCTGGTGAGTGTGGGAATGGCAGTCATTTTGGCGGCAGCGAGAGGAGCTTCAGGGGAGGTGAGAGATTCTCCTCCTCTTTTATCCCTGGCTGTCAAAAGTCTCAGAAGAGTGCAGAAAGCCTCTGAAGAGGAGGAAATCCCTCTTAAGAGAGTATTCTGGGATTCCCTAGATTGTTCTTCATTGTTTGTGCTTCTCATGCCAGGAAGGCAGCGAGAAGGAAGCATCTGCGTCCTCGCAGCCAGTTACAAAGTTGGCCCGCCAAAAAAAAAACAAAAACTGACATAAAAGAAAAAAAAGTCTGAATAGATCCGGAGGGTGTTTGTGCAGTTCCACTGAAGAGGAGGACAATTTGGAGGAGCAGGCTGTGGACTCCCTGGTGGATGAGTTCATCTTGATCCAACCAGCCCAGAGCAAAGTATCTGTGGCCAAGGGGGGAGGACTGAATGTGGTCCGGCTATTTCGTAGGAATAATGGTGGCCTTGATTTCCTATGTGCAGGGTTAACTAGGTTCCCCACTTAGTTTATCTATCTATCATCCAGCTCCAGGACCTCCGGTGAGTGGGCACTCCTCAAAGTGCCTATCCACCTCTCACAGGTGCTCATGAGCCTGCCTCCCAGCCACTGGACTACTCCCCCTAACACCTTAAATTGCTCTATTCTGTTATTTGTGCATGTTATCTAAGCTGTATAACCTGCATTGTCTGACCTGCATTGTATAACCTGCATGGTACACTATTTACACCTCTTACCCTACCTAATCAGCTTTGTGCCCTTCCTCAGTGCCCTTCTCTCAGTTTAACTCCTTGATACCTTAATCCCCGCCTTGTACTACCCTATATCCTCTCAGTTTCCTTTTTACCTACCCCCTCTCCCTCCCTCCTCCTTTGCCTACTCACCCACTATGACCACACAACACATCAACCGCATCCACCTCCCCCACAACAGACTCCCCCATTCCCATCCCCCCCGTCCCACCCCCCCCTACAAATCCCTCCTCCCTATCCTCACTACCCCCCTCAACCAATTCCTTGGACTCACTACCCTCTCCATCATTCTGTTCAACGCCCAATCACTCTCCAAAAAAACCCCCATCCTAAATGACCTCCTCACTGACACCAAGCCAGACATCTGTGCCATCACGGAAACCTGGCTCAAAGAAACAGACATTGTCCTCCTGAACCAGCTACCTACACAATCCTACGAATTCCTATCCATTCCAAGACCCAAGAAAAGAGGAGGTGGCATCCTCCTAGCCTTCAAGAAACACCTTAATCTCAAACTCTCCCACACCACATCACCCTCCAAGCTAGAAATTGGCCTCTTCAAAGCCCCCTCACTGCAAATCTGTCTCATTTATGCCCCTCCTGGATCCATCGAACGGGACCCCTCCCCCTTAATTGAATTCTTATCTGCCAACATAAACATTGAAATCCCTTCCATCATACTAGGAGACTTCAACCTCCATGTCGATGCCACCCCCCTTACCCCTTCTTGTGAGGCATTCCTTACTGCACTCCAAGCTCTAGGCCTTAGACAAATTGTTGCCTCCCCCACGCACCAAGCTGGTCACTCCCTTGACCTTATATTCATCAACCACTGCTTCCTACCATCCCACCCCCCCACCTGCTCCCCCCTACCTTGGTCGACCACTTCCTCATAAAAGCCCTCCTCCCCCTTAACTTCCCTACTACCCCCACTCCCTCAAACACCACCACCTTCACCTTCAGGAAACCCTGCTCTGGAGATGAACTGGCTCTTGCCATTTCCAACACATCCACTAGCCTTGACTGCTCCAGTCCAGAGACTGCCATCAAATCCTGGCTCAGCATGACTCTTGAAATTGCTGACAAACTATGCCCCATCTCCAGACGTAACATTACCCAACCCACAAAAAATCATCAACCCTGGTACACGACTGAACTAAGATCCCTAAAAAATACCCTCAGGCAGCGTGAGAGAAACTGGCGTAAAGCCCCCTCACCCCAACTCGCCTCAAGTTTCAAAACTACCCTTCACCAATATAGAATAACCACCCTCAAAACAAAAAGAGACTACTTTTCAGCTAAGATCCACCAATACATGTACAACCCGAAAGCCCTTTTCAATTATGTTGCCAACCTCACCAAATCCTCTCAGCCCACTATCCCTGAGAATGATGCCTCCACTAAGAGCGAAGAAATCGCCCAGTATTTCCTCACAAAAATCACCAACATCCTCCGCAGATTTCAAACACCCTTCTCTCCACCTCCCCTTCCCCCTCCCTCCAACCTTCCCCCACTTCACCCACCCTCCAAACCCTTGACCTGACTTCCGCTAAAGAAGTGGAATCTATTCTCAGAAAACTTAAACCGCTTCCCACCCTTCAGACACCATTCCCACAAAATCCCTCCTCTCCATCCCGAACACTATATCCAAACCCATCGCAGACATCATAAACTCCTCCCTCTCTTCAGGCTCTGTCCCAGATGCTCTTAAACAAGCTATTGTCAAGCCCCTCCTAAAAAAACCAACACTAGACCCTAAAGACCCCGCTAACTTCCGCCCTATCTCTAACCTGCCCTTCCTATCCAAAATTATGGAAAAGATTGTAAACATCCAACTTACAGAATATCTAGAAAGCAACAACATTCTGCATCCAGCCCAATACGGCTTCCGTAAATACCTCAATACAGAAACCCTCCTGCTCTCCCTCACGGACCACTTACTCATAGGCATGGACCGAGGCAACTGTTACCTCCTCGCCCTACTCGACATCTCAGCTGCCTTTGATACCATCAACCATAACCTCCTCATCAACCGGCTATCCGAAATAGGCATCTCAGGCCTAGCCCTACTATGGTTTAAATCCTACTTATCTAACAGAAAGTTCTCCGTCAAGATAGGAAACGCCAACTCCACATCTATCCCTTGTCTCAAGGTGTCCCACAAGGCTCCTCCCTCTCCTCCACCCTTTTCAACATTTATCTCACACCTCTATGTCAGCTCCTCACAGACCTCGGCCTCAAATTCTACCTCTATGCAGATGACGTTCAAATTCATTCCCATTCACAACCTCTCTCAGATGCCCTTGCCTTCTGGAACACATGTCTTGCCAACATCAATGACTTCCTCACCAACATCCACCTCGCTCTAAACTCCTCCAAAACAGAGATGCTCCTTATCTCTCCTCACCTCCCTCCCAAACCACCGATCTCCAACGATCCAGCTTTCAACGTCAACACCCCAACCCACAGTAAGAGACCTTGGGGTTATATAGATCAACAACTCAATCTCAAAAAACAGATCAACTCCATCCTCAAAGAAGGTTTCTTCAAGCTTCACATCCTGAAGAAACTCAGACCCTCCTCCACTATCATGACTTCCGCACCGTCGTCCAAGCCACCCTTTCCTCAAAGCTGGACTACTGTAATGCCCTCTTCCTTGGCCTACCCTCCTCCACCACCAAGCCCTTAAATGCTCCAGAATGCCATCGCCAGGGTCATCACCAACTCAAGGAAAGCTGATCACATTACCCCAATACTCAAAGAACTCCACTGGCTCCCCATCGCATCCCGAATTCTCTTCAAAATTCTAACCATAGTGCACAAGTCCATCCACTCGCACAATTCCAATTGGTTGGATGAACCCTTTCGTCCTATACGCACTGAACGACCCACTCGCACTGTCAACAAAGGCACCCTCTCCATTCCCCCTTTGAAAAAAGCCCACCTCTCCTCTACTAGGGACCGTGCACTATCCATTGCAGGCCCTAAACAATGGAACACCCTCCCTACCACTCTCAGGCTAGAGCCATGTTACGCCAAGTTCAGAAAAAAACTTAAAAACATGGCTCTTCCGACAAGCCTACCCTGATTAAGTACACCGACTTCTGCAAGATCTTGCCTACGCCTTGTATATTCCTGTAAATAGTCCGTTGCAGTTTTTATTTATTGCTTTAATTCCTCCACCTCCTGCTCTTTGTATACTCCTCCTTGTTCGCCCCCCTGTTCATTGTAATTTCTACCTTTAAAGTTACATTGTAAACCGGTATGATGTATGCATACTAATACCGGTATATAAAAGTTTTAATACATAATAAAATAAATTTATTTATTTATTTATTTATTTTCAGGCTCTCCTATTAAGGATTAGAGGGCTGGCAGCTATTTTTAATGCTCGGGCAATTGGCAATTCCTATGGATCTTCCTTCCAGTGTGGATCAGTGTTCAGAAAATTAATCCCAAAGGAAATTCTAAGGTGGAGTTCGTTGAAGGTCTTCTCTAAGATCTGTGCTGGTTATGGCATTTTTACTGCACACCCAGTTTGGAGAGTGCTTCATTCTCTCTTTGGAATGAATCCTGTGACAGAGCTGGCTGGTGGTTCCAGTAGGAGTTTGTGGCATTTCTATCTCGCCCAAAAAGGGGAAGAACTCTTAGATTGGCTGTGCCAGGTTTGGCAGCACAATAGGCTGAACGTTAACATAGAAACGATGGCAGAAAAAATTCAAAAGGTCTATCCAGTCTGCCCAGCAAGCTTATGGTAGTATCTGCCGTGCTGTACAGGTCACCCCCATACTTATTAGTTTCTTGGACTGTAAAAGACCAGGCCCATGTTTATTGCTGTCTGTCTAATTCCCTGTTATCTCTTGCAGTTGAAACAGAGAGCAATAAACCTTTATTCTTTTGATGGGAGTTGCATCAAAAGTATAAAGGCATATTGGTTAAGGGTAGTAACCGCTACACCAGCAAGATACCCCCATGCATGTTTTTCTTCATTTCCATCCCCTAGCCTTTAGGTATCCACAGTGTTTATCCCATGCCTCTTAGAATTCTTTTACTATTTTTGTCATCACCCTCTCCGTGAAGAAATATTTCCTGACGGTTCTGCGCCATCCTTCCTGGAGTTTCATTCATGACCCTAGTTCTACTAATTTCTTTCGAACGGAAACTGTTTGTTGATTGTACATAATTAAAACCTTTCAGGTAACTGAAGGTCCTTATTTCTCACAGGACAAGCAGGATGGTTGTCCTCACAAATGGGTGACATCGAGGATGGAGCCCACCACGGAAAACTTCTGTCAAAGTTTAAACAGAACTTTGACTGGCCCCTACTGGGCATGCCCAGCAAGGCACTGACCCTGCAGCCAGCAGGGGTCTCCCTCCAGTCTTCTTTTTTCCGCGCAGCAGCTGCCACGCGGTGAAAGGAGCTCTCTTACCACGTTCCTGACAGGAATTCGGTTTTTTCTTTCCGAAGAAAATTGCCCCTCAGGGGTCTCCCTTCGACAAATTTTTGTCACCTTCGCGGAATCCGGTAAGTTTTTTGCCGATTTTCATCGACTGCCGTCGATTTTGGCCCTTGAGGCCTGTTGGCACTTACCGATCCCGCGGCTAAATTTGGCCCTAGGCCATGGCGACGGGGTTCCGTCGTTGTCTGGATTGCACCCGGACTATGTCCATCACAGACCCCCATAGGGTCTGTGTTCTGTGTTTGGGAAGTGAGCATGATGTCCTGACTTGCACTAAATGTGCCCTAATGACACCTAAGGGTCGTAAAGCCAGGATGGAGAAGATGGGGCTCCTCTTCCATGCACCCACCCCAACACCATCGATAGCATCGACGTCATCGGAACCGGCACCGTCGAAGTTGTACCACCACCGTCAACCCTCCGGTGACCGTCCACCACCGATGACTTCTCGGCCGTCGACTCCTGTCCCCTCCCCGGATGGGCGAGGAGATCGGAAGGACAAGCATCGCCATCGGCGGCACAAGTCTCGGCCCGTCGAGGATCCACAGCCATCGACCTCTGAACAGGCCGAGCCACCGACAAAAAAGCCTCGGTCAGACCTGGCACCGTCCACGTCTCGTTCGCAGGCATCGAGGAAACCCTCACCCTCTCGGGGTGTGGGAGCCGTGATCCCACCGGTTACGGTGGTCCCTCCGGCTCTGCTCAGCCTCCCTCTCCCGTCGAGCCGGGTATCGTTACCCCTGGTCTCCGGGCAGAACTGGACCGGCTGGTCCAGGAGGCCATCGAGAAAGCGATGCAAAGGTTCCAGCCTCCACCGGCACCGTCTCCGGCACCGATTCTGGCACCACCTCAGGCACCGACCTCGGCACCGACTCCGCCCCGAGGAGGGAACCGACCACCGAGCCTCTAGTGGAAGCGCTGGCACCGCTACTGAATCGTATGGAGGCACTCATGCGGGCCCTTCCATCGGTGATTCCAGTAGCACCGACTACACCATCGTCTCCGGCAGGATTCTCATCGGCAGGAGAAACACCGTTTCGGATTCCCCCGTCCGGAGTAGTCCCATCGGTGCCTTCGCATACCTCTCCACCGATTTATCCCTTGGCTCCATCGATTCCAAGACCGGCACCGATTCCATCGGCAGCCTCGAAGCCCTCGATGCCGTTTACAGTTCCGCTTGCAGCACCGATTCCATCCAGATTTCCATCGATGCCTTTGGATCCTCAACCAGGTCCTTCAGGTCTGCAAGCCCCACATGATCCTTATGATACCTGGGGTGATGATACATCTTCTGATACAGATTGCCATCCCCACCATCTCCTACAGAGAGTAGAAAACGATCTCCTCCTGAAGATCTCTCCTTTATTAATTTTGTAAAGGAGATGTCAGAAACTGTACCTTTTCAGTTGCAATCTGAGACCGATGACAGGCACCAGATGATGGAACTGCTCCAATTTCTGGATGCCCCAAAAATCATCGCTTCCATCCCCATTCACCAGGTATTTCTGGATCTTTAAAAAAAACTGGGAATCTCCTTCATCTGTGTCACCAGTTAATAAGAAAGCTGACTCCACATACCTTGTTCAGTCAGCACCAGGATTTCAGAAGCCTCAACTGGATCATCGCTCTGTTGTAGTTGAGTCTGCACAAAAGAAGGCCAAGCGCCTAAAACCACACTCTTCCACTCCCCCTATCAAGGACAACAAATTCCTAGATAGTGTGGGACGGAAAGTGTATCATGGGGCCATGTTGATATCTCGCATAGCTTCATACCAACTTTACATGACTCAATACAACAGAGCCATCCTTAAACAGATGCAGGACTACGCTGACACGTTACCGGACCAATACCAGCCACAACTTCAAGCCCTTCTTCACAAAGGATTTGAGGCTGGGAAGCACGAGATCAGAACGGCCTACGATATCTTCGATGCTTCCACAAAAGTCTCAGCTACTGCCATCTCAGCCAGACGTTGGGCTTGGTTAAAGTCATCAAACCTTCGCCCAGAGGTCCAGGATCGTCTAGCCGATTTACCCTGCTTAGGAGACAATCTGTTTGGAGAACAGATTCAACAAATTGTGGCAGAATTGAAGGATCACCACGAGACGTTTGAAACAACTTTCGTCTGTTCCGTCTGAGGTATCCTCCAAACCACCACCTAAGAAGGACTCTAAAAAGTCTTTCTTTCGGCCACGTCGTTATTATCCTCCGTCGGCTAGGCCTCGTCCGGCTCGATCCTCCACTAGACCTCAGCCACGCCAACCTCGAAAACAAAGACCTGCTGTGGCCCCACCTCCTGGGCCTGCGGCAGGCCTTTGACTTCCCGGTACGGAGCACATGCCACATCCCACTTCCCGAATCCCTGTGGGGGGTCGTCTGTGCCACTTTTTACAGCATTGGATACAGATTACCTCAGATCAGTGGGTGCTGGCAATTATCACACAGGGTTACCACCTCAACTTCATAACTCTTCCGGCAGACTCCCCGCCTCTTCAAGCATGGAGTCTATCCAGCCACTTGACTCAATTACAACAGGAAGTATCCCTTCTTTTGCAATCAAATGCTATAGAACCCGTCCCTTCCTCTCAACGAGGCAAGGGATTCTACTCCAGGTACTTCCTAATTCCAAAGAAGTCAGGGGGGCTACGTCCCATTTTGGACCTTCGGGCCCTCAACAAGTACCTTCAAAAAGAAAAGTTCAAGATGGTAACCCTGGGTGCGCTACTCCCTCTGCTGCAAAGGGGGGATTGGCTGTGCTCCCTCGACCTACAGGATGCTTATACCCACATTGCGATAACACAATCCCATCGCAAGTATCTGCGGTTTCTGGTAGGCCGCGACCATTATCAATACCGAGTACTACCTTTCGGTCTGGCATCTGCTCCACGAGTCTTCACCAAATGCCTCGTAGTGGTAGCAGCATTCCTCAGGAAGGAAGGTGTCCACGTCTACCCCTATCTGGACGATTGGCTAATCAGGGCTTCCACCCCTCAGATTGCCCACTCCTCCCTAAAATTGACAATCAACACACTCCTTTCCTTAGGGTTTCTTGTCAATTACGAGAAATCTTGCTTAGTCCCATCTCAAACCTTATCTTTCATTGGGGCAGACTTGGACACCTTACAGGCAAAGGCTTACCTTCCGCTGCAGCGGGTCCAAACTCTCATGTCCCTCGCTCGCCAGCTCCAGTCTCAGGACACAGCCACGGCTCGCCAATTCCTCATTCTCCTAGGACACATGGCATCCTCAGTTCAAGTCACTCCCATGACCCGACTAGCCATGAGAGTAACACAATGGACTCTGCGACACCAATGGATTCAAGCTTCTCAGCGCCTGTCCTCCATAGTTGCAGTTACACAAGCGCTTTGCCTGTCTTTAACCTGGTGGACGACTCAAATCAATCTCCTTCAGGGCTTACCTTTTCTCCTACCAGATCCACAAGTAATCCTGACCACCGACGCTTCCCACATCGGTTGGGGGGCTCATGTGGACGATTTCCAAACCCAAGGGTTATGGTCACCAGAGGAAGCCGAACACCAGATAAATTTTTTGGAACTTCGAGCAATCCGTTACGCGCTCAGAACGTTCAAGGATCGTCTTTCGAATCAGATAATCTTAATCCAGACAGACAACCAAGTGGCCATGTGGTACATAAACAAGCAGGGAGGCACAGGCTTTTCCTTCTGTGTCAGGAAGCTGTGCAGATTTGGGCAGAAGCCCTCTCCCACTCCATGTACCTCAGGGCCACTTACCTGCCGGGAGTAGACAATGTATTGGCAGATCAGCTGAGCCGGGTCTTCCAACCACACGAGTGGTCACTCGATCCTCTGGTAGCGACCTCTCTATTTCACAAGTGGGGTTCTCCCCACATAGATCTCTTTGCGTCCCCTCAGAACCACAAAGTAGACAATTACTGCTCTCTCATTCGGAGCCACCACTCTCGGCCGAGGGATGCCTTCTCCCTCAAGTGGACATCAGGTCTCTATGCATTCCCTCCACTTCCTCTTCTGTCAAGGACTCTCGTGAAGCTTCACCAGGACGGAGGAACCATGATCCTGATAGCACCCCACTGGCCACGCCAGGTGTGGTTTCCCATTCTTCAGGATCTCTCCATCCGCAGGCACATCCCTCTGGGAACGGATCCGCATCTGCTCACTCAGAACGACGGATGCCTCCTCCATCCCAACCTCCAAGCCTTGTCCCTGACGGCATGGATGTTGAAAGGTTAGTCCTTCAGCCTTTTAACCTTTCGGATTCGGTTTCTCGTGTCCTGATAGCTTCACGAAAGCCCTCCACCAGAAGATCCTATTCGTATAAATGGAAAAGGTACACATCTTGGTGCACTTCCCAGTCCCTTGATCCCCTTTCCTGTCCAATCTCTAAGTTCTTGGACTATTTATGGCATCTATCGGAATCGGGTCTTAAAACCTCTTCCATTAGGATGCATGTTAGTGCAGTAGCCGCTTTCCATAAAGGCATACAGGGTGTCCCTATTTCAGTACAACCCCTGGTAACACGATTTCTTAAAGGCTTGCTCCATCTGAAGCCACCCTTACGTCCTCCGGCCCCATCTTGGGACCTTAATCTGGTTCTTGGTCGGCTAATGAAACCACCTTTCGAACCTCTACACTCCTGTGAATTAAAGTATCTCACATGGAAGGTATTATTCCTTTTAGCTGTCACTTCAGCTCGCAGGGTTAGTGAGTTACAGGCCTTAGTCACCTATCCGCCTTACACTAAACTGCAGGACCGGGCGGTACTCCGCACTCACCCTAAATTTTTACCTAAGGTAGTTTCTGAGTTTCATATTAATCAATCCATCATACTACCTATCTTTTTTCCCAGGCCCCACTCCAACTCCGGAGAACAGACTCTGCATACCCTAGACTGTAAACGGGCTCTAGCTTTTTATCTAGACCGTACAGTTTCTCACAGGAAGAGCACTCAATTATTCGTCTCTTTCCATCCTAACAAGTTAGGACAACCTGTGGGTAAGCAGGCTCTTTCCTCCTGGTTGGCGGACTGCATTTCTTTTTGCTATCAGCAAGCTGGCATTCCTTTTCAAGACCGTGTAAAAGCACACTCTGTGAGGGCCATGGCGACTTCGGTGGCAAACCTTCGATCGGTGCCGCTTCCTGACATCTGCAAGGCTGCAACCTGGAGTTCTCTCCATACCTTTGCAGCCCACTATTGTTTGGATAAAGCTGGAAGACAGGACTCCATCTTCGGCCAATCTGTCTTGCGTAACCTTTTTCCAACATGATGTACCAACACCCTTCCACCTTCCCGGTAGGGTGCGGATGCCCTTACCAAATTCCACCCAAGTTGTTGTGCCTCTTGCACATCGTTGGGTGCATTTGGTGCAAGTCGGGACATCCTCAGCTCGGTACTCACCCATTTGTGAGGACAACCATCCTGCTTGTCCTGTGAGAAAGCAAATGTTGCTTACCTGATGTAACAGGTGTTCTCACAGGACAGCAGGATGTTAGTCCTCACGAAACCCGCCCGCCACCCCGCGGTGTTGGGTTCGTTTTGTTTTTACTTTTTAGGCACTGCCTGTAGCTTTGAAAATCAGACTGGAGGGAGACCCCTGCTGGCTGCAGGGTCAGTGCCTTGCTGGGCATGCCCAGTAGGGGCCAGTCAAAGTTCTGTTTAAACTTTGACAGAAGTTTTCCGTGGTGGGCTCCATCCTCGATGTCACCCATTTGTGAGGACTAACATCCTGCTGTCCTGTGAGAACACCTGTTACATCAGGTAAGCAACATTTGCTATCTCCCCTGCACCTCCTCTCCTCCAGGATATACATAAGAACATAAGAAATACCATACTGGGTCAGACCAAGGGTCCATCAAGCCCAGTATCCTGTTTCTAACGTGGCCAATCCAAGTCACATAAACATTAAATAGATCACAAGCTACTATTGCTTATTAATTACCATAATAGCAGTTTATGGATTTAACCTCTAGCAACTTATCCAAACCTTTTTTAAACCCAGTAACACTAACTGCTGAAAACATATCCCCTGGCAATGAATTACAGAGTTTAACTATGTGCTGAGTGAAAAAGAATTTTCTTCGATTTGTTTTAAATGAGCTATTTGCTAACTTGGAGTGCCCCCTGGTCCTTCTGTTATCTGAGAGAGTAAATAACCGATTTACATTAACTTGTTCAAGTCCTTTCATGATTTTGTAGACTTCTATCATATCCCCCCCTCTTCCAAGTCCTCCTTTTTGGGGAGGACTTGGAAGAGCTTATGAAGCATCTAGGTGAAAATAAAGGGCATAGATTGCCAGAGGATAAGCCGAAAGGGGGAAAAGGATCTTTTCCTATTCATTCTCGCTTTAGGGTGAATAGATGATTTTGGCAGAATAGGGCTTCGGGTGGAAGTCAGAGGCAAGGTGCTATAAGACAGCAGACTTGGAACCAGTCCTTTCGAGGTCGAAAGCCGAATGGAGATGTTTCTGGCCAGGCTGCTGGTGGAGCCAAGTCCACCCAATGAAGGAGGCGGGTTCACTCCTCTGTGCTAGCTATAGGAGGTCGGTTGTCTCCGTTTTACAAGTAGTGGGCCAAGATCACGAATGACCGGGGGTCTTAAGATTGATAAAAGGTTACGCTTTAGAGTTTGTGTGTCCGCTAAAGGGATTTCATTGTCTCCCCTTGCACTTCCATTGCAAAAGGCGTGTGGTACAAGAAACCATCAACTGCTTACAGATGCTGGGAGCCATTGTTCCCATTCCCGCAGAGGAGCGGGGGACAGGAAGGTATTCCATTTATTTTGTGGTCCCAAAAAAAGAGGGGACCTTCTGCTCAATTTTGGGCCTAAAAAAGGTGAATGTGGCCCTCAAAGTTCCTCGTTTTCTGATGGAGGCTCTGCAATCAGTCATTGCAGCGGTGTGCAAAAGGGAGTTCTTGACTTCTCTGGATTTGACGAGGCATACTTGCACATAGCAATCCGTCTCAATCATCAGATTCCTGAGGTTCATGATTCTTGGGACACATTTTCAATTTTGCGACCTTTCGTTCGGGTTGGCACCTGCTGCAAGGACCTTCACCAAAGTGATGGTTGTGATGGCGGCAGCTTTCCAGAAGGAGGGCATCCTGGTTCACCCATATCTGGACAATTGGCTTATTTGAGCGAAGTCAGAAGTCCTTCACAGGCAGGCAGTGGCGTTGGTGCTACAATGGTTGAGATCCCTGGGTTGGGTAGTGAATCTGTCAGTCATCTGACCTCTTCTCAAATGTTGGAGTTCCTGGGGATGTGTTTCGACACCAGGATCAAAAAAGTGTTTCTCACCAGGGAACATGCTAGCAAATTACAGAGGCAGGATCTCAGTTTATTGGAGAGAGTGGTCCCCAGGGTCTGGGATTACCTGCAGGTTCTCGATTCCATGGCCTTCACTTTGGAGCTGGTTCCTTTGGTGTTTGCTCATATGAGACCTCTGCAGGGGGCATTGCTTTCCCGGTGCAATCTGTTGTCAAAGCAGTTTCATCTAACGCTACCTCGTACGGATAGTTAGGTCCAGTCTCTCGTGGCTTGGCTTGGATGGACCACTTAGGTCGCGGAGTAGGCATGGAGATTCTGAATTGGATAGTAGTTAATACAGATTCCAGCCTTTCCAGATAGGGAGCTGTATGCCAGACTCAGTTGGCACAGGGCCAGTGGTCGGCGCAAGAGGTGGTGTGGTCTATCAGTTGCTTAGAGACGAGTGATGAGGTTCGCATTGCTTGGTTTTCTACCTCTCCTATACGGTCTACTAGTAAGGATCTTGTTGGACAATGTGACAACTGTGGTTTACATCAACCGATAGGGTAGTATCAAGAGTTGGGCGGTGGCTCAAGAAGCCCAGGAGTTAGTTTGCTGGGCGGGAGCAGCATCTGATGTTATTGGCGGCATCTCATATAGCTGGGATAGACAATGTGCAAGTGGATTTTCTCAGTCGGCAACAGCTGGATCCCAGGGAGTGGGAGTTATCAGAGGAAGCAATGTGTCTTATCCATTGCAGATGGGGCCTGCCCCACATGTACTTATTGGAAAATCAGCGAAATGCCGAGGCACCTCTCTTCTTCAGTCGCAGAAGGGAATGCAGAGCAGAAGAGGTCGATGCCTTAGTGCTGCCATGGCTATGGGACATTCTCTTGTACGTGTTTCTGCCATGGCCGCTAGTGGGCAGAATTTTGCGGCAACTAGAGATTCATCCAGGAGAAGTGATTCTATTAGTGTTGGAGTGGCCTCGGTGGCCATGGTTTGCAGATCTGGTAAATCTAGTGGTGGATGGATCCGTTGCAGCTCGGCCATCTACCAAAGCTTCTTTTCACCAAGGTCCCATATTTTCAGATCAGGTGGCTCTCTTCTGTCTCACGGCTTGGCTTTTGAGAGGAAGCATCTACGAGGGAAAGGGTATTTCGAGGATGTCATTTTCACTTCTCTGCAAACTAGAAAGACATCCACATCCTTAGCATATGTGAGGATCTGGAGAGTTTTTGAGTCTTGGTGCACGGAGCAGGGAGCTGACCCTACTTGAGAGTCTGTGGGGCACATTTTGACATTTTTACAATGAGGGTTGGTGAAGGGTTTGGCCTTTAACTCCCTCAAAGTTCAGGTGGCGGCATTAGGTTGTCTTCGAGGCAAAGTGCAAGGAGTGACCTTAGCGGCACACCCTGATGTGGTACGTTTTCTCCAGGAGGAGTGGGGGGGGGGCAAAGCATCTGCGTCCTCTGGTGCAGAAGTTGTGTTCCTCCTGGAGCCTTAACTTGGTCCTTAAGGGGATGCATGTTGCTCCATTCAAGCTGCTTAGAAGGGCAACTATGAAAGATCTTACATTTAAAGGTTGTTTTTCTGTTGGCAATTTGTTTTACGAGAAGGATTTCTGAACTTCAGGCTTTGTCGTGAAGGGATGCTTTTTTGAGGATTACGGATTATAGCATCTCGTTTCTTGCGGTCTCTTTCTTCCTATTGAAAGTGGTGGTGTCATTCCAATTGAGTCAATCGGTGGAACTTTTGGCTTTCCCAAACTTGGATTGCAGCAGCGCCTCACGCAAGAGAGTTGAGACTCTTGGATGTAAAGCGGGCATTGTTGTGGTATCTTAAGCTCACTAATAACTTCTGGCTGTCAGATCATCTTTGTGCTATGGGAGTGATGCAAAAAAGGGACATAAGGCTTCAAAATCCACCATAGTAGTTGAAGGAAGCGATAGGTTCGGTGTACATCTGTCAAGATTGTCCTATCCCTGAGGGTTTAAGGGCTCACTCTTCTCCATCACAGGCGGCATCTTGGGCCGGATATCAACAGGTATCGCCACAAGATTTGTAGGGCAGCTATTTGGAAGTCGTCGCACACCTTTGCCAGACATCGTCTGGATGTCCAAGTTCCTGAGGACGTGGGCTTTGGTAAAAGTGTACTTCGAGCGGGATTCTTGCAGCCCCAGGGTTTAAGGAAGCTTGGGTACATCCTAGGAGTCTGGATTGATCTGGGTATGTAGAATGAAAGGAAAATTGGTTCTTACCTACTAATTTTCGATTCTGTAGTACCACAGATCAAATGCAACGTGAACTAATGCGTAGCGAAAGTGTACGACAGATCAATCCGGAGTCCCACCCAGTTGATGTGGGGAGAATTGGAGAGTCCGCTCGATCTATTATTGTAAATAGGCTGAAGAATGGCACAGGTTTGTTTGGTTCCTCACATTGTTATGGTTGGAAAGGTTTTTTCCATTATAAGGTTCCACTTCCGACTGCTCATTCAGGGGGACGTGTTTGTTACTGGTAGTTATGTTCATTGGTCTTGGCTTGGGTACAGGTCAATACTAAGGGACTGCAGGTGGCACATCAGGTTATGTGGTAGTGTCAGCAAAACTTTCTCTGTCTCCATCTTCTTGAAGGGGAGGCAAAATCCAAGAGTCTGGACTGAACTATGGTACTACAGGAATGAAAATTAGCAGGTTGGAACCAATTTTCCTTTTGACTGCATGGTTTATGCTTTTCAAAGCTGTACTCCATGTATGCCAACGGCACTTTGGTTCTAGATAAAGCACATATTAACTTTAGGAAAGGATAGTTCTTTTACCTCAGGCATTGTAAGATTTCAGAAACTTGCACTGAACTTTCAAGTTTTGCAAGAATAGGCACAGAGAGCCAAACTCCCACAGGTGCCTGGTTTCTTCTTATTGCCAACTGAGGTAGAGATAAGCTTTCATAGCTTCTTTATCGGTGATGTTTTGGAATGTGGGAAATACAAACTAAATGGAATGCGAAATAAATAAAAGATAAATTAAATATTCTCCTAGGAGAAGCAAGATGGTAATCCTCCCATGTGGGTGACATCATCAGATGGTGCCCGGCACGGAAAACTTCTGCCAAAGTTTCTAGAACTGACTAGGCACTCTGAGCATGCCCAGCAGGCCACTATGCCCGCATCCACGTAGGATCCCTCTTCAGTCTCTTCTTTTCCGCGGAGCTATTGCCTTGCGGTTGTGGAGCTTGTGCTCTTTTTTTTTCCCTTTGGAAAACCATACTTCAAGTTTCTTTTCTTGCTTCTTCCCATGCCAGGTCCCTCGATCTTTCCCAGCCCTAGTTAGAGGCTTCACGGTAAGTTATTTGCGGTCGATTACCGATGGTGCCATCCTCGGGTGGCTGCTGACCATTGACCGCTTGTTGGCTATTTTTCTCGATGGCTTCCTCCAGGTTCCGCTGCTGCCCCCAGTGCCCTCGGACCATGTCCATCACAGACCCACACAATGTCTGCGTCTTGTACCTGGGGGCCTTGCACGATGTGCACGGCTATTCTATTTGTGCTCAGATGACCCCCAAAGGTCGTCGAGCATGCCTGGATAAGATGGACAAATTGTTTGGCATCAGGAAGTCTGATCCCTCAGCATCGGTGTCGGCTGCATCAACACCTTACGGCAAGGAAGACCCCAGAGCTATGGGACCTGCCTTTTCCTCTCCCTCGCCAATTCCCCAGCTGGAGATAGGTGCTGGGGATAGGCTTGGGTCCGTTTCCTCCCTCTCTAGATCTGGATCGTCACCATCGTCCTCGGCGCTGGGGAAAAACCTGGCCAAACATCAGGGGGAAACCGAGGAAGCACCAGCATCAGTCACCTTCCTCCCATGGCTCCAAGCTTGGGAAGGCACTGGCTTCATGCGCAATGTCTCAGAAGTGGCTCCGTACTGATGAGGCATCGATGCCCATTGAAGTCGAGGGCCCAAGGTAGTCCCCACCAATGCCTATGCCGGGCATTGGTTCACCTCGGGGGCCCTGAGGAGAGAACCAGGGTTATGCCGCCGCCTCAACTGTACTGTCATCAAACAGCTTTCGAGGAGGGGTTGGAGGGCAGGGTGTGGCTGGTGGTGGAATGAGCCCCTACAGGTACTCCCTGGGGGAATTCTGCGCAAAAAAAATTTAAAATTCTGCGCACCAAAACTGAAAATTCTGCATTCTTTATATTGGTCAAAATAACACAATTTACATGACAGTCTTTAAGTAATTACATTTTAAAATTATACAGAAAAAGTTATTACTTAAAGTTGCAGGAATTTTAATATTTTGAGCAGAATTTCCCTAGAAATTCACTGTAAGTGTCCGTTCCACATATACACACACCCTCATACAGGCTCCCTCACTCTCTCGCACACACATATCCCCTCATATAGGGCCCTCTCTCTTGCATACACACCCACACAAGCTCCCTTTCTCTCTCACATACATCCTCACACAGGCTACCTATGTCTCTCACACAGCCCTTCACACAGACTCTGTCTCTCACATACACAATCCCTTCACATACACACATACACACATACACACAATCCTTTTTTCATACACACGAGCTCCCAATCTCTCTCACACATATACACTCCTTCACAATCTCCTCATATAGGCTCCCTCTTTCTGAAACCCACACTCGAGCATCCCCCCACTCCCCTCTTACCAACCAAGCTGTCTCTCACCCTCCCCCCACAATCCCCTTTCCTCATATAGGCTCCCTCTCTGAAACCCACACTCAAGCATTCCCCCCACTCCCCCTCTTACCAACCAAGCTGTCTCTCTCACCCTCCTGCTCTGTCACCCTCCCCTCTCACACAGATATTCTCTCTCACCGGCATCCCCCCCCCCCCCCCCCCCCCCATGCTCTCTCACACCCTCCTGCTCACTCTCCCCTCCCCTCTGACACACATTCTCTCTCACCGGCATGCCGCAGGACGCGCTCCGTTCGCAGTGAAGGCCTGGTGCCCCGTTTGCGGCGAAAAGGGAAGGCCCTCGGTGCCGTGAACGGCACGCCGGGCCTTCATTCTTCGCCGCGAATGGAGCGTGTCCCGCGGCACACAGGGGGCCTTCCCTTTTCACTATGAAACAGCGCACCAGGGCCTTCATCTTCGCCCACGAGTGTCTCCTCTGCTATTTTCTGCGCAGAATTTGGCAATTCTGCGTTCTGCAGTAGCGCAGAATTACCCCCAGGAGTAGTACCTAGAGGATATCTAACCACTGCCACCGGAGCTTGCACGTCCATGCTAGCACCATTGCTGGAGCGCTTAGACCTCCTCCGTGGTGCACTGCCGTCGCCCGCCCATGCTAATATCCCGAGAGCCCTCGCTGTCACGAGGGGCACCGGTGAGGCCGCGGTCGGAGACCATTCTCATCGCAGAGTCTTCAAATGAGGCAGGTCCATGGGCTCCCAGTGGTGCATTCCCCCCCCCCCCCCCCTCTCCCGAATTCTGTGGCCGCTGAGCCTCTGGTTACCGCGGCCATCGATGTACCCCCATGACTGCAGGGCTATTGGTGCCCCTGGCGCCCCGGCCAGGACTTTGCTTCAGGCTCCCCACTGGTATTCCCAGGGAAGTGAGGCTGATGCCCTGTATGAACCGTGGGATGGTGAGCCTTCCATCTCTGACTCTGAGGGCCTGCCTTCAGAACCCTCTCCTCCAGAGGAGAGATGCAGCTCCCCTCCAGAGGACCTGATATTTGTAGGGTTTGTAAGGGCTTATGGGTGGAAATCTGTCCCCCTTCCAGCTGCTCACTGAGGAAGAACTCCAGGCATAAGATGCTGGAGATCCTTCAGTTCGTGGACGCTCCTAAGGAAAGTAGTTGCTGTCCCAGTCCATAATATCTTCAAGGACTTGGTTGGCAAGCTCTGGGAACATCCCATCTCAGTCACTCTGGTAAACAGGAAGACCGATGCAGTGTACCTTGTGTAGCCATCTACCAGTTTTGAGAGGCGCCACCTCTCACAGTAGTCTGTGGTGGTGGAGTCCGATCTCAAAAAGCGAAAAGGTCTCGCACCCATGCCTTCGTTCCCTCAGGTCGTGAGCACAAGGCCCTAGGTGCCCTGCGTCACAAGGTCTTCCAGAGCTCTATGTTGGCAGCCCGCATTGCTTGCTACCAATTATATATTGACCAATATTCCAGAAATCTCTGGAAGCAGGTGCAGAATTTTGTAGACCATCTCCCTCATCAACTCTAGGAGGATTTCCTAAAAGTTGTGTAGCAGGGATTGGAATGTGACAAAGTTCGGTCCACATATGATGACTTTGAGACAGCGGCCAGGATGGCCGCGGCGGGCATTGGGGCTCGTATGGCCTGGCTTAGGGCCATCGATCTCCGGCCCGAAGTACAAGACCATATTACTGAATGTCTTGTACTGGAGAGAATCTCTTTGGCAACAAAATCAAGGAGGCAGTAGCACATCTCAAAGATCATCATGAGACTTTGCAGCATCTATCAACTAGCACCTTGGACTCTCAGTCTTCCAGTAAAAGTCCTCAAGGCAGGGACCTCGACAACCATTCTACCGACCGAGGAAGTGCTATCCTCCAGCAGGCGGAGCATGGCATCAGAGGCCTGGAGTGAGGTCTCGACCTAGGCGACATGTCCCTAGAACCCAGCCAGTGTCTCAGCAGACTCCTGCCACGGGTTTTTGACTGGCTGCGAGGGTGTTTAAGCCAGTCACCAGTTGCAGCCAGCGGTGGTCTCTCCGGTCGGAGGTTGGCTCACATCCTTCGTGGACCCATTGGAGAGCCATCACCTCAGATCAGTGGGTCCCTCTCCATCATCTGCCAGCGGTATAGGTTGCATTTCCAGAAGATCCCGCTGGTCTCTCCCCTGTGTCCCTCTTAGAAGTCCTCCAAAGATCGGGAAATAAGAATATAAGAAACATACCATACTGGGTTAGACCAAGGGTCCATCAAGCCCAGCATCCTGTTTCTAACAGTGGCAAATCCAGGCCATAAGAACCTGGCATGTACCCAAAAACTAAGTCTATCCCATGCTATTGTTGCTAGTAATAGCAGTGGCTATTTTCTAAGTCAACTTAATAGCAGGTAATGGACTTTTCCTCCAAGAACTTATCCAATCCTTTTTTAAAACACAACTACACTAACTGCACTAACCAAATCCTCTGGCAACAAATTCCAGAGTTTAATTGTGCGTTGAGTGAAAAAGAACTTTCTCAGATTAGTTTTAAATGTGCCACATGCTAACTTCATGGGGTGCCCTTAGTCTTTCTATTATCTGAAAGAACCCGTTCCTCCTGGTCAGGGAGGAAGCAGCTTCTACTCCAGGTATTTCCTCATCCCAAAGAGAATGGGAGGCCTTTGCCTGATTTTGGACTTGAGGGCCTTGAACAAGTTCCTCACGTGGGAGAAGTTCAAGATGCTGGTGACCTTATTCCCCTCCCCTCCTGTGCCAGGGATACTGGCTTTGCTCCCTCGATCTACAAGATGCTTATGCTCACATAGGGATTGCCTGCTTCCACCGGCGGTACCTCCGGTTTGTGGTGGGCGGGCACCACTTTCAGTACAGGGTGCTGCCCTTTGGACTGGTGTCTGCACCCCATGTTTTCAAAAGTGCATTACGGCACTGGCTGCGTATCTGCGAAGGCAGCGAGTGCAGGTTTTCCCCCTATCTGGACAACTGGCTCGTCAAGGGCGCCTCCAGGCTGGAGCACTGCAGTACTTGCAGGCCACCATTCAAATCTTGGCGGCCTTAGGGTTTTTAATCAATTATCCCAAGTCCCAGCTGGTTCCCTCCCTGCCCCTGAACTTTATAGGTGCCAGGTTTGACACAGCTCAAGCCTGGGCTATTTTGCCCACGAATCGCGCGATCAGTTTGGCTTCTTTGGCTGGGACGATCTTGCGGAGTGGTTAGATCTCGGCACACACCATGTTGTGCGTGCTGGGGCACATGGCAGCAACTGCCATGCCACCCCCTTTGCTTACCTTCACATGCGCGGGATGCAGTGGACCCTGCGGTCTCTGGCCGCTCAGGACCTTTGGGCATGCATTCAGGTCACCACACTGCTCCGAGACTGTCATGGTGGGTGACTGTTCCCAATCTGGAGGAAGGGGTTCCGTTCCAGGCTTCCCTCACTCAGGTTGTGCTCACACAGATGCCTCCCACTTGTATTGGGGAGCACATGTGGGCGATCTTCACACCCAGGGTTGCTGGTCAGCTCAGGAGCTGAGGTGCCAGATCAATTTCCTGGAGCTGCAGGCAATCCGTTATGCCCTTTGGGCGTTTCAGGATTGACTAGCCGGAAAGGTCATGCTTATCAACACCGACCAGGTAGCCATGTGGTACCTCAACAAACAGGGAGGAATGGAATCATTCCTCCTTTGTCAGGAGGCAGTCCAGATCTGGTCATAGGCTCTGTCCCAGAACATCCTTCTCTGAGTCAGGAGAATCTGCTGGCTGGTGGCCTAAGTCGTTCGTTCCGACCGCACAAGTGGTCCCTGAAGCAGGAGATAGCAGACCGGATCTGACATCATTGGGGGACTCCGGACATGGACCTCTTTGCTTTCCCCTGCAATAAGAAGGTAAGCCAGTTGTACTCCCTGACCGGGGAGAATAGCAGGACAGCGTTGGACGCTTTTGACCACCACTGGGGCCAGGGACCTTTTGTATGCCTAACCTCCGCTTCCTCTCGTCTCCAAAATGCTGCTGAAGCTCCAGCAGGACCGGGGGACCATGATTCTCATCGCGCCTTATTGGACCCGGCAGATCTGGTTTTCACGCCTGCAGGGATCCGATCCATCTGGGGATGTCCCCGAACCTCATAACGCAAGATCAGGGGAGGCTGCTGCATCCCAACCTCCAGGCCTTGTCCCCTACAGCTGGGATGTTGAAAGGGTGACCTTGCAGCCCCTGAATTCTCTCAGAGGGAGTGTCTTGGGTCCTGCTGGAATCCAGGAAGCTTTGCACTAGTACGTTTTATGGCCTGAAGTGGAAGAGGTGTTCGGTGTAGTGTGACAGCCAGGGGTTGAACCTATTCTCGTGTTCCACCTCCAAGCTGCACCTCTCTGACACTAGCTTAAAGACCACCTCTGTGAGAATGCATCTTAATGCGATTGGAGCCTACCACCAAGGAGTGGCTGGATTACCTAGCTCTGTACAGCCTGTTGTAGGTCACTTCATGCGGGGCCTACTCCAGCTGAAACCTCCCCTCAGGCCTCCTGCGGTGTCTGGGACTTCAACGTGGTCTTGGCCTTCCTGGTGAAGGCTTCCTTCGAGCCTTTGCACTCTTGTGACCTGAAGTACCTGACCTGGAAAGTAATTTTCTTGGTAGAGGTCACCTCAATGCGCAGGGTCAGCAAACTTCAGATGCTGGTGTCATATCCGCCCTACATGAAATTCTTCCACGATCGGGTGGGTTCTCCGCACGCACCCTAAGTTCCTACCGAAGGTGGTAACTGATTTCCACCTTAATCAGTCCATTGTTTTACCAACCTTCTTTCCTAAGCCTCATTTGCACAAGGGTGAGCGAACTCTGCACAGCCTAGACTGCAAGAGGGCTTTAGTGTTGTACCTGGAACAAACAGCAGGCCACAAATAGTCTATGCAACTCTTAATTTCTTTTGACAAAAATAGATAGGGAGTTGCTGTATACAAGCAGACCTTGTCTAACTGGCTTGCAGACTGCATCTTTCTGCTATGTGCAGCCGGTCTACAGCTGGGTGGCCATGTCAAGGCTCATTCCATTCGTGCCATGGTGGCTTTGGTGGTCTACTTGCATGCGGTCCCCATGGACGAAATTTGCAAAGCTGCAACCTGGAGTTCCCTCCACACCTTTGCCTCACACTACTGCCTAGACAGAGAAGGTCGACTTGACAGACATTTCTGTCAGTCTATTCTGCAGATCCTTTTCAGTAATTAAAACTAACTCTTCTGACCTTATGCCTTTTGTTTGGGTTCAGGCTGACTCCTTCTGTTGCCACCAGCACAGGTTTGTTGTGCCCATTGGCACCTAGTTAAGTGCTGTGTGTCCTTGGTATGTACGGGAGCAGCCTGTAGTTAGGTATTCACCCACATATGAGGACTACCATCCTGCTTGTCCTAGGAGAATACAGAGTTGCTTACCTCTAACAGATGTTCTCCTAGGACAGCAGGATGTTAGGCCTAAGGAATCCCACCTGCCACCCCACGGAGTTGGGTTTCTAATGGTCTATTTTATTTTTTTGTGAATTGTATATTACGAGACTGAAGAGGCACCCCTGCATGGACATGTGGATAGTGGCATGCTGGGCATGCTCAGAGTGCCCAGTCAAAGTTCTACAAAATTTGACAAGTTTTCCATGCCAGGCTCCATCTTATGATGTCACCCACATGTGAGAACTAACATCCTGCTGTCCTAGGAGAATACCTGCTACAGGTAAGCAACTCTGCTTTTCACAAGGATGTAAAAAGTACTAAACTGAATTTAAAATGAAAACAAAATAAAGAAATTGAATTTTTGTGGTGACATTTAGAGAAAGCAACATTTCCGACTGCACAGCAGATAAAATTAGACTAAGGTGGGTTTGCGCAGTGATGTTGGCATGGAAAGCACTGCACTTGCTCCGGAAACTTCTAGTTTAAACCTGAGCAGGGAGAGTGCTATGCCTGACTTGGCACTGTTGGATGACATCACCCAATAGAATTGTCTTTTTGCTTGTCCACGGAGAAAAGCCAGTATTCTCTGCCTCCTGCAGATGGAAGACATAACTGGTGGTGCTGCAGGAAATTCCATAATGGATTCAAATTAAAATTTGTTAAAACACCCAAAAAACTGCAACTTACATAGCTGTTTATGGGCTAGGTACTTGTTTGATTCAAAGTTTGCGATGCTGTAGGATAAGATGAGGATCCTCTTAAAATTACAGTCTCCCTTTCTAGTCCCTCTTTCTATTTATCTCTTATAAAAAGTTTGTTTTCTTTGAGGGCATAGGTAAGCTACTGTGAGGGAATTTTGATTGATAATGACTGTATATTGGCTATTCCCTTGAGAGACTGTTGAATCTTTGAAAGCCCCTTATTTTAATGAGGTACTAATGTTAGAGACCACCACTGTCTCCTGTGGCAGCAGATGATCAGCAGGAGCAATAGGCTTCTTTATGCAATTTGCTTCCAGAAAGAAAATGACTAGGAACAAGTGGCAAAAACAGCTCAAATGAATGTTAGGGGCTCCAGAAGCTGGGACAAGTACTTCATGTATATCCTGGGCTGAAAAGAGTACTGAGGGATAATGAGGTAGCCATTGATGATGGAATGGCAGCCATATTGAAAACAACCCGAGACTTCCGGTGATGACGTCAGCCGGAGCGCGGCGATAAGGAAAAGCTCCGCAGCCCTCTCCCCTTTAACGGGCTAAAAATGTGAGCCAAACACGGCGAAATTTCACCAACGGTGTCTAGGAGCAGTAGGATCTGGGGGTGCCTGAGGGAGCGCTCTGGAGCGCGAGTTGTTTTTTTTTTTTGTTGTGCGGGCGCACCTTACAGCGGAGACGGGAGAAGCAGGCCGCAGCCCGACCGCGTGGTCCTCTCGGGATCGCGGCGTTCAAATGGGAGATAAACGCGGCGAAAATTTGCCACACTGTGTCTGGGAGCTGCCGGGATCTGGAGGTGCATGAGGGAGCGCTCTGGGGCGCGAGTCTGTGTTTTTTTTTTTGGTGAGGGCGTCCCTTACAGCGGGAGACGGGCGAAGCAGGCCGCAGCCCCGACCACGTGGTCCGCCGAGATCGCGGCGTTTACCAGCGACGGATTCCTGCCGGTGGCGCTGGTTCCCTCCCAGGAGCTCCTACTCCTTTCCTGAGCTTGGGGCACCACAAATCTGAGCTTGTGATATGGTTTCGATGGGGCTTTTGTTGCGTGGCTTCGGGCTTTATACAGTTCGCCTAGTGCCCGGCTTTTGCTAAATGGGGTCCTCACCGAGCCTATTGGGTTACATTGTGGGGTGCGGCAGGGATGTCCAATGTCCCCTCTACTTTTTGTTCTAGCAGTAGAACCCCTAGCGCTACGGTTACGGGAGGAGAGGGGTTTCTGGGGGCTCAGTGTGGGTGGTCACTCGGTTAAGACGGCTTTATTTGCCGATGATATCCTGCTGTTCGTGGGGAGACCACGGCAAAGTGTGCCGGTAATTATTACCATTTTTGACCACTTTCGGGACATTGCGGGGCTAAAAATTAATTACTCCAAATCTGAAGCCTTAGCTCTGACACCGGGGCTTCAAGATGGGTGGCAACCCCCTTTCCCCTTTACGTGGGCACCTGGGAAGCTGCGCTATTTGGGGGTGTGGGTCCCGCGGGACCTACGACTTCTGTATGATTTAAACATTGCGGACAAAATAAACGCCATTTTAATGCAGTTGCAGGCATGGACCCTCCTCCCACTGAGTTTTTTTCGGAAGGTGTACACTGCTTAAAATGATATTGGTTCCTAAACTTCTATATCTACTCCACATGCTCCCCTGTTGGATGACGGTTCGAGATGTGCGGAGGTTACATGGGGGTTTGTCACGGTTCTTATGGAAGGGAAAACGTGCACGGATAAAATATATGGTTTTGCAACAGACCCGGGAGGCGGGGGGGGTATGGAGTGCCTGATTTTCGGCTTTACAACGCTGCTTGCCAGCTGAGGTTCGTGGGGGAATGGCTTAGGGGGAAGTACTGTTATTGCGAAGAGGGGTTGCTGTCTAGTATGTCTGCTCCCTGGTTGCCTCTTTCCCTCATTCAGGTGGATGCGAAGAAACTGCAAGCTTTGCAATACCCGAGATGTCTGCTGTCCCCATGTATTAAGGCCTGGCGTTGGTTGCGTCAATTGACTGGGTTGAAAGGCCTTTCCTCGCTCTTGACCCCGCTTCTGGGCAATTTGGATTTTCGCCCTGGGCGGGATTGCCGTGGCATTTTTCAGTTCTGGGCATCAAGGGGCGTGGAATACTTATATCACCTGTTTGATTCAGGCACGCATGAGCTCTTGGACTTCCAAACTTTGGTTAGAGCACACCAACTGTCTCCTAAGCATTATTTTGGGTATCTGCAGGCACGTCATTATACTCAGACTTTTCGTTGGTCCGCGGACGACGTGGCTGCGGAATCCCTTTTTGCCACTACCATATCGGACGCTATTGGTGTGACTAACTCGATTAAGTGCTGGAAACGCTTGTGTATGGCTTACAAAAGGCTGGATCACCTAACTGTCTTGGCTTCCCGATGGACATCGGTTCTACATAACCCTGTGACTTCCGAGCAACTGAAATATGGGTTTCGGACTCTGCATACTCAAAATCCGGACCTGGGACTGAGGGAGCTACACTATCGTATATTGCATTTGTCCTATTACGACGATGTCAAGAGGTTCCGGATGGGGCTAACTGATACCCCACTCTGTATCAAATGTGGAGGGGAGGAGGGGAGCTTGATTCACAGGCTTCTCCTTTGTTCTACGGTCGCTCCCTTCTGGACCCGGGTGCTGCAGACTATTTTTCAATGCACGGGACTGCACGGCCGTTGTGAAGGGCGGGCGTTGATTACCCACCCATTGTATGCTGTGAATCCCTGCCCACTTGGTAAAGCTAGGTTCGCAAGGCTGGCGATGTTGTTGGCGTGCAGGACTATACTTTCGGTATGGGTGGAACCACAGGGTAAGCCTACTGATGAGGCCTGGTCTGCCAGGATGACTTTTGAGCTGCAGATGGAGCGTTTGGATTGCATTTCGGGGCACCGCACGCGAGACCAGACATATGAAGACTGTTGGCAAGTTTTTTTTCATGGACTCCCCGGCGGGGCTCAAGCTAACCTGCTCACTTCTGGATATTCTAACGATTGGACTTAATCTAATCCATGGACTTTGGGTCGGAAGGGGGGGGGGGTGGGGATGGGTGGGTAACTGTGTGTATGGGGTGGAGATGGATGGGAAGGGGGGTTAGGTGGGAGGAGTCGTGTAGGGAGCAGAGTAAGCTCTACACGACGGGGTTGGTTCAGGGGGGAGAGGGGTTTCGCTATTGCTGATTCGGGGTCTGTGGTGGGGAACTAAAGGAAAAGACAATAGGGGTCACGGGTCAGCGGTCGGTACGTTAATGTTTGTAAACTGTTCACAATTCCTGGGAAAATGTTGTTTTTGAGAGGTGTTTGATTATGCTTGATATTTTCCCTTGTACCTCTGAGGCTGGTGTGGAACTGTTTTGTTTGTTTTGTGGCCTGATCGTTGCTCTTGACTCAATAAAAACTATTTTGCAAAAAAAAAAAAAAAAGAAAACAACCCATGTGGTTTTTAGCATGGCAAGGCAAATAGAAACAAAAATCCTGAATCTATAGTTTTAACTGATGAAGTCAATCATGCATTGTATTCATATTTGGATACTAACTTGCCCATTACTGGAGAAATTTTCCCAAAGTTTTTCAAGTTACTATACCAGGGTTTTAGGCTTTACTGAAGCCTGGAGAAAGAACAGTTTCTGCAATTCCAGCAACACATAAGCTTCCGGAATATATATATATATATATATTTGATTTATGGTTTATATTGATCGAAAATTAGGATTCCTAGCGTGTAGCAGATGGACTCAGGACCAATGGGTATAGTGTACTCCTGATAGCAGTTGGGAGACTGATCAGATTTAAATCTGACGTCAGCCCTAGTACATATACCCCTGCAGGAAGTGCAGCTCTTCAGTATTTTCCCTCTCCATAGCAGTTAGGGACTCTATGCACCCTAGCACAGCGTTAGAGCACTTTTACCAAAGAAAACCAAATTAAGAAGAAATCTTACCTCTACAGACGAGCCCAGCTCTCCTGTGGTGACACCCGTTGGGTCCCTCCCCCAGTTGAGATTTCCCGAGGTGATTTCCGCGATCCCTCGGAGGCAAGCCTCAGTCCGGCGGCTGACCCTCGGCAGGGACCTAGCCCCCGACATCGGGTGAGGCTGAGAGGCAGCGGGTGCAACCTCGAACGTGGCGGTGAAGATATTTTCCCTCTCCCCTCGCAGTCGGAGACCGCCCGGAATGAAACCGGGAAGCGCCGAGACAAGGTAAGGTAGAAGTCTATTTAAAAGTCTTCGGTCTCTGAAGCTCGAGGAGACGCAGAGGTTGCCAGCCGGGACCAGTGCCACCGGGTTGATCTGCCTTAGCAGGACTAGACACCAGTCAGATCTGAGGGCCCTCCCATGTGGAGACCTTCCGAGGTGGTCGCCATATTGTTCACGTGGTCACCGTCATAATTTTGGCTCTGTTCGCCGCCTCGATCCCTACGCACAGAGGTGAGCCATGCACACAAATACCTTGTGCGCACAACGTCACACGCACAAGTACCGGGCGCACAAGCAACGCGCATAGCCACGTGCTTACTGGGCCGGGCGCATAATTTGTCTGTGTGCACAACAGCGCGCACCAAACCCACGCGCACAACTTTAACACACATCAGAGCGCACAACTGTATTGTACGCACACAAGCCATGGCACCACCCGAAAATAAGCTCAGGGCCTTTGCCCAGCATGCAACATTAGAGCTGCGCAGCATGAGGAGGCCACGGCCCTGTGTATACAGGGCAAAGAGGCCCTAGGGGACCCAACTCATGGCCCTCCCCAGCCGGTACCATACCCCAGCCTCTTGAGCAGTACGCCAGATCTAGCACTACACAGCGGGACCCTCCCCTCAAACAGGGCTCCCCAGGGACAAGGCGCCGCCCAGTCTAGACCCAGCAACTATCTCCTGGGTGGAATTCTTAAAAGGTCTGCATACCTTCGTCCATATGCAGCCAGGGCCTCCTATAATGCGGTCATAGGCTCCACCAGAGGACCCCAACATGCCGGGACCCTCTGTGCCCAGAGAAGTGATCCCACCACCCAGAAGCCCCACCTTCAGGGACACTGACATCTCAGATGAGGAGTCAGATCCCCTGGAGGAAGGGGAACTCCCTCCGGGGACAGAACTCCATCGAACCATGAGACGCTTCTTCACCAAAGACAAGCTTGCAGACCTGGTCACACACAGCTTAAAAGAGCTTGCCATCCCGGGCACAAGTGCCTCGGGGGAACCTAAGACGAACCCACTATTAGAGGGACTCCGTCAGACCTCCCGCCATTTCCCACTTTTACAAGCTGTCCAGCAACTAATTGACCTGGAATGGGATGCCCCAGAAACTACATTCAAAGGGGGCCGGGCTCTGGCAGCCATGTACCCTCTGGACCCAGCCGCCAAAGATCTCCTGGTATGTCCGAAAGTGGATGCCATGGTTTGCGCGGTCTCAAAGCACACTACTATCCTGGTGGAGGGAGGAGCAGCACTCAAGGATGCTCAAGACGGACATCTGGAATCTATCCTCAAACAGTCCTTTGACGTTTCCGCTATGTCTTTACAGATCGCGGCCTGCTGTGCCATGGTGACACGCGCCTGCTTAGCACAGACCAGGAACAACACTCCTGGGGAGGCCCTGGAACCAGCGGTATCATTCCTTGCGGACGCCACTTTGGATCTGGTACGCACAGCAGCTAGAGGAGTCTCATCCGCCGTGGCAGCCAGAAGACAAATCTGGCTCCAAAACTGGTCAGCCGACGCATCCTCCAAAACGAGGCTCACAAGGATGCCCTTCAAGGGAACACTCCTGTTCGGAAGTGAACTAGAGAAACTAGCTAATAAATGGGGCGAGTCCCCACTGCCGCGGCTACCGGAGGACAGGAATAAGAGAGACCAGCGATCCTTCCCCCGGACCTCCAGGGGCAGAGGATCACAGCGCTTCAACCCATATAGTAGCTCATATCAAGCGGTCCGCCCTGCAGGCCGGAGCCAGTCCTTTCAGAACAAGCACAATAAAAGGGGAGCCAGCTCGGGCCCAGGCCCCAGCCGCACCCCACAATGAAAATTAGCCGACCCATCCAAAGGAAGAAGCAATAGGGGGCAGACTTGCCCTATTCTACCAAAGATGGGTCGAGATAACTTCAGACAAGTGGGTCCTATCCATCATTCGAGAGGGATATTACCGGGATTTCCACCACCTCCCTCTGGACAAGTTTGTGGCATCTCCCTGCCACGACCCTTCCAAGAGAATGGCAGTTGAAGCTACACTGACCAGATTACTAGCCTGAGGCTATAACACCGGTGCTTCCACAACAAATACTGGCCATTATTCCATCTATTTTATGGTCCCCAAGAAAGAAGGAATGTTCAGACCTATCCTGGACCTCAAGGCAGTCAACCGTCAACTTAAGGTTCCTCGCTTCCACATGGAAACCCTACGCTCGGTAATAAGGGCGATACAACCAGGAGAGTTTCTTACCTCTCTGGATCTGTCAGAAGCCTGCCTACACATTCCGATCCATCAAGAGCATCAGCGTTTTCTACGCTTCTGGATCCTGGACCTTCACTACCAGTTCCGGGCACTACCTTTCGGGTTAGCCACTGCACCCCGGACGTTCACCAAGATCATAGTGGTGGTGGCAGCAACACTGAGGAAGGAAGGAATCCGCGTGCACCCTTATCTAGACGATTGACTGATCAGGGCGAAATCCCCAGAGGAAAGCCACCAGGCAACCAACAGAGTCAAAACTCTACTGGAGAGCCTCGGGTGGGTGGTCAACACAAACGAGCTGCCTGCAGACTTCCCAATCTCTAGAATACTTGGGAGTCCGGTTCGACACCAAACAAGACAAGGTCATCCTGACACTGACAAGATCAAAACTGATGACCCAGTTACGAACCTTGTTGAGCGAACTTCGCCCCACAGCATAGGATTACCTACAAGTTCTTGGCCTCATGGCATCCACACTGGAAGTAGTCCCATGGGCACAAGCTCACATGAGACCCCTACAACGCTCTCTACTATCACGATGGAATCCACTGTCCCAGAACTACACCGTATGGCTTCAGCTCCCGGACAGAGTTTGGCCCCAACTACGATAGTGGCTACAAGAAGCCCATCTGAGCCAGGGAACGAGACTATCCTCATCAGCATGGCTCCTACTCACCATGGTTGCCAGCCTATGAGGATGGGGAGCGCACTGCCAGGAGCTAACCGCCCAAGGGCAATGGAACGAAGAAGAGTCGGGATGGAACATCAATCATCTAGAAGCCCGGGCAGTCAGACTAGCCTGCCTAAGGTTCGGTCACAGACTCCGAGGCAAAGTGGTCAGAGTAATGTCGGACAAGCCACAACAGTGGCCTACATCAACCGTCAGGGAGGAACCAGAAGCCAACAGGTATCTCTGGAAATAGACCTCTTAATGTCATGGGCGGAAGTGAATCTTCAAGAGATGTCGGCCGCCACCTTGCCGGGAAAGACAACGTCATGGCGGACTACCTCAGCAGAGAAAGTGTAGATCCAGGAGAATGGAAGCTGTCGACCACAGCATTCCAACTGATAGTAAACCATTGGGGAACACCAACCATGGACCTCCTGGCAAACCGGTCCAACGCCCAAGTACCCAGTTACTTCAGCCGCAGGCGAGAACCCCAGTCCCAGAGAATCGATACCCTGGTACAGACCTGGCAATAGGAGACTCTGTTATATGCCTTCCCGCCGTGGCCCCTATTGGGCGCGATCATCCACAAGATAGAACACCACAGGGGACCAGTACTTCTAGTGGCCCCGGCTGGCCAAGAAGACCGTTGTATGCAGATGTGCGAAGGCTGCTGACAGGGAACCCCCTGCCGCTATCTCCACACAGAGACCTGCTCCAATAGGGACCGATTCTCCACGAGGATCCAGCTCGAATTCTCTCTTACGGTCTGGCCATTGAGAGGACTCGCCTAGAAGGAGCAGATACTCGGGGGCAGTAATTGACACCCTACTCCGAGCACGCAAGTTCTCCACATCCCTAACATACATAGCCAGTTACTCAGTTAAGCTGTTATAATGTACCATGTCATTACAAAGTCCACCTTTAGACATTCTGTTATATGTAAACCGATGTGATATGCCAGATCGAATGTCGGTATAGAAAAATAAATAAATAAATAAATAAAAGGATTTGGAGAGTATTCGAAGCCTGGTGCGAGGACCACGACATCATACTATGCTCAGTCATCAAAATTCCTGCGATTTTGGAATTCCTGCAGAACGGCCTACAGAAGGGATTGTCACTCAACTCCATCAAGGTACAGGTGGCTGCATTGTCATGCTACAGAACCAAGAGCGAGAGCGGCAGCATAGCCTCTCACCAGGATGTCTCCCGCTTCCTGAAAGGAGTCGAGCACATCAGACCACCCCTGAAGTGGCCGGTGCCTCTGTGGAACCTCAACCTGGTCCTAGATTCCTAGCAGGAACCTCCTTCAGACCTCTCCGCAGCCTGTCTCTCCGACTATTAACATTGAAGACAGCCTTCCTGCTGGCAGTCTGTTTTAGCCCGTCGTATATCCGAGCTACAAGCACTGTCCTGCCGAGAGCCGTTCCTCAGACTCACCCCGGGAACCATCCAGTTATGCACAGTTCCGTCATTCCTCCCCAAAGTGGTGTCTCACTTCCATGTCAACCAAACCATTTCACTACCATCGCCAGATGAGCATAAGAATTTGGAAGCGGCTCGAAGTCTACGCCATCTCAACGTCGGCAGATTCCTAGTCCGATACCTGGAAAGGACGGAATCCATATGAAAGACGGACCATCTATTCGTCCTTCACAGCGGGAAGAAGCAAGGGGAAGCGGCCCTCGCGAGCAACCATAGCCCGCTGGATCAAAGAAGTCATCAAGGTGGCCTACGTAGAAGCAGGCAAGCCACCGCCTTTACAAGTCAAGGCCCATTCTACTAGAGCCCAGGCAGTGTCCTGGGTGGAAACCAAGATGCTGTCACCTGCCGAGATCTGCAGGGCGGCGACATGGTCCTCCATCCACACCTTCTCCAGGTTTTACCGCCTGGATATTCAGGCTCGGGAGAACACAGCATTTGCAAGGGCAGTACTAAGTGGGTCACGGGCAGCCTCCCACCCAGTTCGGGAGTAGCCTTTATACATCCCATTGGTCCTGAGTCCATCTGCTACACGATAGGAAATGGAGAAATTACTTACCTGATAATTTCATTTTCCTTAGTGTAGACAGACTCAGCATCCCAGCCACGGCTGCCGTTACTCATGGAATTCACGGGGGACATCCCCGGGAGCGAGTGATTCAGGGGTAAGCCATGCTTTCCTTCATCTAGGACACCCACCCTACTGGTGTTGACGTTTCTCGGTTGAGGGCACTGGCGATCTCCAGCTATAGCCAATTCAACCATTTCAGATTAATCAAGTTATTCAAGTTATAAAGTTAATCAAGTTGTTCAAATTATTCAGTCATACAAATATCCACAATGCTTTTCAAGGAGAATACTGAAGAGCTGGACTTCCTGCAAGGGTATATGTACTAGGGCTGACGTCAGATTGAAATCTGATCCATCTCCAACTGCTATCAGGAGTACACTATACCCATTGGTCTTGAGTCCATCTGTCTACACTAAGGAAAACAAAATTAACAGGTAAGTAAATTCTCCACTATGTTTAATAATTTTTTCATGTATCTTGTTTGGTTTTGATTTGTTAGATACATTGATTGACCCCTTTTATACAATTTATGATAGGACTCTGTTAATGTTCATGAAGGCTTTTGGGGGCTGACATAATTCCAGGCTTCCCCTATGTAGCAATGAACAGTGCATACTGCTAACCCTTGCTGCTTTCAGCCGTGATCATGCATATGGTAAATACTATTTATTTGTTGGTGCTCTGGAACACAGAGGTCTGATTGGTAAGACAAAAATCTCTTTTGGACACTTTGGCCTAAATAATATTTTTGTTTTCCATATTTCTTCCCCCAGGCCCTAAAAACGCTCCGTCAGGTTGAGGTGATAAATTTTGGAGACTGCTTGGTGAGATCCAAAGGTGCCCTTGCCATTGCAGAGGCCATCAAAGAGGGATTGCACAAATTAAAGGTTACTCCTAAAATGCATACTGCATGCTGTTTAGTTTGTTTGTGGCTGACTTTTCATGCTGTCACATTCTTCTAGTAATGTGACAGCTGGCAGTGGTAACAGAGACTTTCTCCTAGGACAAGCAGGATGGTAGTCCTCACATGTGGGTGACATCAAATGGAGCATGACATGGAAAACTTTGACTGGCACACTGAGCATGCGCAGCATGCCAATAATCATGCGTCCATGCGAGGTCCTCCTTCGGTCTTTTCTTTTCCACGGAGCTATCATCTCGCAAATGTGGAGCTCGTGCTGTTTTTATTGGAAAACTGCCACATTTGAGTATTTTTCTCAGATTTTTCCTGCACCGGGTCCCTCATCGTCTTCCTGGCCTTAGAGGGCATTGTGCGGGGGGGATTTACATTTGTTAAGGTTGTTTCCCGACGGTGCTGTCTCCCGGTGGCCGCCAACAATTGACCGCTCATCGGTTGTTTTTTTTGACATGGCGTTGGACTTTCGCCAATGCCCCCCGTGCCCTCAAACAATATTATTACAGACCCCCATGATGTCTGTGTCTTGTGCCTGGGGGCAACTCATGACGCCATGGGGTGCTCGTTCTGTGCCCAGATGATCCCCAAGGATCACCGTGCACACACCTAAATAAAATGGAGAAGCTTTTTGGCCCTAAGAAATCCAGCCCCTTGACAATCGGCATTGCGGTCATGTCTGCCTGGCCGCCGGGCCCATGTTTTCTTCTCCACTGCTAGGTCTCCAGGTCAAATTGGGCACTGGAGACCGACCTACATCCCTTTCTTCTCATTCCAGGTCCAGATCATCACAGTCTCCCTCTGCGCCAGGGAAAGACCAGGCTGAGCCCCCATGGGAAGTCTAGGAAGCACAGTCACCGGTCTCTGTCTTCGCACGAGACCAAGTTCGGGAATGCCAGCCGAGCTGCCCACGAAGCAGCCCCAGGCTGAGGAGACATCTCCCTCTATCGAGCCCGAGCTGATTCCCACCGATTTCTGTGCCGGACATCGTTCTCCCTCAGGGCTCCGAGGGGAACCAGGTAGCACCCTCCTCCTCCTCCGATTGTCCTGTCTTTGGCAATTTTTGAGGAGGAGTTAAGAGTGCAAAGTATGGTTGCCTGAGCCCTACAAGGCATCGGGACTGTCACCGATGCCGGAACTGGCACTATCAATAATGGCACCATTGCAGGAGTGCTTAGACATGCTCCTCAATGTCCTACCAACACAACAGTCGCCGATGCCCCGGAGGGCACAGATACTGCCACTGGAGACCATTCCTATCGCAGATTCTTCAGATGAGGGAGGGCCATTGGAGCCGGTGGCACCCTCTTCCGAGGCCAACTCCGCAGCCATCATTACCCGAGCCCCTGTCTGGTCCATCAAAGCCCTCGGTGCTCCGATGTCCTTGGTGCCTTTGGGGCTCTTGGTGCCCTCTGTGCCTCACAACAAGAGCGTGGTTAGGGCACCCCCACTGGTGTCCCCAGGCGCTCTCAGTGATGACGCCCAACATGACCCATAGGGAGATGACACCTCAGAGTTATCCTCTGACTCAGAGGACCTGCCCTCTAAGCCCACTCTTCCGGAAGATAGGTGTAATTCCCCTCCCGAAGACTTGACATTTGTGGGCTTTGTGCGGGCCATGGTGGAATCCGTCCCCTTCCAACTCCTGACAGAGGTGGACTCCAGGCACAAGATGCTGGAGGTCCTCCAGTTTGTGAATGCGTCTAAGGAAGTGGTGGCAGTCCGAGTCCATGACATAGTCAAGGAATTCTTTAAACTTTAAGCTTCTTTAAACTCCAAACCCTCAAAAAACTGAAGCCCCTCCTTCACGCCCATGATTTCCGCACCGTCATGCAAACCACCATGTTATCCAAACTCGATTATTGCAACGCCCTTTTCCTAGGCCTCCCAGCCTCTACTACTAAACCTCTTCAAATCCTCCAAAATGCCATGGCACGTATCCTAACAAACACAAGAAAATCCGATCATATCACTCCCATACTACAAAATCTCCACTGGCTCCCCATTGCATTCCGTTCCCAATACAAAACACTTACCATCCTACATAACACTCTATACAAAAACAGCTCCCCCTGGCTTGAAGATATGCCTCAATTCCGACAATCGAACCGCCCCACCAGAAACGCCCTCGCCGGCACCCTCCAAACCCCCTCACTCAAAATTGGGCACCTCACCGCCACCAGGGAAAGAGCCTTCTCTATCGCAGGCCCCTCCCTCTGGAACTCCCTCCCGGCCAAACTCCGACTAGAACCATCCCTGAGCCACTTCAAAAAAGGAATAAAAACATGGCTGTTTAAACAGGCCTACCCCAACTCCTCTCAACCCTAGGCCTCCCACGCATACAGGAACCTGCATTCTCCATACAGCCCTTCCCACCTTTCCCACCCTGGTAACCCTTCCAGCACCCCCCCATGCTCCCCCTAACTCACCCCCGCCTCTTAGCCTCTTCAGCCTCCCCCCCCCCGCCTTCTTTACCATATCAATCTCTCCTTTACCTTTACCTCCCCTCTCTCGCATATTTTTCTCCCCCCCTTTCCCTCTCCCCTCACCCCTCCCCCCAACGTTGTAAATAAGTTCACATATGTAATATGTAATATGTAATTTTAAACCCATATCTTTCCAATTAAGTTATCCATGCTTGCTTTCTCTTTTCTCTCGTTCTTCGCTTTTTACCTTGTTCCTTTTATCCAATTATTATCCAATTCTCCCAGTTAAACCCCCCTTGTTCAATGTAATTTCCTTTCTCAGTTAATTGTGAACCGACATGATGTGTCCTACGAATGCCGGTATATAAAAATGTTAAATAAAAAAAATAATATTAAATAAAGGAATTGCTTGTTTGGCTCTGGGAACACCCCATTTTGGTAACACCCCCCCCCCCCCCCCCGTGAACAGGAAGACTGATGCGGTATATCTGGTTCAGCCTACCACAGGGTTTGAACGGCATCGGCTTCCGCACCACTCCATGGAGGCAGAGTCTGCCCTAGGAAAGGCAAAACATTCTCGTACCCATGCCTCTGCTCCTCTGAGCTGAGAGCACAGGGTTGTGGATGCCCTGGGAAAGAAAGTCTTCCAAGGCTCCATGCTGGTTTGCCGTATTGCCTGCTACTAGTTGTACATGAGCCAGTATTCCAGGAACCTCTGGAAGCAGATGCAGGATCTGGTCGAGCACCTAACTCAGCAGCTGCAGAACAACTTCCTGAAGTTGGTCCAGCAGGGCTTGGTCCACAGACAGCATTTTTGAGATGACGGAGAGTGTGGCCACAGCAGGCATTGATGCCCGCCGCATGGCCTGTCTCCGACCTCTATCCGGAGGTTCAGGAGTGCTTCGCAGACTTGCCTTGTACTGGAGAGAATCTCTCAGATATAAGACCCTCCAGCATCTTTCGGCCAGCACCTTGGACCAGCAATCCTCAGGCAAGAAGTCCTCATGGTAGGGGCCCAGGCGTCCGTTTTACCATCCAAGGAAGTACTACCCACCAGCGGTCAGGGCGAGAGCTCAGTGGGTTGGCCCTAGGACTCGCCCTCTTCAGCAAAGCCCTGCCATGGGGTTTTGACTGGCTGTGAGGGATTGTAAACTGGCCACCTGTGCCTCTGACGACGGTCCTTCCGATCAGGGTCCGGCTTCAGTTCTTTGCAGACCGTTGGCCTGCCGTCACCTCAGACCAGAGGGTCCTGTCCATGGTTCATTGGGGGTACAGGTTGAATTTCCAGGGTGTACCACTAGACTTTCCCCCATGCCCCTCTTGGGGCATGTCGGCAAATCAGGAAATATTTTTCATGGAGCTCTCAGCCCTTGTAATGGCCAGGGCACCGCGGGTGCGATTTCTACTCCAACTATTTCTTGATTCCAAAGAGAACAGAAGGCCTCAATCCTATTTTGGACTTAAGGACCCTAAACAAATTCCTGAAATGGGAAAAGTTCAAGATGGTCTCCCTGGGCGCTGTGTTTCCTCTCCTGTGGAGGGGGGACTGGCTTTGCTCCCTTGATCTAAAAGATGCCTACACCCATATCGAAATTTCCCATGCCCACAGGAAATACCTTTGGTTTGTGGTTGACGAAAAACACTTTCAGTACACGGTGCTGCCTTTCGGTTTGGCATTCGCATCCCGCATCTTTACCAAGTGCCTAGCGGTGGTGGGGGCCTACCTCAAGAAGCTGCGGGTGCAGGTCTTCCCCTACCTGGGTGACTGGCTCATCAAGAGCGCCACCCGGGAGGGAGTACTACGTTCCCTGCACTCCCCCATACATAGAAACATAGAAATGACGGCAGAAGAAGACCAAACGGCCCATCCAGTCTGCCCAGCAAGCTTCACACATTTTTTCTCTCATACTTATCTGTTTCTCTTAGCTCTTGGTTCTATTTCCCTTCCACCCCCACCATTGAAATATCTAGCTTGATTAGTTAGGGGTAGTAACCGGTAGTAAATCGGGTATTAGAAGCCTTAGGCTTTCTGGTCAACTACTTGAAGCCTCAACTGGTTCCGTCGCTGCAGCTGGACTTTATTGGGGACAGGTTCGACACTACTCAAGCTTGGGCATTTCTGCCCTGGGAGTGAGCGCTCACCTTAGTGTCCCTGGCAGGAGCAACCTCTTAGTTGCCAGGTTTCTGCGCACCGTATGCTGCGCCTGTTGGGGCACATGGCTGCGACCGTCCATGTCGCTCCATTTCTTGTCTACACATGCGAAGAGAGCAGTGGGCGCTGCGGGCTCAGTGGCCCCAGGCCACCCAGGACCTACAGGTACACATCAAGTTTACTCAACCACTCCAGGTCTCCTTGTCGTGATGGGTCCCTCGTCGTCCTCCAACTTAGAGATGGGGTTCCCTTTCAGGCTTCCCCTGCTGAAGCTGTGCTCACCACGGACGCTTCCTACCTGGGCTGGGGGGCACCCATGGGAGGTTTCTGCAGGAAGCATATTTGCAAATAAACTTCCTGGAGCTCTGGGCGATTCGATACGCACTTTAGACATTTTGAGATCACCTGGCCAACAAAGTGGTCCTCATTCGGACCGACGACGATGTGGTACCTGAACAAACAGGGAGGCATGAGATCATTTCTCCTCTGCCAGGAGGCTGTCCAAATATGGTCGTGGGCTCTGTCCCAGGCTATCGTGTTACGAGCCATGTACCTGTTGGGAGAGGAGAATGTAGTGACAAATGGCATGAGTCGTTCATTTCGCCCCCACGAATGGTCCCTGAAGTAGGAGGCTGCGGATTGGATCTTCCAACTTTGGCGAACCCTGAACATAAGAAATTGCCATGCTGGGTCAGACAAAGGGTCCATCAAGCCCAGCATCCTGTTTCCAACAGAGGCCAAACCAGGCCACAAGAACCTGGCAATTACCCAAACACCAAGAAGATCCCATGCTACTGATGCAATTAATAGCAGTGGCTATTCCCTAAGTAAACTTGATTAATAGCAGTTAATGGACTTCTCTTCCAAGAACTTATCCAAACCTTTTTTGAACCCAGCTACACTAACTGCACTAACCACATCCTCTGCCAACAAATTCCAGAGCTTTATTGTTCGTTGAGTGAAAAAGAATTTTCTCCGATTAGTCTTAAATGTGCTACTTGCTAACTTCATGGAATGCCCCCTAGTCCTTCTATTATTCGAAATCAGGGAAATTCCGAGTCACATCTACTCGTTCATGATCTTAAAGACCTATTACAGGAGGAATCTCTTCGATTCCTCCTGTAACAGGAAGGTAGATCAGTTCTGCTCCCTGGTCAGGGAGAACTGCAAGCTGGCATTGTATGCCTTGGCCCGCCATTGGGACACTGGCCCTCCTCTATGCGAATCCTCCGCTTCCATTAGCGTCGAAGACTCTCCTGAAGCTCCAACAGGACCAAAGAACTCCTTATTGGGTGCAACAGATCTGGTTCCCACTCCTTCAAGATCTGTCCCTTCGGGAGCCGATCAGTCTGGGGACCTCCCCATATCTTATTACACAGGATCAGGGCAGACTGCGCCATCCCAACCTCCAGGCCTTGTCCCTAATGGCTTGGATGTTGAGAGGGTGATTTTACAGCCCCTGGACCTCTCGGAGGATGTGTCTTGGGACCTGGTGGAAGCCTTTCACTAGGAAGTCTTATTGCCTGACGTGGAAGAGGTTCTCCATTTGGTGTGAGTGCCATGGATTGGTTCCCTCCTCTTGCTCCACACTGAAGCTACTCAATTACCTTCTGCACCTCTTGGAGACTGGACTAAAGACCAACTCTGACATTCAGTGCCATTAGGGTCTACCATCTAGGGATGGATGTTTCGCCCATCTTGGTACAAACTATTATGGGGCGCTTTATGCGGGGTCTGCTTCAGCTGACGCCTCCCCTGGGACCTCAGTGTGGTTTTGGTCCTGCTTATGAAGGCTCCTTTTGAGCCTTTGCACTCCTGTGATTTGAAGTACCTGTACTGGAAGGTCATCTTGGTTGCGGTCACCTTAGCGTGCAGGGTCAGCGAACTTCAAGCCTTGGTATCGTATCCACCTTACACAAAGTTCTTTCACAATAGGGTGCTCTGTGCACACACCCTAAATTCCTGACAAAGATGGTGATGGAGTTCCATCTGAACCAGAAAATAGTCCTGCCTACCTTTTTTCCCCAAGCCTCATTTGCACCAGGGCGAACGGGCCCTGCACAGTTTAGATTGTAAGAGCGCCTTAGCCTTTTACCTGGAGCAAACAGCAGGCCATAGGTAGTCTAGGCAACTCTTCATCTCTTTTGCCAGGACCAGATTGGGAGTTGCTGTCACCAAGTAGACCCTGTCCAACTGGCTGGCGGATTACATTTCCTTCTGCTATGTGCAAGTGGGACTGCAGCTTGGGGACATGTCAATGCTTATTTTGTCATAGCTATGGGTGCTTTGGTGGCCCACTTGCGAGCGATCCTCTTGAACAAACTCTGCAAGGCTGCGACATGGAGTTCCCTCCAAACCTTCAACTAGCACTACTGTCTGGACAGGCACAGCTGATGCAACAGCAATTTCGGCCAGCTGAATCTCTTTCAGCTGTAAAACTCAACTCTTCCTGCCTCAGGTTCATTGTTTGGTTTCAAGCTGACTCCTGCTGTTATCAACAAGGACCAGTGTTGTGCTCGTTGGCATCTGGTTTGATGCCGTTGGTCCTATTGTTTTTCGGGAGCAGCCTCTAGCTAGGGATTCACAATATGTGAGGACTACCATCCTGTTTGTCCTAGGAGAAAGCAGAGTTGCTTACCTGTAATAGGTGTTCTCCTAGGACAGCAGGATGTTAGTCTTCAGGAAACCCTCCTGCCATCCTGTGGAGTTGGGTTTCTCCTAGTTTGTTGTGTTTTGATTTTTTTGTAATTCTATATTACGAAACTGAAGAGGGATCCCGTGTGGTTAGTGGTATGCTGGGCATGTTCTGTGCTAGTCAGTTTCTAGAAAATTTGACAAATGATTTCTGTGCCTGGCTCCATCTGATGATGTCACTCATATGTGAGGACTACCATCCTGCTGTCCTAGAAGAACATCTGTTATAGGTAAGCAACTCTGCTTTCTGCTGACTTTTTTTTTTCTTTTTTGTTTTGTCCCAGGAGCTGAACCTGTCTTTCTGTGAAATCAAACGCGAAGCAGCTGTGGCTGTTACTGAAGCACTGGAGGACAGGATGAAGTTGGAGAAACTGGATCTTAATGGTACATGAAAGGAGACTCAGCTGGCAGAGTACTGTAAATAAAGGGTTGGGGGAATGGTACTGAGAATTGCAGCCTTTAACATATGAATAGAGGGGGTAGGGCAGTTAACCTACGAAAAGAGGCTTAGCTTGTTGACCCACCAGACCAGTCCAGATGAATGGGTTTTGTCTCCCTATCAGCAGATGGAGATAGAGAACAACTGGAGCTGTGCCATTACCCTATTTAGGGCCTTGTGCAGCCTAAGCTCGCCTCCTGAGCGGGTTGAGCAACCTCCCAGTGGGCTAGGCCCTGCTTTAGGCTTGGTTGGCACACCGAGTGGCAAGCCGCGGCGGCGCTATCATGAGTGCGTCTTTGTGCGTGCCGTATTGCTCTCCATAGAACGTCGGTACGCCTAGTGCATCGGCCATGCGCACGCTCTGTGCGCAAGACGTTGCGCATGTACATACGTGCACAATCTACTAAGTACAGAATACAGGTAAAGCCAGGCGCACAGGCTGCGTGTGCGCCTCACTGTGTCCCGCCTAGGCATCCGAAATCTGTGTGCATAAAATTTTAAGCGTGAGCAGACAGAACACAAGTTACTGCCACCAATGGCTCCGGCAGCCAAGAAACATAGGCACCTTTCTCTCTGTGGTGCTTGTCATATTAGGGCTTCACAGTTTGACCTGGATTCCAACTTATGTCAAACTATGAGGAAGCCCGGGGAAAGCTGGCCTCACCTGGACCTTGCTAAGCCCGGCTCCTCCCATTCAGAGGATGGGTTAGCCACAGCCTTAGCTGGAAGTACCTCGGATCAGAGTACCCCCAGGCTGGGTCATCCATGGGAGAGAGAAATTCAGCAGCACATACCCCAGTACTTCCTGGGCAAGGCATGGACCAGACTGCCTTCTCTTGGATGGAATTTTTCCAGGGCCTTCAAGCCTTTGTACAGGCGTAGTCTGCTACCTCACTTGCCCCTGTCCAGACCGAACCTCAGCCGGTAAGCCCTCCCTCTCCCAGTCCTATCGGCAGACCTCGCCTCACCAAAGGTATCCCTGGCAGTGACCCGGGTGGCATGGATGAAGAGGAAGATATAGATTCCTTGGAAGATGTGAAAATTTCCCCTTGTTTAGAACTGTATCGGACCATGTTATGCTTTTTCCATAGACGAATTGCCAGCCCTGGTTTCCCAGACCTTGAAGATGCTGGGAGTTCCTGGGCTGGTCTCTGATGGAACCAAAGAACCACCCTATTCTTATTTCCCTACGGAAAGCCTCTTGTTACTTTCTAGTACTGGAAGCCATCCGGGAGTTGACTGACCTGGAATGGGATGCCCCAGAAGCAAGTTTTAAAGGGAGACGAGCATTAGAAGCTCTATATCCACTGGATCTGGCAATGAGAGCGCATTTGTGTTTCACTAAAGTGGATGCGCTGGTCTGTGCCATCTCTAAGCAAACACTCCCAGTGGAGGGAGGAGCGGGCTTAAAGGATGCATATGATAGACAGATGGAGTCCATCCTTAAACGGGCCTTTGACGCGGTAGCAATGACATCACAGATTGCTTCTTGCTGTGCACTGGTAGCTCGTTCGTGCCTACTCTTCTCTCTGGAGGTGGATAACTTGGGGGTGAATTCCAGAGCGGTTATGGAACCTGCTGCCTTTTTAGCTGACACAGGCTTGGATCTAGTCCGTACTTCAGCCAGAGGACTGGCCTCAGTGGTGGCGGCCAGAAGACAGCTGTGGCTGCGGAATTGGTCAGCAGATGTAACCTCCAAGGCCAATCTTACAAAGATGCCCTTTTAAAGGATCACTCTTTTTCGGAAGTGACCAGTAAATGGGGCGAGTCTCCAGTTACCCGGCTACCAGAAGATAAGAGAAAGCAGTTATAGTGCCCCTAGCCTATGAGGGGTCGATCCAGGGGCTCCCAATGCTTTTGCCCCTACAGAAACTTGACATTTCAGAGGTCTCAGCCCTTTGGGAGGTCTCGGTCCTTTCATAGTTGACAGCCCAAGAGAGGGGCAGGCTCGGGTTCAGGTTTCTCAGAACCCCCCCCCCCCCCCCCCCCCGCAGTGAAAATTTGCCAACCCACCCTCGAAACGAGAAGATTGAGGGTTGACTGTCCCTCTTCTACCAGAGGTGAAGTCAAGATCTCTTCGGACAAATGGGTACTGGAGGTCATACGAGAAGGATTTGTGCTGGAATTTCACAGCAGTCCTCGGGACATATTCATGATGTCTCCTTGCTACTCCCAGCACAAGAAGCAGGCAGTGGAGACTACTCTTTTAAGGTTCCTGCACCCCTGGAAAATACGGGGCATTACTCATCTATTTCATTGTACCCAAGAAGGAAAGGTTCCTTTTGCCCCATCCTGGACCTCAAGAGCATCAACCAACATCTACGAGTGAATCATTTCTGCATGGAAACCCTATACTCCGTGATAATGGCCATGCAATCAGAATTCTTAACCTCCCTGGACCTATTCGAGGCCTACCTACATATTCCAATCCATCAAGAACACCAATGTTTCCTATGCTTTGCTGTACTCTGTCACCATTATCAGTTCCGGGCACTGCCCTTTGGCCTAGCCACCACCTCCAGAACGTTTTCCAAGATCATGGTGGTCGTAGCGGCAGCATTGAGTAAAGAGGCAATCCTGGTGCACCCGTACTTGGATGACTGGTAGATCTGGGCCAAGTCTGTGGAAGAGTCTCTCTGGATGACCAGCAGGGTGACCACCTTGCTTCAGGAACTCGGGTCGTAAACTTGGACAAAAGCAGTCTCAAGCCCCTTCAAGTCCTTGGAATATCTTGGAGTCTGGTTAGACACCAAGCAGAGCAAGGTCTTCCTTCCGACCACACTGGATAAGGAAGTTGATGTCCAAAGTGCATCAGTTGATGAGCACAATATGGCCAATGGTTTGGAGTTATCTCCAAGTTCAGTTTGGCGGCAACCCTAGAGGCGGCAGTGCTGTGGACGAGGGCACAGGCAACCACTTCAACACTCACTACTGTCACGTTAGAACCTGCAGGCTCAAGATTATTCGATTCGACTACATTTATAGATTGAGAGTATGCTTTCGGCTCCAGTGGTGGCTACAGGAAGCTCATCTGAGCAGGGTCTACCCCTGTCCTCTCCAAACTGGCTGATCCTCACAACAAACGCAAGCCTCCGGGGCTGGGGACCTCACTCAGGAGCTGTTGGCCCAGGGACGTTGGATCGAGGAAGAGGCCGTCTGTAACATCAACTGCCTGGAAGCCCGGGCAGTCAGATTGGCATCTCTACAGTTCAACCACAGATTCCAGGGTCAAGCGGTTCATCTAATGTCGGACAATGCAACGATGGTAGCCTACATCAACTGCCAGGATGGAACCAAGAGCCAGCAAGTGTCACAGGAGATAGATCTCCTTATGGAATGGGCAGCAATACATCTACAGTTGATCTCAGCCTCCCACATCGCAGGAAAAGACACCGTCAGAACAGACTTTATAAGCAGGGAGAGTCTGGATCCAGGAGAGTGGGCGATGTTGGCCAAAGCCTTTTAGCTGATAGTAGATTGCTGGGGTCTCCCATCTATCGACCTGCTGGCCACATCTCACAAATTGAAGGTTCCCCGATTCTTCAATCGCAGAAGAGATCAGTGGTCTCTGGGGATCGTTGCTCTCGTTCAGACCTGGCCAAAAGAAGAGTTGCTTTATTGCCTTCCCTCCGTGGCCCTTGCTGGGCAGGGTCATTCACAGAATTGAGCACCACAGAGGATTAGTCCTGCTAGTAGCTCCAAATTGGCCCAGGTGTCCCTGTTATGCTCACTTATGATTTGTGTTATCTGTCCTGTTAGAAATAAAAAGTTAAGTAAAGCAGAGTTGCTTACCTGTAACAGGGGTTCTACAAGGACAGCAGAATGTCAAATGTCACATGGGTGACATCATACGATGGAGACCGGCATGGAAAATGTTTGTCAAAGTTTCAAGAAACTTTGACTGGCACACTGAGCATTCCCAGCATGCTACTAACCACATCTCCATAAGGGGTCCCTCTTCAATCTCTTCCTTTCCGCGAAGTTGCTGCCTCGCAGTCGTGAGCTCTGCTTCTTTTCTACAGTTCAAAAAAAAAATTTTGCTGTTCTCTTCCCACGTTGGTTTTTTTTTTGTCAGTTCTGCTCTCCGCGACCTGGTAAGTCCTTCGAACATTCGTGATCCATAGCCAACGGTTTCATTTCACGGTGTCCGCCGACTTATCGACTACATGCTTTTTGCGATGGCATCGATTAGTTTTCTCCGGTGCCCCCAGACTATGTCCATCACAACCCCCCCCCACGAGGTCTGTGTCCTCTGTCTGGGGGCTTCCCATGATGTCCGAGGTTCTGACCTCTGAGCCCAAATGATCCCTAAGGTCCATCGGCACGTGGTGACAAGATGGAAAAATTATTCGGCTCCAAAAGATTGGATCCGTCTGCTGCTTCGGGGACCTCCACCCCACTTGGGAAGCAGATTCCGAAATAGACTGCGGTCGGTCCCCGGCTCCTTTGTTCTGGTCCTGGTCAGGTTCCTCCCCTTCTCACTCAGATCTGGGAAAGGACCGTGGTGACAATCGAGAACGGTCGAAGAAACATAGACATTGGTCATCATCCTCTCAGCTAGGCAATGGACAAGCAGAGTCATTGGTGCCTCCTGCGAAGCTTCGAGCTCCAGGTTCCACCGGGACCGGCACCGCCACAGGAGCCAACTCCACTGGTGCTTGTGCCATTATTGGAATGGCTTGATGTGCTGCTCTGTGTTCTACCGACGCAGCCGGCACCGATGCCTCAAGCCCCTTTGCGGCTGAAGGGAGCATTGCTGCCACTGGCCCCCATCTTGGTGAGCATCTCCTCAGAGGAGGAAGGGCCATCGGGTTCGATGGCATCTTGGATGAACATGATGCTCCACCAGCTCCCCCAGGGCCATAGGGATCTGTTCCGTCATTGCCCTCAGTGCCCCCGATCCTGCTGACTCCGTTGGACACCGGTGTTTCTGCGGCCTCAAGGCCCGCCGATGCCCCCAGTTCCTTCTTTGGTGCCTTTGAAGGGCCTACACCTCTAACATCGTTGGGTGTTCGAACCCCTGCATCCCCGGAAGGACGCAGTGAGGGGGAGGCCCCTTATTGACCCCTGGAAAGGGGAGGTGTCCATGTCCTCCACTGAGGAATTGGAGGATCTGCCCTCAGAGACCTTTCCACTGGAGGAGCAGCAAAAATCTCCCCCAGAGGATCTCTCCTTTGCAAGGTTCGTAAAAGCCATGGCAGAATAGGTGCCTTTCCAGCTTTTAACAGAGCAAACCTCCAGGCACAGGATGCATGAGATTCTGCAATTCATGGATGCCCTGAAAGAGGTAGTGGCAGAGCCTGTCCATGACATCTTCAAGGTACTGGTAGCCCGCTTTTGGGAGCACCCCATCTCTGTGCCACCAGTGACCTGGAAGACGGACACAGTTTACCTAGTCCAGCCTACTACCATGTTCAAGCGCTGTCAGCTCCCCCAGCAATTGGTGTTGGTATAGACAGCCTTGAAGAAGGCAAAGAGGATACGCACCCATGCCTCAGCGCCGGGCAACCACAGTTCCACCACAGAACTCCACAGGGTTTGACTGGCAGCCAGGGAGCATGAGCCAGCTGTCGCCGCAGGACACTGACCTGGTCAGGGGTAGACTTCAGCTGTTTGCATAACGATGGAATCCGAAAACATCGGACCTCTGGGTCCTGTCCATCGTGCATCAGGGCTACAGGTTGCACTTCCTGCGAGTTCCACCCCGCTCACCTCTGTGTCCCAAGTGGAGACCAACAGGGGACTTACAAATGCTTCTGGTAGAGCTCTCTGCCCTCGTACTAGCTCGAGTGGTCGAACATGTTCTGCCCAGTCAGCACGGCAAGGGGTTCTACTCCAAGTATTTGGGCCTTAAACCGTTTTTGGTAAAGGAGAAGTTGAAAATGGTCTCGCTGGGCACCTTGATTCCCCTTCTCAAAGTGAGACACAGGCTCTACGCCCTCTATCTGAAAGACGCATACACCCATATCCCCATCTTTCAAGTGGATCAGCAATACCTTTGATTCCTTATCAACAGGAATCACTGCCAGTATTGCGTTCTGCCCTTTGGCCTGGCTCCATACTCCCTGTCTTTACCAAATATCTAGCAGTTGTCAGCGCATATCTTTGGAGATGGGGGATTCGTGTTTTCCTGTACTTCAACTTTTGGAAACTCTGGCATTTCTGATCAACTATCCAAAATCCCATCTCCAACCATCCTTGCAACTGGACTTCATTGGGGCTCGACTGGACACTGCCTAGACGAAGGCTTTCCTGCCTCGGGACAGGGCACAGACCCTCACGCTCTCGCTCGAGTGGTCTCCGCTTGCTATCATGTCTCAGCTCAACATTTTCTCCGTTTACTGGGCCATAAGGCAGCGACTGTGCATGTCACCCCCTTTGCTCGACTACACTTGCGCAAGGCGCAATGGACACTACATTCTCAATGGTGCCAGGCTACTCAAGACCTGTGTGCGCATGTCCTTATCACCACACTGCTTCGTCAAACCCTCCAATCTGGAAAACAGAATCCCCTTCTGGAGCCCACAGTCCTAGGCTTACCCTCACCAAAGATTCATCTCGGACGGGGTAGGGAGCGCATCTTGCGGGTCTCCACACCCCAGGGGTTCTGGTCTGCACAAGAATCGTAGTCTCAAATCAACTTCCTGGAGCTGCGAGCAATTCGGTATGCCCTCCAAGCATTCCGAGAGCAGCTCCTGAACAAGGTAATTCTTGTTCAGACCGACAATCAGGTAGCTATTTGATATCTGAACAAACAGGGGGAAACGGGGTCCTTCACCCTCTGTCAGGAGGCAGTCTACATTTGGTCATGGGCCATTGACAACGGCATCCTCCTCAGGGCAGTGTATCTCCCAGGGGTGGACAACAACCTGGCAGACTCTTTGAGCTGTGCCTTTTGACCTCACAAATGGTTCCTCAGTTAAAAGATGGCGAACGGGATTTTCGCTCATGTGGGACCCCAGACATAGACCTCTTCGCCTCCTCAGAAACCAGGAAGTTGAGCCACTTCTGCTCCCTAGGCCAAAGGGGCAGCGGATCGCTGGCATTTGCATTCTTGATTCACTGGGGCACCGGGCTGCTGTACGCTTACCCTCCACTTCCTCTCATCTCGAAAATATGCCAGAAGCTTCAGCAGGATCAGGGCTCCATGATTCTGATTGCCCCTGTTTGGCGCCCATCAGGTCTGGTTTCCGATCCTACGGGACCTGGCCTCGTGCCCCCCGATCTGGTTGTGGAGGGCTCTGGACATAATCACTCAGGACCAGGGCAGGCTCCATCACCCCAACTTACAAGCCCTGGCCCTCATGACTTGGATGTTGACTGGGTGACTGTGCAGGCCCTTGGCCTTTTGGAACGGGTATCGCAGGTACATTATGAAGTGGAAGAGGTTTTCAACTTGATGCGAGGAGCGCAGCCTGGATTCCTTTTCTTGCTCCCCTCCCGCGGTCCTAGACCATTGGTTGTTCCTCTCCAAATCTGATCTGCAAACCACATCAGTGAGGGTTCACCTCAGCGCAATAGGGGCTTACCACCAGGGTACGGATGATACTGTGATCTTTTTTCATCCGCTTGTGGGGCAGTTTGAGGAGCTACTTATAATTAAAGCCCCCCACTCGCCCTCCAGCGGTTTCCTGGGATCTCAATGTCATCCTGTCACAACTCATGAAGTCTTCGTTTGAACCATTGCAATCTTGCAAGCTGACGTATCTCTCCTGGGAAGTCATCTTCTTGGTCGTAGTTACATCAGCTCGCAGGGTCAGCAAACTGCAAGCCCTATTGTCGTACCCACCTTCTACAAAATTTTGTTATGACAAAGTAGTCCTCCAGACACACCCGAAGTTCCTTTCCAAGGTGGTTTCAGGGTTCCATCTCAACCAATCCATTGTTAACTTCCTTTTTTTAAAAGCCTCACACTCACCAGGGTGAACGGGCTCTGCACACACTAGATTGCAAGATAGTGCTGGCTTTTTACTTGGAGTAGACGGCGCCTCACCGCCTCTCCACTCAACTCTTTATCTCATTCGACAGGAACAGACTAGGGGTTGCTGTCTCCAAGCAGACTCTCCCATTGCCTTCTGCTACGTGCAGGCGGGCTTACAGCTTGGCGGTCACATCAAGGCTCACTCTGTACGAGTCATGTCAGTCTCAGTTGCTCATTTGCATGCAGTCCACATTCATGAGATTTGCAGAGCGGCGACTTGGAGTTCCACACGTTCGCCTCACATTATTGTCTGGACAAGAATGGTCGGCAGGACAGTCGATTTGAACAATCCATCTTGCGTAATCTCTTCCAGCCATGAAAACCTAACTCTCCCTCCATGGGCCCTGTCCTTGGGTGCAGGCCTACTTCTCTGATTGTTGCAGCTCTAGTTGTTGTGCACGTTGCACCTGTTCTCTGCTGAATTGTCAGGATACAAAGAGAAATCCGCCGAGTTGGGTTTCTCTTGGTTTGTTTTTATTTTTTCGTGAACTCTGTTATAAGACTGAAGAGGGACCCCGCATGGACACATGGTTAGCGGCATGCTGTGCCAGGCTCCATCGGATGATGTCACCCATGTGTGAGGACCACCATCCTGCTGTCCTTGGGGAACACCTGTTACAGGTAAGCAACTTTGCTTTATTTAACTTTTTATTTCTTAACAGGGCAGGTAACACAAAACATAAGTGAGCATCTGGAAGATGCCATAACCATATAACATAAAGTAACAATGTCAGGTGACAAATAATCATTATACCATACTTCATACTAATTTTTGTTTCCTGTAAGTTGATTGCTGGAAAAGGTTTGTCAGCTAAAGTAAGGAGAGTAAACATGCCTTATTGCTTGTCATTATTTCCCTTCTTGGAACTGCAGTTGTGCTTATAAGTTTACATACCCCTGGCAGAATTTGTAGGATGTGTGGCATTTTAAGAAAATGTGTGATCAGACAAAATACATCTATTATTTTTAATGTTTTTCAAATTAAACTATTATGCATCACAGTCATTATACTGTAGCAATAAGGGAACTATTAAAATGGTCCTGTTCAAAAGTTTGCATACCCTTGAATGTTTGGGCTGATATATATTCAAATTGACACTCACAGGTTGAGATGGCAATGGATAGGCATCCACACCTATTATGCCTTGCTTGATTTTAATTAGTGTCTGTGTATAAATAGTCAATGAGTTTCTTAGCTCTTGAGAAACCCTTGTGCAAGTCATCCAGGGCTGCACTGACTGGTTATGAATCATGGGGAAAGCAAACGAACTGTCAAAGGATGTGCGAGAAAAAATAGTTCAACTTTATAAATCAGGAAAAGGATATCAAAAGATCTCCAACGATTTGAAAATGCCAATCGGTGATGTTCAAACTGATCAAGAAGTGGAAAACTATGGGTTCTGTTACTACCAAGCCATGGTCAGATAGACCAAGAAAAAACTGCCAGGAAAATTTGTCAGGATGCAAAGAAAAACACACAGGCAACTTCTACTGAAATGCAGGCTTCTCTGAAACAGTGGTGTGGGTCTTTCAGCATCACAATAAGGAGATACTTGAACAAAAATGGGCTTCATGGAGCCTCAGAACTTCTGGAACAAAATAATTTGGAATGATGAAATCAAAATTGAACTTTAAGGTAACAACCATAAATGCTATGAAGAGAAGCACACTATCCCTGCCATGAAGCATGGAGGTGGAGCTCTGCTGTTTTCAAGTTATTTAAGCAAAGATATATCCACAATGGCTTTTCGAAGAGAATATTGAAGAGCTGAGGTTACTGCAGGGGTATATCTAGAGTGAATTCAGCTTTGAAATCTGACTTTGTCTCCCATCTGCTAGCAAAAGAGCACAATACCCATTGGTCCTGAGTTCATCTGTCTACACTAAGGAAAACAAAATTATCAGGTAAGTAATTTCTCACAGGACGGAGCAGGATGATAGGCACCAGATGATGGAGTTGCTCCAGTTCCTGGATGCCCCTAAAGTGATCACTTCTATTCCCATTCATCAAGTTCTTCTTGACCTCCTCAAAAAGAACTGGGAAAACCCTGGATCCATTGCCCCAGTCCATAGAAAAGCTGACATTACCTATGTAGTGCAGTCAGCCCCCGGCTTTCAAAAATCTCAGCTCGACCACCACTCATTTGTGGTAGAATCGGCTCAAAAGAAAGCAAAAAGGACGAAGCCTCGCTCATTTACTCCTCCTGTTAAGCAACACAAGTTCCTAGACAATATTGGTCAACGAGTGTTCCAAGGGGCCATGCTCATCTCCAGAATTGCTGCTTACCAGCTGTATATGACCCAATACAAGAGGGTCATCTTCAAACAGATACAGGACTTCTCTGAAACCCTGCGTGAACAATTCCAAGACCAGCTTCAAATCCTTGTCAACAAGGGGTTTGAGGCAGGAAAGCATGAGATAAGAACAGCTTACGATATCTTCGACACCTCTATTAGGTGTCTAACAACAGTGCCGCAACAAAACACAAGCTTGGACTCATTCGAGCTCACTTCTTCACTGGAGATCGAAAATATACTCAAAAAACTAAAACCATCCTCACACCCATCAGACCCATTACCAACAAATCTCCTCATTGCCATACCAAACACCATCTCAAAACCAATAGCAGAAATTATCAACACATCCCTGTCTCAAGGCTTAGTTCCTAACCAGTTAAAATTGGCAATCCTGAAACCGTTACTGAAGAAACCAAATGCTTCTCCATTAGACCCAGCTAACTTCCGACCGATTGCAAACTTACCACTCATCGCCAAACTGATGGAAAAAATTGTCAACAAGCAACTGTCAGAATATCTGGAAGATCATAACATTCTATCCCCAGCTCAATATGGCTTCCGAAAACGACTAAACACCGAATCTCTCTTATTATCGCTCACGGATACCATCCTCGTGAACCTGGAGAAAAAACAATCTTACCTGCTGGTTCTACTTGATCTTTCTGCGGCGTTTGATACGGTAAAACATACTACACTTATAGACCAACTAACTAATATAGGGATCAAAGGCACAGCTCTCAAATGGTTTCACTCCTTCCTAAGCAACAGATTCTACAAAGTAAGGATAAACAACAAAGAATCGCATCCAATCCTTACAGAGCAAGGAGTCCCGCAAGGATCCTCACTTTCTCCCACCCTATTCAATATCTACCTCCTCCCTCTCTGCCACCTACTCTCAAACCTCAAGCTTACCCATTACCTCTATGCAGACGACATTCAAATCCTTCTCCCGATTACAGAATCCCTTCAAAAAACCATCACTTACTGGAACGAATGCCTTCAGCCCATTAAGGAATTACTCTCAAGCCTCAACCTAGTATTGAATGCCAATAAAACCGAAATGCTTATTGTCTCTCAGGATCCACTCACAATCTCTTCTAGCTTCTCTCCACCAAACGCTAATAACATGTTCTCACCGGACGTCAGAGACCTTGGAGCATGGCTTGACAATCATCTTAACCTAAAAAAGTTCGTAAACAATACCACGAAGGACTGCTTTTACAAACTGCAAGTCCTCAAAAAACTTAAACCCCTCCTTTATTTCTCCGACTTCAGGCTAGTACTTCAATCCATAATATTATCAAAGCTCGACTATTGCAACTCCCTGCTACTAGGTCTACCCAACAACACGATCAAACCATTACAGATGGTACAGAATTCTGCTGCCAGAATTCTAACAAGCACTAACAAAAAAGATCACATCACCCCAATCCTTAGTAATCTACATTGGCTTCCCATTAAACAAAGGATACTCTATAAGGTACTCACAATCATCCACAAAGCGACAAACAAAATAGCTCCCATCACGTTAAGCTTTCAACTCCAACCGCACACATCTTCCAGACCTATCAGAAGCGCTTACAAAGGATCACTGCATGCCCAACAAGTAAAATCATCTCTGAGCAAAAGAGCGCTATCCTTAGCAGGCCCCCACCAGTGGAACATGCTCCCCCCAAATCTAAGACTTGAACCCAATCATCAAGAGTTCAAAAAAAGGCTAAAGACTCTTCTTTTCCAACAAGCCTTCCCAGACTCACAATCCTACCAAGACGGAAAGTCTTCCAAATAAGAAGTATCCCCTAATTATGGTCACCATACCAAGTCCTACCTTCAGGACTCTGCAACTGGACAACAATCTTTGAGTTCTAAAAATTAATCTTATTTATATTTTCCTCTGCAACTGGACTACAATTTCTAAGTTCAAAATTCATTTTATCTTATTATTTATATTTGGCATGGTTAATATGTCACTATATCCAAGTTAAATATTTAAATTATATAGTTTATATTACATAATTTTATTAATTACCAGTAAAACTATTCTATATTATTTATTATCATTATGTTAAATTGTCATCCAGTTATAATGTTCTATATGTACCACTGTTCTATGTAAAGCCCCCTTATCTCTGTTGGGCAGTTTATCGTTATATGTAAACCGGAGTGATTTATAGTCTCTATAAGAACCTCGGTATATAAAAATTAAAAATAAATAAATAAATAGAGTGTCTGCAGCTGCCATTTCGGCAAGACGATAGGCCTGGCTCAAATCTTCTGACCTTCACCCAGAAGTACAAGACAGGCTATCTGACCTACCATGTGTAGGAGACAATCTGTTCGGTGAGCAGATCCAGCAAATGGTGGCTGAATTAAAGGACCATCATGAGACCCTTAAACAGCTCTCATCGATACCTTCCGACTTCCCCTTAAGACAGCCCTTCAAGAAGGACTCTAAGAAGTCATTCTTCCGTCCAAGGAAGTACTATCCTCTACCAGCAAGGTCCCGAACTACGAAACCTTATCAAAAGCCTCAGCCTCGCCAGGCCCGAAAGCAAAAGCCACAAGCAGCTCCCCAGCCGGGGCCTGCTTCAGGTTTTTGACTTTCACTTGGAGAGCAGCAGCCTGATTCCTCTGCCAAGCATACCAGTGGGAGGTCGATTGTGCCACTTTCACAACATGTGGCAATCAATCACAACCGACCAATGGATGCTAGCAATTATTGCTCAGGGTTACCACCTAAACTTTCTTGCTTTTCCACCAGACTCACCACCTCTACAGGCGTGGAGAGTATCTGACCACTCTGTCCTTCTAAAGCAGGAGGTCTCCCTTCTCCAGCTAAGAGCAATAGAACCCGTCCCACTCTCACAGCAAGGCCTAGAGTTCTATTCCCGGTACTTTTTGATCCCCCAAAAATCCGGGGGGCTTCGTCCAATTCTGGACCTACGTGCTCTCAACAAGTACCTCCAGCGGGAAAGGTTCAAGATGGTAACCTCTGGCTCTCTTCTACCTCTTCTACAAAGAGGAGACTGGCTCTGCTCTCTGGACCTCCAGGACGCATACACACACATTGCGATCACTCCAACTCATCGCAAGTACCTCAGGTTTTTAGTAGGCCCAAAGCAATATCAATATCGAGTGCTTCCCTTCGGCCTAGCGTCTGCCCCGCGAGTCTTCACCAAATGCCTCGTAGTTGTAGCGGCTTTCCTCAGGAAAGAAGGTGTGCACGTCTACCCCTATCTGGACGACTGGTTAATCAGGGCTCCAACCCAGCAAGCCGCTCGGTCGTCCCTCGATTTCACCCTACACACTCTAATTTCTCTAGGATTTCTTGTCAATTATGGGAAATCCTATTTAATCCCATCTCAAAATTTGTCGTTCATTGGGGCAGACTTGGACACTTTACAGGCAAAAGCCTTTCTACCTCGACAACGAGCGCTAACACTTGTGGCCCTCGCTCACCAGTTGCAGTCCCAACATACAGCAACAGCTCGCCAATTCCTCATCCTGCTAGGACACATGGCGTCCTCCATCCATGTTACATCAATGGCCCGCCTGGCCATGAGACTCATGCATTGGACTCTGAGGTCACAATGGATTCAAGTTGTTCAGCCTCTGTCGACCATTGTCCACATCACCAACTCACTCCGTCTGTCTCTCACCTGTTAGAAAGATCAGACCAATCTCCTCCAGGGACTGCCCTTTCAAGTGCCAGATCCTCAACTCATTCTCACCACCGACGCTTCCAACATTGGGTGGGGAGCCTACGTGGACAATCTAGAGCAGGGGTCAGGAACCTATGGCTCGGGAGCCAGATATGGCTCTTTTGATGGCTGCATCTGGCTCGCAGACAAATCTTTAATAAAGTAAAAATCTAACAAAATCCCCCACCCTCCTGACGCCCCCAAGACCTCCAAAATTAATTTACTACAACCCCCACCCTCCTGACCCCCCCAAGACCTGCCAAAAGTCCCTGGTGGTCCAGCGGGGGTCCGGGAGCGATCTCCTGGACTTGGGCTGTCGGCTGCCAGTAGTCAAAATGGCGCCGACGGACCTTTGCCCTCACTATGTCACTGGGGCTACCGCCGCCATTGGTCGACCCCAGTGACATAGTGAGGGCAAAGGGCCGTCGGCACCATTTTGACTACTGGCAGCCGACAACCCAAGTCCAGGAGATCGCTCCCGGACCCCCGCTGGACCACCAGGGACTTTTGGCAGGTCTTGGGGGGGGGGGGGTCAGGAGGGTGGGGGTTGTAGTAAATTCATTTTGGAGGTCTTGGGGGTGTCAGGAGGGTGGGGGGTTTTGTTAGATTTTTACTTTTTTATTAAAGATTTGTCTGCGAGCCCTGGACCCCCGCTGGATCACCAGGGACTTTTGGCAGGTCTTGGGGGGGGGGTTTAGGAGGATAGGGGTTTGTAGTAAATTAATTTGGCAGGTCTTGGGGGCGTCAGGAGAGTAGGAGGTTGTAGTAAATTAATTTGGTAGGTCTTGGGGGAGTCAGGAGGGTGGGGGGTTGTAGTTAGTCTGGCTCTCATGGAATTACATTTTAAAATGTGGCGTTCATGGCTCTCTCAGCCAAAAAGGTTCCCGACCCCTGATCTAGAGACACAAGGATCTTGGTCTCCAGAGGAAGCCAAACATCAAATAAACTTCCTAGAACTTCGAGCAATGCGATATGCTCTCAGGGCTTTTCAGGAACACCTATCAAATCATGTCATTCTGATTCAGACGGACAACCAGGTGGCCATTTGGTACATCAACAAGCAGGGAGGCACAGGCTCCTTCCTCCTGTGTCAGGAAGCTGCGCAGATTTGTGTGGAAGCGCTCTCCCACTCGATGTACCTCAGGGCCACCTACTTGCCGGGAATGGACAATTTCTTGGCAGGCAAACTGAGTTGCGTCTTCCAGCCACACGAGTGGTCTCTCAACCCCTCGGTAGCGACCTCAATCTTTCGCCAATGGGGATATACCCCCAGACAGACCTCTTTGCGTCCCCTCGGAACCACAAAGTGGACAATTACTGCTCCCTCATTCGGAGCGACCGCTCTCAGCCCAGGGATGCATTCTTCCTCTCGTGGGCAACCGGTCTGCTCTATGCATTCCCTCCACTTCCTCTTCTTTCGAAGATTCTCGTGAAGCTACGTCAGGACAAGGGAACCATGATCCTCATAGCACCTCACTGGCCACGCCAAGTGTGGTTTCCCATACTCCAGGATCTCTCCATCCATAGGCACATTCCCTTGGGAACAGACCCGCATCTGATCACTCAAAACGACGGATGCCTACGCCATCCCAATCTTCAGGCCTTGTCCCTAACGGCATGGATGTTGAAAGGTTAATCCTTCAACCATTTAACCTTTCAGAATCTGTTTCTTGTGTCCTGATTGCTTCACAGAAGCCTTCCACAAGAAAAGCTTATTCCTATAAATGGAAAAGGTACACATCATGGTGCACTTCGCAGTCCCTTGATCCCTTTTCCTGTCCAATCCCAAGGTTTTTGGACTATCTCTGGCATTTGTCAGTCAGGTCTAAAAACCTCTTCCATCAGAATGCATGTCAGTGCGGTAGCCGCCTTCCATAAAGGTGTCGGGGATGTCCCTATATCAGTACAACCCCTCATAACACGATTTTTAAAGGGCTTGCTCCATATCAAGCCACCTTTACGTCCTCCGGCCCCTTCTTGGGACCTTAATCTGGTTCTTGGTCTGCTCATGAAAACTCCATTCGAGCCTCTTCACTCCTGTGACCTAAAATATCTCACATGGAAAGTGATTTTCCTTTTAGCTATCACTTCAGCTCGCAGGGTTAGTGAGTTACAGGCCCTAGTTACCTATCCGCCTTACACTAAACTCCTGCAGGACCGGGCGGTACTTCGCACTCACCCTAAGTTTTTACCCAAGGTAGTTTCGGAGTTTCACATTAATTAATCCATCATACTACCTACCTTTTTTCCCAGGCCCCATTCCAATCCAGGGGAACAGGCTCTGCATACCCTTGACTGTAAACGGGCTCTAGCTTTCTATCTAGACCGTACACTTGTCCACAGGAAGAGCACTCAGTTGTTCGTCTCTTTCCATCCTAACAAATTAGGGCAACCTGTGGGTAAGCAGACTCTCTCCTCCTGGTTGGCGGACTGCATATCTTTTTGCTACCAGCAAGCAGGCATTCCTTTTCAAGACCGTGTTAAAGCACACTCTGTGAGGGCCATGGCGACTTCAGTAGCACACCTAAGATCGGTGCCGCTTCCTGACATTTGCAGGGCTGCCACCTAGAGCGCTCTCCATACCTTCGCAGCCCACTATTGCTTGGACAAAGCCGGAAGACAAGATTCCATCTTCGGCCAGTCTGTCCTGCGTAACCTATTTCCAACGTGACATACCAACACCCTTCCGCCTGCGCAGTGGGGTTCAGGATGCCCTCTACCAAATTCCACCCCAGTTGTTGTGCCTGTTGCATGCCGTTGGGTACATTTGGTGCATGTTCGGACATCCTCAGCTCGGTACTCACCCATATGTGAGGACTACCATCCTGCTTGTCCTGTGAGAAAGCAAGTGTTGCTTACCTGTAACAGGTGTTCTCACAGGACAGCAGATGTTAGTCCTCACGAAACCCGCCCGCCGCCCCGCAGTGTTGGGTGCATAACGTTTTGTTTTATTTTTTCGGCACTACCTGTAGCTATCACATAAGACTGAAGGGGGACCCCTGCTGGCTGCAGGGTTAGTGCCATGCTGGGCATGCCCAGTAGGGGCCAGTCAAAGTTCTAGAAACTTTGATAGAAGTTTTCTGTCATTGGGCTCCATCCTGATGATGTCACCCATATTTGAGGACTAACATACTGCTGTCCTGTGAGAACACCTGTTACAGGTAAGCAACACTAGCTTTCTCCATTAGTCAGTTTGCTACTTAACAAATGTTGTTAGTCAAAAGCTGTTTGATAAAAAGGCCCTATGGTCTGAGGTGGAAGTCACAGCTCTTTATTATTTGCACTATGGCATCATTTTTAAATATTCCCAAGCATGAGCTCTAAGTTTCGTGTGTTTTAAAATTTGACTTTGTGGACATAATTCCTCTATAAAAAGAATTCTTAGTTATTTGGATACTAACTTTAGCAGTGGATGTGATGTTTCATAGTTTTGTTGGCTTGCTGTGATAATGACAAAAGTTAGTTCTATAAACTCTCCAGTATTGTTCCCTATATAACATCTAATGCGTGTTTGTGCTGTTTCCACCCTTAGGATTTCTTGGTGAGACAATTCTGTTTGGTATAAAATGGTTGTCTTGGTGGTGCAGGATTGTGTAATAGAGGATTAAGAGCACATACACAGCAATGGTTAAATTGCCAAGGAGCAGTAGTCTCCGCTCTGGGTAGACTAGGCTGCTGTTTGTAGTATTGCTCATCAGCTGTGCTTGTATTATGGCTGTGGTGGTAGTGAATGGTGGAGATAAAATAAACCTTTGTTTTAAATGAGCCTGCTCTCTTCTCCTCCTCCTCCTCCTCTCCACAGGGAACTGCTTCGGTGAGGAAGGCTGTGACCAAATTCAAGAAATCTTAGATGGATTTAACATGACTGGAGTCCTGGGACCTCTCAGGTAGGAAAAAGGGTAATATTGCCAAATGCAATTTCTTCTTGCTGCTTTTATTTGTTGCCTTTTGTGATCTGCTTTGCTGTTTATGTATCTAATCAAGTTTCATAAACCTTTTGTAGTGATGATGAAGGTGAGGATGATGATGACGACGATGAGGAGGATGAGGATGATGACGATGAGGATGATGAACAAGATGATGAAGAGGTGGAGGAAGAGGAAGAAATTAGGGCAAAGGAAGAACTAGATTCACCATCTAAGAAAATTCTGCACTCTCATGTAAGGGCAGGGTTGTTTGAGGGGATGAATTAGTGCTCTTTTGGAGGAGGAAGGGAGGGCTTTGTTTATAAGCTTAATGATTTTAGTGTTCGTTCATGGTACTAGATTGACACCTCTCAAATCTGATGACCTCTATGTACAGAACAAGTATAGCGGTAGTGTCATTTTTCTCATGTGCTACCTCATTCATGTGTGTCAATCCTGCTCTGGAAGGACTATCTCTGATGAGGAGAGTTCAATTTGTGTGTCCATTCATTCCTTGGGCACCGAAAATTGGATAGATAACCCTCTCATGTCACCTAAACCCCTAAGCATTTGAGGCTTGGTGCTGGCTGTCAGTCACTGCCTTCCTTCTGTATTTTTTTTTTTTTTTTGAAATTTAAGTTTTATTTATTCATGCAAAGAGTAGCAAAACTTTCTACAACTTTCCAACAGGGCATACAATGTACAAGAAAGTTTTCATACAGTGTACATAAAAGTCTGACAAGCAATTAAACATTGGAAAGCTCGACAAACCCTTGTCAAATACTTCCCCCCCCATCCCCGTACCTAACCCACCCTCCCCCCCCCACCCCAACATGGCCCCGTCTCATAACAGTAAAGTCTCAGTATACACTTGATAACCATATCAGTAACAATAGAAAGAAATGTGAGTCCCACAGTGTCAACCTCCAAGGTTGATGGCAGCACTACCAAAATATAGGGATATATCTCAGAGAAGCTACATATGAAATACTCAGGCTAGAAATTGTGTAAAAGGCTGCCAAATTTTATGGAAGGACGCCACCCGATTATTTTTAGAGGCGGTCAAAGCAGCCAGCCTATAATAAACATGTAGACGATCCTGAACTCTAGCAATAGTAGGAACCCTGTCCGACTTCCAGTGAACAGCAAGCAGACTTCGTGCCGCTATAAATAACTGGACACAAAGCCGTGTCTGCATCTCGGATATAAAATCCGGATAGATGCCTAGTAGCGCCATGGCTGCCGAGGGGGTCACTTCCACCTGGAGTAATTTAGTGAGCAATTGGAAAACAGCTGCCCAATAAAGGGTAATCTTGGGGCAGGACCACCATATATGTATGTAAGTACCCACATTGCCACAAAGATGCCAGCAGCTATCATCAGACGGGGGGTAAATCCGACAGAGCCTGTCAGGTGTAAGGTACCACCTATATATCATCTTATATCCATTCTCCTGCATGATAGCTGAAATGGAGCCCACCCGTGCTCGTCGGTATACTGCTTGCCAGGTGCTAGGGTCAATGCTGATATTTAAATCCTCTACCCATCGGCTTCTATATTTACCTTGTTCCTTTCCAGGGGTATGAAACAACTGGTACAGTTTGGAAATCGCCCCCTTCAGGAAGTCACAACTCGTACAATAGGCTTCTAGCAACGATCTGCCCGGGCGCAACTGTTTGGCCCCTTGTAAGGAGCAGAGAAAATGAGTGACCTGTGCATATGCCAAAAAGTCACAATGAGTGAGATTATATTTTGTGACCAATTGGGTCATAGAAAGGAGCGTTGCCTGCGAGAAAAGATGACCTATGGTCGTAACACCCCACTGTCTCCAAAGTGTGAAATGAGGGTGCTGAAAACCTCCAGGGAATTGTGTGGTATGGTACAGAGAAGTTTGATAATAGTACTGATGGCGACCCACCAACTGCCTCCTATAATTGCTCCACACTCGGAGGGTGATGGCTAATGACCAAGGCAAAGAATGGACCGGCAGCCACGACTGGCGTGATTGCCACGGCATTGCGGCTATGGACATCTTACCCACCATGTCCTGTGCAATCTGTACCCACTGCTTGGGGTGGCTGGCCCTATTAATATCCAATAAAGCTCGCAATTGAGAAGCAGCGTAGTACCACTGAAGGTTTGGAACCCCCAAACCACCCTGAGCAACCGGCAGATAAAGGATAGACCTAGAAATCCTCGGGGGTCTACGCCGCCAAATGAAATCAAATATTTTTTTCTGCCATTTACGGAGGATAGAACTGGGAAGAAACACTGGCAGCGAAGCAAACAGGTAAAGAAATTTAGGTAGAATAGTCATTTTAATGATGGCAATTCGGCCAAACCAGGAATAAGGGCCACTATTCCATCTACTCAAATCAATCACCATTTTATCCAACAGGGGTTTATAGTTAAGGGAGTAGAGCTCCTGCAAAGTAGGGGACAGCCGCACTCCCAAATACTTAATGTGAGACTTCGCCCATTTAAAGGGAAATAACTCTTTGAGCCTCATGACCACGGGGGGGTCTACATTAATGTTAAGCAATTCCGACTTCTCATAGTTTATCCTGAGGCCAGACACAGCACTGAACCGGTTCAGCTCCCTCAGAACCCCCTGCAGGGATTTAAGCGGGTCAGTCAGAATCAGCAGCACATCGTCAGCAAATAAGGAGAGCTTGTACTGACGGTCACCCAGTCCCACTCCCTTGATATCACTAGCATTGCGGATGGCTGTAGTAAGAGATTCTAAATAGAGGGCGAAAAGGAGGGGGGACAAGGGGCATCCCTGCCGGGTACCTCGTCCTATATCAAAAACCGGACTATATCCGTTATTTACTTTAACCCGTGCCTTAGGCGCATCATAAAGCTTTCGTAGCCATTTGAGAAAGAAAGGCCCAAACTCCATCTTTTCCAGGGTGCTAAACAAAAAGGGCCAGTGCACCAGATCAAACGCTTTTTCAGCGTCCAGTGATAAAAGGACAGCGGGCTCCTTTTCCTCCTGGACCCTCCAGATGAGATCTGCCACCTTCCGAATATTGTCCGCCGCCATGCGGTGCGGGACAAAACCAACTTGGTCAGAGTGTACTAATTGTGGGAGATATTTATTGAGCCGTAGGGCCAGTAATCGAGCTAGTAATTTGAGGTCAATATTTATGAGGGATATGGGCCTATAAGAGGCACACTGGGTGGGATCCCGTCCAGGCTTAGCCAGTACTGTTATACCAGCTACATTAGCTTGCGCTGTAATGCCATCCTCCCCCCGCAAACTATTAAAAAACTGAGCTAAGGGTTCAGCAACCGTGGCCGCACATTTCTTATAATAGGCCCCAGAAAGGCCATCCAAGCCGGGCGCCTTGCCAGGCTTAAGGGACTTAATAACATTGAGCACCTCTTGCTCTGTAATAGGGGCGTCTAACTGCTGTTGCTGTGCATGGGTAACACAAGGCAATGTAACATCTTGAAGATACTGATCAATATCGGCCTGCAGAATATTGAGATCTGCGCTATAGAGAGTACAATAAAACTCAGAAAAAGCTGCGCGGATCTCCCGAGAGGCCGTTAACATCGTGCCCCCGGAATTTCTAATTTTAGGCACTATATTTTGGGAAATGCGAGCTTTCAGTCTCCGAGCCAGTAGGCGACCGGCTTTGTTCCCCCCCTCAAAGTAGGCCTGCTTAGTAATTTCCATTTGATGAATGATTTGCGCATTATCTAATTTATACAGTTCAGATTGTAACGCCATTAGCTTCTGATGAGATCGGGGAGACAGACTCCTCATATGCGCCTGAGACACTACCCGTATCTCCTGTTGTAGCTCTGCTCTCCGCTGCATTTTGAGTTTTTTACAAGCAGCAGCTCTCGATATTAATAGCCCCCGGGCCACAGCCTTAGAGCAGTCCCAGATGATGCTAGGAGCGGAGTCTGGAACCGTATTTAATGTAAAGTATTCTTGCAGGTGCCCTTCAAATAATTTAAAGAAAGCTGTGTCCTGCAACAACGATTCATTGAGTTTCCAGAATCTGTCTCCCCGATCCTCGCCACTCATATCCACCTCCAGGCAAACAGGAGCATGGTCAGACCATGAGATTATATCAATGTCAGTCTTCAACACTCTATTCCCCAGCAGCTTATCTATTAAAAAATAATCGATGCGAGAGTAGCTTGCGTGCGGTGTGGAGTAAAATGTATAAGAGCGAGATCTGGGAAACCGACTTCTCCATATGTCCACCAAACTCCACGCATGCAATAACTCGTGTAGCGCCCGTCTCTCTTTTCCCTGGCCCAGAACCGCGGGAGTAGAATTATCCAGCTCCCGACGTAAGGTCATATTAAAGTCTCCGCCAATGATCAGTGTGCCAGTGGCATGAGACAGCAATACCTGTTTGATCTGGTCAAGAAACTCCCCATAATCATGATTGGGCGCATAGAGTGATAACAGCGAGTAGACCTGAGACCCCAACTGCATATTCAAAAGGAGGAAACGCCCTCCAGGGTCAGCAATATGAGAGATGTATTCAAACACCAGCTGAGCTGCGATTAGAATACCAGTACCAACATATTTATGTTTTTTGTCAGCGGCAGCTAAATAAAGGTGTGGATATTCTTTAAAAGCAAGTAAATGCTCATGTCTGCGTTTCAGGTGCGTCTCTTGGACGTACACAATATCCGCCCCCTGTCGCAACATTTCTTTACGCAGAAGGAAACGTTTCCTATAGGTATTTAAACCTTTAACATTGAGAGAGATGATCTTAATCATCTTGATAGTGATAAAAAGAAAATGCGCTGCATAGATACACCCACAAATTCCCTAAAGGCGAGGAGACACTGAAGTACCACACCACATAGATCACAAAGTATATCAATATGTATTTCTTAAAATGAAACATGGTCAAACCTGAAAATGAGAACACTGCCATGTCTAAATACTGGACCAGGGAGATTCGCCCGCAGGGATCTGCGAATCTTGGTCCCAAGGGGTTATAGAGCAGCGCAGAGAGCCGCGAACCTCCCCCCTCCCCCTCTCCAGGTTATAGAGACAAATGTAACCAGATAGATGAATTTCCATCTATAACCATATGACAATTCGTGCCGGATTACAGGCCAGCTTGCTTAGTAAACTAAACTAAAACATGGGTAAAGTAGATTGAACCCTCAACATAGATCTCGGACATTGACAAAAACTGTCCAGACAAACTCCGATCCGCAGTGGCGTCCGTCGCTCTGTTCTTCAACCCTGGTCTGCAGATCCAACTCCTGAAACTCCGGAAGCGCTGGGCTGCCGGCGAAGTCTTCCCCGGCCCGCGCCCGGACGCCGCCATCTTGGAATGGAGTTCGCGGGTTTAGGCAACGTGTCCGATGCAGGGACCGCGAACTCCGCCTTTAGGCCTGCTTCTGAAAAAGCGAGAGCGGCGTCCGCCAAGGATTTAATTTTGTAGGTGACGCCTTGCCTCTGAAACATTAATGCAAAAGGGAATGCCCATCGATATTTTATGCCCTCTGCACGCAGGGCCGCGGTCACATCCCTGAGCTGATATCTTTTCTGCAGAGTAGTGGAAGCCAAATCGTTATACATCGTTATGTCCAGATTATTCCATTTCCAACTGGGGTGAGTACGTGCCAAATTAATAACTTCCTCTTTCTGCCGGTAGTTGAAAAATTTAATTATAATGTCCCTCGGCTTATGGTCGCGGCGTGGGCCTAACGCCCGATGAGCCCTCTCCAGGACGATCGGTGCAGGTGTCGACTCACCCCCCGAAGCTTCCCCAAGTGATGAGACAAGGTCCGAACAAATCTCCGCCGCGGTTTTCAAACAGTCCGTGTACATATCGGATTCGGGGACTCCCCGGATGCGTAAATTAGATCGCCGTGACCTGTTCTCCAGGTCCTCCAGCTTCTCCTTCCTTCTGTATTTGACAATAAGTCAACCTGTCTCAATGCCAGCCTACCTGATTTACAGTCTCACTTTCAGAGAATTTGAACTAAGTTTGGGGCTGTAGCTGTCTAAGTTTCTATTCAATAAGAGCTGTAATACAGGTATAATAGTTGTATTGGACCTGGAGGAAACGGAAGTCTTAAGTTGTGATACCCTTTTGATAGACCAATGAAAAAGATGCTAGAGTGCTTGAACTTTCAGAACTACACACATTCCTGAGGAAGAGCCATATGAGGTCCTGAATACAAATACTCGACTAACTTTTTTGCTGGTCCTTTTCAAGCTATTGCTGGTCCTTTTCAAGCTATTGCTGTTTGTGTTGTATATTGGATTGTAGTTGAATTTTATTTGCTGGCAGCTGCTTTGAGTAATATTTTAAACTAAAAAGGTGAGAAATCAAAATTGATTATATTGCAACCTGTAAAGACTTCTGTAAGAACTGTGACTATAATTATGGCTTCTGGTTTCATGGCATTTATTTTTCTAATCATTTCCAATTCTATCCTGATACAAAATTTTATGTAAAAAAAAAAAAAAAGTATTTTTCTACCATTTTTATGTAAAATAAATTGACCCAAATCCCGTAATCTCCATTTTTATTACTTTATGTATTATTTTGCTGTGACTTTCCCATTCTTTTCTTCCCTTCACTATTCAGCTATAATTCCATCTCCTGTCTTCCATCACTTATCTTAGCCACCCCCCCATGTCTGTCCATCTGCCCTTCTCCCCCATTGCTCTTGCCCAGGACCACAATTCCTTCTCCGGACCAATGGACTCTGCCTGGCTGCAGTTTTTTCTCTAAATAGCCCTTGGTGCTGCAGGGTTTCTCTTTCACCCTATGCAATTGCTGTAGCCTGTCTTCTGTTCTATTTCTCATTTAAAAAACTGAATAGATGAGAACAATGACATTTTTATCTAGAAAACCAAGAACCCTAGATCTGACCGGACAGGGCTCGCCAAAGAAAGTATATCCTTCCCATCCAACCTAGTGTGTCGAATCAATTGTAAAAAATTTCTCTCAACACTTTAACTTAATTTCTTTTTTACTGAATTGTGTGGGCAGTCTGCTCAACAGCTGGTTTATCTCTCTGTAATAATTTCAGATTGCCAAAAGGAAAGAAGTCCACTGCATAAAAAACAGGACATATCTAGGCAAACAGAAGTCAAGAATTTTGTCTTAGTCTCCTTTGCCATTACTGACACATCGGTAAAGCCCAATAAGTTATCCTTTGGCAAGTAGGCTTGAGGATGAAGATGTTATCCTGTGCCTCCTGGTGCCACTTTGTCATCCCATGCTTCTGCACTTCTGTACACTGTTTCCTGAATTCCAGTCAGCAGTAAAACTACTGACAGTAGCACACATTAGCTTCCATCTTATAATCTTCCTCAAGACCCACTCTCTCGGTTTCACAAACAGAAAGAATGACTACCCCAAGCCAAATCTCACACAATAGAGAGGGTTTGGTCTGAGGTGATGTATTTAATGGAAATTGAGACTGACTGATAGGCCAAAATTCCTGTCATTTATATACCATCAGTGCCTCTCTGGGTGGTATCCACAGTGGCCTGTAGCACATGCCTTCCAAAGTCAGCATCCATTAAAGTCCACTAACCTTTACTAGATGCTATAGGATTGATTATGTAGAAACATCCAAGCTGTTATTTCACACATCTGCAGTACTGAATACTGTTCTTTCTCCCTGAATGACGTGTTGGAATGAACCATAGCAAACCAAGGGCTTGGTTGTTTGACAGCTTTATAAGTTATTTTTCTTAGTATGGTTTTTAATCCAATTTGCAAAGGTCATTTTAGAAGCAGCATGTCCTTTCTGCTAGTTGTGGTAAGGTGAATGTCAAGGATTTGACAAATCATACTAACATTTTTTGAGTAGATAAATGCAAAAAATCCTAAAATGAAAAAGCTTCTACAGATTTGGAACTTGAAGTTTAATTTGTAATATATTGATAATTTCTTTTGAACACCTGGGTTCAATGGCTTTAGATTTCTACTCATTGTTGATTGGCTAGCCTTTTATTTGAAGACTGTTTATTAAAAAGAATCAGAACATATATGTGAAAAACAGGACACTGAGGCATGTAAAACAGTCAACTGATCAAATAATTTTACAGATTTTCTCCCACACCCAGAGAGAAACACCTCTGGCCCAACCCCCCGGCAGTGGAAAAGAAGCGCACATAGAGTGAACATGAGTGCACAGTACTATGTCAACATACCCTCTCAAGGATAATTAATTACCTCACTTCTGGCCCTTGGAGATAGTCTCTGCAGATAGGGGTGCCATACATTTAAAAAAAAAAGTAATTTTATGCTTAAAGGACCTCGTAGTAGTTTGATTCTCCATGTGCATGTAGGTGTGAAATTTGTTGCGCCAAAGCCAGAAACTGGGGGTTTTCACTCACACCACTTGCAATAGAATGGCCTTCTTAGCAAGCAGGCACACCGCCCTAGTCAAAAGACCCTTGTCCTTCCCACGAATTTGGAAAGAGGACACCACACCAAAAAGGACACCCTCAGGAGCGAAAAGCACCACTTGTCCCACTAAAGAAACCAAATACCCACAAATTTTCCCCAAAAAAGATTTAATAGCGGGACACTCCAAAAAAGTGTCCCAAGGTGCCCCTATCCAATTGACATTTAAGGCATAGAGCAGAATCCAAATAACCCACTCTATACAGCCAAGATGGAGACAAGTATGCTCTCCGCACAAGCTTATATTGCATCTCTCTTAGAGTAGCATCTTCCGTCAGTTCAGGGATGTGCTTTATAACATGAAGAAAAGGAAAATTGGATAAACCAGGTAACTCTGCCATCCACTTAGCATGCAATAAAGTTCAGGAAGCCTCAGGCAGTAGTTGTACTAAGGACTTATGAATGCGCGCTGACCCTGCCCTGCTACGCTTATCCACTTGAAAAAATTCTTGAAGCTGTTCTGGAAAAACATTGTGCAGATGAGGTTTCGGCAAGGAATGAACATAGTGACGCAATTGTAGGTAAGCAAAAAAAAGTAGCATGAAACGTGTGGTCATCTCTTGATATGACAGAACGTCACCCTGGGCGTCTACCTCATCTGCTAAAGATCCATCCCCTGCAAGGCCCACTTAGAGAAGGATGAAGTATGCATGACCGGCGTAAAGTCCAAATTACCCCTTATGGGCAAGTAAACTGATACTTTAGGACTTTGACCCAGTCTAGAACATAGACATTTCCATGCCTTTCGTAAGGCAGTTAAAGAAAAATTACGACATATTGAGATTGGCAACCAAGCCGATCAGACATGAAGTACATACATAAGATCTAATGACTTGATCAACTCCTTCTCTAGCACCAGAGGGGTAAAGTGTGACAAGTTAAATATCCAATCCTTCACGTGTCTTAACAAACAAGCCATATTATACTCCTGTAAATTGGGTATCCCCAGTCCACCCTGTCGCCATGCACCCACCAAGTTTAATCATGGAGATCCGAGCCCGCTTTCCCCTCCAAATAAACGAGATAGCATTGTGTAACTTACGGTAACTTGATGTCCCTCTTCTGAAGGAGCAGAGGAATGGTTTGCAAGATGTATAAACATTGAGGTCAAATTAGCATTTTAAATACATTTATCTGACCTATCAATGACAGAAGTAGGTCCTTCCATTCCAGAAGCTTATTCTTTAAAGATTTTAGGAGAGTTAGGACATTTCAATCATAAATCTTATCTAAAGATGTGGGGATCTGTACCCCCAAATACTGAAAAGATGCCCCCACCCACCTAAGGAGGAATTGTTTTTCCCAATCCAACTGATAATGCTCTGGGAAAGCCATCGCCTACGACTTGCTCATATTCAATTTAAATCCCGTAAAAGAACCAAAAAGGGTAAATTCCTCCATCAGAGTGGTCAGAGAGGCCATGGGGTTACTAAGATATAGAAGCAAATCAACCGCAAAAACCACCACCTTGAAAGTAGTAGTCCCAATCGGAATACCAGATATTCCCTCAAGGTGTTGGATAACCCGCAATGACGGTTCCAACAATAAGATAGATAAGAGGGGACATTGGACAGCCTTGTCGTGTACCGCGTTGCAATGAAAACTGACATAAGAGAGCCATTAATTAGAATTTGAGCACTTGGCTCTGAATAAAGGAGGCGGACCACACTTAATCACGTGCCACAAAACTCAAACTGGTCCAAAACAAAGCAAAGATAATCCCAAGCAACATGGTCAAAGGCCTTCTTGGCATCAAAGCTGATCAGCAGAGAAGGTATCTGACGAGAAACATTCCAGGCAATAGATGCCAAAGCCTGCCACACATTAAAGACAGACTGCTGGCCCTGTACAAAACCCACCTGGTGATCCCCCACTAATGCCTGTATAACATATGCTAGTCGATCCGCATAGATTTTGGCGAGTGATTTAATGTCAAAATTCAACAGCGATATTGGCCGATAAGAGCTTGTTTGTAGAGAGTCTTTGCCCTCTTTTGGGATAAGCATAATCAGGGCCTTATTAGAATGGGGTGGAAATGATTGCTGTTCCAGCAACTGCTCATAGAAAAGGAGTAGTGTGAAAGATACCCGGTCCCTGAATATCTTATATAACTTCCCCCCCCCCCCCCCCCCCAAAAAAAAAACATCCGGACCTGGCGACTTAAATGAGGGAGTCTCCAAAATATCATATTGTATTTCCTCCAAGCGGAGTGGGGCATGTGTGTCCATAGGTTGCGAAGTACAACTTTTTTTTTTTAATACCTTGCCTCTACATCTGGCTGTTGAGCATAAAGTTGTTGAAAGTATTCCAGAAAAATCTCACAAAGCTCCTCATGAGAGTTAACAATTGTTTGCTTTTTTATCCCACACCGCTGCCATGTATTTAGCCCCCAGCTTATGCGTTACCATATTGGCTAGAAGCTTCCCTGCCTTGCTACTGCATTGAAAAATTTGAAATTTATAGTAAAACCGGGCCTTGACTGTGCATTGATGTATCAAAAAGTTTAGGGCTGTTAGTGAAGTTAAGAAATTAGTCCGGGACAACAGAGAGCCTGCCCGCCAACTTCAGTCTATCTCTGCGCACTTGTCTTTCCAATTTTAACAAACGGGCAAAAACTCCTGAAAGTGTTTATCTGAAGCAAGATATGCAGGAAAATACCATTTTGGCGCCACTATTGCCCCCTGTCATCTAGTTTAGATCCACCCATATCAGAGCATGATCAGAGATTTCAAAGGGCCAATTACTGCAGCAGTTGCCTGAGAAAAACAAAGATTGTGACACCAAAAGATTAACAATTCTTGATTGGGATGCATGCACTCTGGAAACAGGAGTATAATCACGTTCCGAGGGTGGAGAATCCTCCATATATCCAGGAGATCAAGGTGTTTACAAAGGAGAGGGACACCCCTGTGTTTCAACATAACCTCCGCAGGGCCAGCATGTGACTTATCTATTTGAGGATCACTCACCACATTGATATCACTCCCCAACAACTTACAACTGGAATAGAAGAATTTGGAATCATACTGATTAGGGGCATAAACATTACATATTATTGGCTTCCTTTGCAGAGAACCTTTAAGAGCAAGGTAGTGTCCCCCCTACCCACCATCTACACAGCATGCTATGTTCAAGGTCATTAAGATGAGTTTCTTGAAGCAGAGCTATATCAGCTTGATGCTTCTTCAGCGCTTTCAATATTTTTTGTCTTTTAATTTTGGGCCATATCACATACATTCCAAGAAATGATGCTTAAGTCCCACTTGCTAGTCAGAGCTACACAACCTGCAGGTCTCACACTTTACAAAAATGGGACACCCCCCACCCCAGCCTAGAGTGACCTCCCTTACATGGGCCCAAATTTCCCTGGAGAGTAAATATAAATGATGCCAGTACCATACCAACCCACCCCCTCCCCATTTTCTCCCCCACTCAGGATTTGTACCCTGGAATGAATGGTTACATATGTGAAGCTTAGGGACCCCCCCACAAAAAACATAGAGGAAGAAAAAAAATAACGGCTGCGAAAAGAATGCCATGCAAGAAGAATTTCATCCAAATGGTAGATGAAATTTAATGTGGACAAGTGCAAGGTGTTGCATATAGGGAAAAATAACCCTTGCTGTAGTTACATGATGTTAAGTTCCATATTAGGAGCTATCACCCAGGAAAAAGATCTAAGCGTCATAGTGGATAATACTTTAAAATCTTTGGCTCAGTGTACTGCAGCAATCAAAAAAGCAAACATAGTTAGGAATTATTAGGAAGGGAATGGTTAATATAGAAACATAGAAACATAGAAATGACGGCAGAAGAAGACCAAATGGCCCATCCAGTCTGCCCAGCAAGCTTCCCTCACTCCTTCTCTCATACTTATCTGTTTCTCTTAGCTCTTGGTTCTAATTCCCTTCCACCCCCGCCATCAATGCAGAGAGCGGTGATGGAGCTGCATCCAAGTGAAATATCCAGCTTGATTAGTTAGAGGTAGTAGGGGTAGTAACCGCCGCAATAAGCAAGCTACACCCATGCTTATTTGTTTTTACCCAGATTATGTTATACAGCCCTTATTGGTTGTTTATCTTCTCCCCTGCCGTTGAAGCAGGGAGCTATGCTGGATATGCATCGAAAGTGAAGTATCAGGCACATTTGGTTTGGGGTAGTAACCGCCGTAACAAGCCAGCTACTCCCCGCTTTGTGAGTGTGAATCCTTTTTTCTTCTCCCCTGCCGTTGAAGTTATGCTGGATATGCGTGAAGTATCAGTTTTTCTTCTTCCCTGCCGTTTAAGCAGAGAGCTCTGCTGGATGTGTGAAGTAACAGTTTTTCTTCTCCCCTGCTGTTGAAGCAGAGAACTATGCTGGATATGCATTGAAAGTGAAGTATAAGAATGGAGTGATCAAGCTAGTTGAAAGGCATCAGGAATAGAGGAAGGTGGAGGTAGTAATTTGGATATTTGGTTTGGGGTAGTAACCGCCGTAACAAGCCAGCTACTCCCGTCTTTGTGAGTGCAAATCCTTTTTTCCACATTTCCTCTTGCTGTTGAAGCTTAGAGTGATGTTGGAGTCACAGTAACCATGTGTATGTTTATTGAATAAGGGTATTGTCTCCAGGCAGTAGCCATCATTCTGGCGAGTCACCTACTCTTCATTGGCGGCCTCTTGACTTTATGGATCCACAGTGTTTATCCCATGCCCCTTTGAAGTCCTTCACAGTTCTGGTCTTCACCACTTCCTCCGGAAGTGCATTCCAGGCATCCACCACCCTCTCCGTGAAGAAATACTTCCTGACATTGGTTCTGAATCTTCCTCCCTGGAGCTTCAAATTGTGACCCCTGGTTCTGCTGATTTTTTTCTTATGGTAAAGGTTTGTCGTTGCCTTTGGATTATTAAAACCTTTCAAGTATCTGAAAGTCTGTATCATATCACCTCTGCTCCTCCTTTCCTCCAGGGTGTACATATTTAGATTCTTCAATCTCTCCTCGTACGTCATGCGATGAAGATCCTCCACCTTCCTGGTTGCCCTTCTCTGTACCGCTTCCATCTTGTCTTTGTCTTTTTGTAGATACGGTCTCCAGAACTGAACACAGTACTCCAGGTGAGGCCTCACCAAGGACCTGTACAAGGGAATAATCACTTCCCTTTTCTTACTCGATATTCCTCTCTCTATGCAGCCCAGCATTCTTCTGGCTTTTGCTATCGCCTTGTCGCATTGTTTCGCAGACTTCATATCATTAGACACTATCACCCCAAGGTCCCTCTCCTGCTCTGTGCACGTCAGCCTTTCCCCCCCCATTGAATACAGTTCATTCGGATTTCCGCTCCCCATATGCATGACTTTGCACTTCTTGGCATTGAATCTCAGCTGCCATATCTTCGACCACTCTTCCAGTTTCCTTAGATCCCGTCTCATTCTCTCCACTCCTTCCGGCGTGTCCACTCTGTTGCAGATCTTAGTGTCATCCGCAAAAAGACAAACCTTACCTTCTATCCCGTCCGCAATGTCGCTCACAAAGATATTGAACAGGACCGGTCCCAACACCGATCCTTGCGGTACACCACTTAAAACCGCTCTCTCTTCAGAGAAGGTTCCGTTTACCATCACACATTGTCTTCTGTCCGTCAACCAATTTGCAATCCAGGTCACCACCTTGTCACTCACTCCCAAGCTTCTCGTTTTATTCACCAGTCTCCTGTGCGGAACCGTATCAAAAGCTTTGCTGAAATCCAAGTATATGACATCGAGCGCTCTTCCTTGATCCAATTCCTTGGTTACCCAGTCAAAAAAGTCAATCAGATTTGTCTGACAGGATCTTCCCCTGGTGAATCCATGTTGCCTCTGGTCCATCAATTCTCCGGACTGTAGATAGTTCACTATTCTCTCTTTCAGCAGAGACTCCATTACTTTTCCCACCACCAAAGTGAGGCTAACCGGCCTGTAGTTGCCAGCCTCCTCCCTGTTCCCACTCTTGTGAAGCGGGACCACCACCGCTCTTCTCCAATCTCTCGGCACCACTCCCGTTTCTAGGGATCTATTGAACAGGTCACACAGCGGACCCGCCAGAACATCTCTGAGCTCCCTCAATATCCTTGGATGAATCCCATCAGGCCCCATGGCTTTGTCCACTTTCAGGTTCTTTAGCTCTTCCCACACATTTTCTACTGTAAAAGGATTTTCATCTATTCCACTTCCCTCCAGTTTCTTGTTGTGTAGAGATGGTCCTTCTCCAGGGTCTTCTTTAGTGAACACAGAGCTGAAGTATTCGTTTAATATTTCTGCCATTTCTTCGTCTGTCTCCACACATTGATCATTACCACCTTTCAATTTCACTATACCACTTTGGACCTTTCTCTTTTCGCTGATGTATCTGAAAAATGTTTTGTCACCATTTTTTATCTCCTTGGCAATCCTCTCTTCTGCTTGATTTTTTGCCAACTTGATTGTTTTCTTCGTCTCCCTCAGTTGATACAAATATTCTTCTTTGTGCTCCTCCCTTTGGGATCCTTTATATTTCTTGAATGCTGTTCTTTTAGCTTTAATTTTGTCAGCCACCTCCTTTGAGAACCAGATAGGTTTCAATTTTCTTTTGCTTTTCTTTATGTTTCTAACATATAGAGCAGTTGCCTTGGTGATTGCTCCTTTTAGATTGGTCCACTGCTGATCCACATCTCTCTCGTTCTCCCATCCTTTAAGTTCTTTAAATAAAACAGATTTAAATAAAACAGATTTAAATAAAACAGAAAATGTCATAATGCCTCTATCGCTCCATGGTGGGACCGCATCTTGAATACTGTGTACAATTCTGGTCACCGGATCTCAAAAAAGATATAGTTGTGATGGAGAAGGTACAGAGAAGGGCAACCAAAATGATAAAAGTGGATGGAACAGCTCCCCTATGAGGAAAGGCTGAAGAGGTTAGGGCTGTTCAGCTTGGAGAAGAGATGGCTGAGGGGGGATATGATAGAGGTCTTTAAGATCATGAGAGGTCTTGATCGAGTAGATGTGAATCGGTTGTTTACACTTTCGGATAATAGACTAGGGGGGCATTCCATGAAGTTAGCAAGTAGCACATTTAAGACTAATAGGAGAAAATTCTTTTTCACTCAACGCACAATAAAGCTCTGGAATTTGTTGCCAGAGGATGTGGTTAGTGCACTTAGTGTGTAGCTGGGTTCAAAAAAGGTTGGATAGGTTCTTGGAGAAGTCCATTAACTGCTTTTAATCAAGTTTACTTAGGGAATAGCCACTGCTATTGATTGCATCAGTAGCATGGTATCTTCTTGGTGTTTGGGTAATTGCCAGGTTCTTGTGGCCTGGAAACAGGATGCTAGGCTTGTTGGACCCTTGGTCTGACCCAGGATGGCAATTTCTTATGTTCTTAAGAAAAAAAACCAACATGTAAAAAAAAAAAAAATGTATATGTGTGCATATATTAAAAAAAAAAAATTGTATATAGACTTAGTGTTGAGTGAGGCCCATAACCTCTCTATTATTAAATAAATAAATAAATAAATAAATAAATTTATATATATATATATATATATATATATTTCCCTGTCCAGACCATGGGTAAAACCCCCGTTCCAGCAGGTGGAGACAGACCAGAGTTCTGAGGCTAGCCCATATAAGGATGGAACCCACCCAGGAACCCTCAGTATTTGTCTGTCTCCAGCAGGGGGAACATCTCACCCTTTGGTTCCCTGACATCCTGTGTCCGATGTTTATGCATTAGATAAGCAATAATCTCCCCACGGAGCACTACTTTATCCATCTCCCAAAAAAGGACAGGAGTGACTATATGCTCTGTCAGGGTGGCATAACTGAAGGACTAACAGGAGACCCTTCAGCAATTGTCAGCCAGTACTTCTGACACCCAATCTCCTAAGAAGCCCCCTTGGCAATAACGGAAGAGGCCGTTTTACCAGCCTTGCAAATGCTACCTGCTAGCACCGAGGGCCAGATCTCAATGACCTCCTCCTAGAGCAAGTTCCACCGCAGATACCTGCCCATGGGGTTTTGACTGGCAGCCAGGGAGCAAGAGCCAGTCCTCTTCGCAGTGCACAGACTCCCCAGTTAGGGATCGGCTCCAGCTGTTCGCAGATCGATGGACCTCGATTAAATTGGACCTCTGGGTCCTGTCTATCATGCGTCAGGGCTACAGATTGCATTTCCAATGAGTTCCATCCTGCTCACCTCCGTGTCTCCGGCGGAGAACAACAGGGAACTTAGAGATACTTCGGGTAGAGCTTTCCGCCCTCATACTGCCTCAAGTGGTTGAACCAGTTCTGCCCAGTTAGCAGGGCGAGGGGTTCTACTCCAGTATTTCCTAATTCCCAAGAATTCAGGTGGCCTTCGATCCATTTTGGACCTGTGGGCTTTAAACCGTGTTTTGGTAAAGGAAAAGTTCAAAATGGTTTCGTTGGGCACCTTGATTCCCCTTCTAAAAGCGAGAGACTGGCTCTGCTCCCTTAATCTAAAAGATGTGTACGCCCATATCCGCATCTTTCAGGCGGATTGGCAACCTGCGATTCCTAGTCAGGAATCACTGTCAGTATTGCGTCCTGCCCTTTGGCCTGGCATCCGCACCCTGTTTTTTTTTACCAAGTGCCTGGCAGTAGTCAGAGCCTAGCTTCAGAGGTGAGGGATTCCCGACCCTCGACTATTGGCTTATCAAGAGCAATTCCAGACAAGGGGCACAGAATGCTCTACGTATCACTGTCCGAGTTTTGGAAACACTGGAGTTTCTGATCAACTATCCAAAATCCCATCTCCAGCCATCATTGCAACTGGACTTCATCGGAGCATGACTGGACACACTCTAGGCAAAAGCTTTTCTGTCTCAGGACAGGACGGAGATCCTCGCGGCTGTCGCTCGAGTGGTCTCCGATTGCTCCCATATATCAGCACATGAGTTTCTCCGTTTGCGGGGCCACATGGCAGCCACGGTGCGTCACTCACTTTGCTCGACTTCACATGTGCAGAGCACAGTGGACATTGCATTCTCAATTGTGTTAGGCTACCCGAGACCTACGTGCTTGTGTCTTAATCACCACACTGTTACAACAATCCCTCCAGTGGTGGGCGATCCCCTCAAATTTGGAGCAGGGAATCCCTTTTGGAGCCCACAACCCCAGGCTACCCTCACCACAGACGTGTCTCGGATGGGGTGGGGAGCACATGTTGCAGACCTTCACACCCAGGGGCTTTGGTCCTCATAGGAATCACAGTCCTAGATCAACTTCTTGGAGTTTCGAGCAATTTGATACGCCCTTCAGGTGTTCAGAGAGAAGCTCCTGAGCAAGGTGGTTCTTGTTCAGACTGACAATCAGGTAGCTATGTGGTATCTGAACAAACGGGGGGGGGGGGGGGGAGAACGGGGTCCTTCACCCTCTGTCAGGAGGCAGTCCACATTTGGTCGTGGGCCAATGACAACGGCATCCTCCTCAGGGCGGTGTACCTCCCAGGGGTGGACACCTTAGTGGACTCCCTGAGCCGTGCCTTCCGACCTCACAAGTGGTCCCTCAGTCAGGAAGTGGCAAACTGGATCTTTCGCTCATGGGGAACCCCGAACATAGACCTCTTTGCTTCCCTGGAGAACAGGAAGGTGGACCGCATCTGTGCTCTAGGCTGGAGGGGCAGTGGATCAATAGTGGATGCTTTTTCGATTCACTGGGGCACCAGGCTGCTATACACTTACTCTCCCTTTCCTCTCATCTCCATGATCCTGATTGCTTGACCCCCTTCTGGCCCCGCCAGGTCTGGTTTCTGACCCTACAGGATCTGGCCTTGCACCCACCGTTCTGGTTGGGGCCGACTCCAGATCTAATCACCCAAGACCGGGGCAGGCTCCGTCACCCCAGCCTCCAAGCCCTGGCTCTCACAGCTTGGATGTGACTGTGCAGGCCCTGGACCTTTCAGAAGGGGTATTGCATGTCATTCTGGCATCCAGAAAACCTTCCACCAGGAAATCTTACAATCTGAAGTGGAAGAGGTTTTCAACTTGGTGCGAGGGATTGGTCTGGATCCCTTCTCTTGCTCCCCACCAGTGCTCTTAGACTACCTGTTGTTCCTCTCCGAATCTGGTCTGCAGACCTCACCAGTAAGGGTTCACTTGAGTGCCATTGGGGCATACCATCGGGAAATGGATGGTACCACGATCTCTTCCCATCCGTTTGTGGGGTGGTTTATGAGGGGTTTATTATAACCAAAGCCCCCCTCCCCCCCCCCCCCCCGCTCGCCCACCGGTGTTTCCTGGGATTTCAACGTCGTCCAGTCGCAAAGCATGAAATCTCCGTTTGAATCATTGCGATATGAAGTACCTTTCTTGGAAGGTCATCTTCTTGTCGCGTTTACATCAGCTCGCAGGGTCAGTGAACTGCAAGCTCTGGTGTTGTACCCACCTTAATCAAAATTTTGTCACTATAAGGTGGTCTTGCAGATGCACCTGAAGTTCCTTCCCAAGATGGTTTCAGAGTTCCATCTCAGCCAGTCCATTGTATTGCCTTCTTTTTTCCCCAGGCTTCTTACTCACCAAGGTGAACGGGCTCTGCACACTCTAGATTGCAAGAGGGAGCTGGCCTTTTATTTGGAATGGAAGGAGCCTCACCGCTATCCACACAACCTTTTGTCTATTTCAACAAAAACAGGTTAGGTGTCGCTGTCTCTAAGCAGACCTTATCCCATTGGCTTGCAGACTGTATTGCCTTCTGCTATTCACAGGCGGGCTTACAGCTTGACGGTCACAACAAGGCACACTCTGTACGAGCCATGTCAGTCTCGGTGGCTCACTTATGTACGGTTCCCATTCATGAGGTTTGCAGAGCGGCAAACTGGAGTTCCCTCCACACATTGGTCTCACTAATTGCCTGGACAAGGATGGCCGGCGGGACAGCCATTTCGGACAGTTCGTCCTCCGTAATCTTTCAGCCATGAAAACTCAACTCTCCCTCCATGGGCCCTGTCCTTGGGTGCAGACCTGCTCCTATGATTAGTGCAGCACTAGTTGTGAATGTTGGCATTTGTTCTCTGCTGCACATGCTGGAAGCGGCCTGAAGCTACTTAATCACCCGTGTGTGAGGACTATCATCCTGCTTGTCTTTAGAGAAAGCAGAGTTGCTTACCTGTAACAGGTATTCTCAAAGGATAGCAGGATGTTAGTCCTCACGAAACCCGCCCACCACCCCGTGGAGTTGTTTCTCTTGGTTTATTTTATTTTTTCGCGAACTCTGTTATAAGACTGAAGAGGGACCCAGCGTGGTTAGTGGCATGCTGGGCATACTCAGTGTGTTGGTCAAAGTTTCTAGACTAACATCCTGCTGCCCTTGGAGAACACCTGTTACAGGTAAGCAACTCTACTTTCCCCTTTGTTTCATCAAGAAAACATGTCCTGCCCTTGAAGTTCATTCTCTAATTTGAATTCCTAGACAGTGAATTTCCCAATGACTACAAAACTGGCTCACATGTCACGATACATGAAAAGCTCTTCCCATTGAAAGCCAGGCATCGATTTTTGCAGTTCGTGGCTTCTAAGCCAGATAAGTACAGCCAGAAAATAGAAATTAAGAGTGCAGATAGAAGTCAAAGCGACTCACAAGACCAATCACTGGACAAGCATAAAGGGGGAAACATTCACTGACATAAAAATGTGCTATTGACTGTTCTATGGTGTGATCATATTTATTTATTTATTTAAGATTTATTTTTTTTTATACCGGTGTTCCTGTATGAAATACAGATCACATCGGCATATGTGAAGCAAATACTGAAGGTGGTATGGGGGTAAAATATTCACAAATCAAAGGTGGTCATGTAATAATATTATTAGTGGTGACATGCAAGGTTCTGATTGCGTTTTCCCAGGATAACGAGTTCAGTATTGAATGTAAAGTCTTGACACTAATGTCTAAAGTTTTAAAATTTGGAGAAACAACTTATCTGTTATCTTTAGTGTAAAAAAAAGAAGTATTAATCATATTGTAATTTATGTTCTCAAAGTAAACTATTACTCAGGGTCTCCTCTGTAAGGGTGGCCCATTAAGTGGAGACATGCAATAGTACTTTCCAAGTGATTGGTCCCATTCTATGGAACACCTTGCCCCGACTCTTTAAGAGCCATTGAGGAATTTGCTATCTTTTGGAAACAGCTGAAAGCTTTCATGTACAACAGACCATAATCTCCTGAAAGTAGCTTTGTCTGTCTAGCAGCAATATGGAATGTTTATTAAAGATGTAATGCGTTATATTTTCTATTTTAATTGTTTTTATGTTTAATTCTTTATTCTGTCTGTAATCTGCTTAGATTCTCCTGTATAGGCAGAATAGAAATTTTTGGACATAAATACAATATTTATTTATTTATTTAGGTTTTTCTATGCCGGTGTTGGTACATACCTTCACACCGGTTAACAAAGTTTCTTAAAATTAATTAATATAAAATACATAAAAAGAAAAGAAAATACAATACATTTCATAAAAAACAGGAAAATCAGTCATAAAAATACTAATACATATATAAAATTAAATTGTAAAATGCTCACATTTAAAACTAAAATTATAGAACAAATAAAATAAAATGATTCTAACTAGCTACTACTTGAAAAGCTTGTACGTATAACCAGGTTTTTAGAGCTTTCTTGAACTCTTTCAAGTTACTTTGAAGCCTTAGTTCAATGGGTAGTGAATTCCAAAGACCTGGTCCTGCTAATGACCCAGCCCTTTCTCTAACAGATGTAAGTCTGGCTGTGGAAACTGAGGGAATTACGAGAAGACCTTTGCCAGCTGACCGTAAATTTCATTGGGGAGTGTGAATGCGAATGACTGCATTCATCCATTCTACTTGTTCAGCATAGACCACTTTATGTATTAGGCATAAAGTTTTATATTGAATTCTAAATTCAATTGGTAACCAATGCAACTCAGCAAGGACTGGGGTAATATGATCTTTTTTTATTAGTGCCAGAGATGAGTCTGGCAGCAGAATTCTGTAAAATCTGTAGAGGTCTAATCGATGTTTTTGGAAGACCCAATAACAAAGAGTTGCAATAATCTAGATTTGTGAATATTAATGCTTGTAACACAGTTCTAAATTCCTCATGATTTAATAAAGGTTTTAAGCGTTTGAGCACTAATAATTTGTAATAACCTTCTTGAATTTTTACTGCAATATGTTTTTTTAAATATAAGTTCAGGATCAAGCCAGACACCTAAGTCTCTAACTTTATTCCTTAGAGCAATGGGCACATTCTCTATGTTAAACACTTTAGTTTGATCGACTGTTGACAATAGAGAATAGAAACAAAAGGAAGGTATTTGTATAATATTTTATAAGAGATTTGCAAGTATGTTACAAAGTTATATTACAGAGAATAGTGTAGCTACCTTACAGAAAGAGAGAGAGAGAGCTTAAAATTTGCTACAAACCACAGGGAGTTAACACCTTAGAACAACTGCTTGCATGAAACTATGCAACTATGTTTTAGGCTATGCAGTGATTAGATTGTTAGGTATTTGTGTGTTGTATATCATACAATACATGTAGCCCCAACTTGAATTACACTCTGGATATGTAAAATATTGATAGTCATAAATGATGTAAAGTCACGGAGCAGCAACCTGCTGTAATCATGTACATTGATTGTGTGAGCCTTTATACTTCTCAATTACATAACAATGTGCCTGCAGTGATTCTAGTGAAAATGGACTTCAATGTAAAATGGACTTCAATGTAAAAATGTGAAAGAAAGATATTTTAATTTGTTTTGTAAATAATTCATAAGTTTACTTTCTGTTTTAGAGCCTAAAACCATAGTTGCATAATTTCATGCACACGACTCTTCTAGGATGTTAGCCACTCCTGGCATTTGTAGTACATTTTTAGACTTTACTTTGAAATAAACAGACAAAATGCAGAATTCATGTCTTTACTTACTACAGAGCAACAATTCATACACCAAAATCATTAGTTTTCTTTGTTATAGTGCCTAATACATAGTGACATAAAAATGTGCCAGCGGTGGTTCTAGATGTTAGCTACTCCCGGCGGTTCTGCATTGCACCTCTTCAAGGCATTTTAAGTCAAGGTATATGCTACAAACTATTATCTGCAGACAGGAAAGAGCTATATAGCCATGAGTCTTAGTTAAAGTAGCTAGTGGGGCAAAAAATAAATTAAAAAGCATAGGAGCCAATATGGAACCTTGCAGGGTTCCACATTGTGAAGATTTTGAGGCAGAAAACTAATTTGCCTAGCTCATTTGGCATTTACACACCCTGAAAATTTCAACAATTGCTCAACTGTTTTTTCAATAACCATTACTAGAAAGGGCAGATTTGAAACAGGGCATTAATGTTCCACCAGACCAAGGACTGTTTGTTTATTTTGATGGGAAGCATATCCTCGTTTCCTTAAGGGAACTTGGAAAGTGGCCATGATTCAAGCTAGCAGTCACAATATTTAAATAAATTTAATAAATATCCAATAAGATCTAATTGGATTTCTATACTCATTTTGAGGGTAACGAGTCCAACCCAAAAGTGTTCCACTCATAGATAATAGACTTTGTAATGTAAACAATGAGACTTGGTTTAATGCATTCAGTTTACTTGTACATGCAATATTGGGAATATTAGACAAGTTTTCATCATCTCCATCACTATCTTCTACACGAGTGATAGTCACTGATCTAGAAATCCATACACAGACAGCTCTGAAGAAAATTAATTCCTAATCTTTGCTATTTTTTCATCAAAATAAGTAGCAAACTAACTCTGCAGTTAGTAACTCTTAATCATTTTTTTTCTTTTTAAAAAATCTAAATTGATTTCACAAACAACTGGTGAGGGCGATTTTCTGCTTTTTCTAGTTGATTTGATAAAAATTTCTTTTTTTGCTTTTTTAATTTTTCGATAATTCTTTCCTTACAACAATTTAAATTAAAATTGGATTTTCCTCTCTGCCATTTCCTCTCATGATCACAGATCTGTCTTTTAATAATCTTAAACCAGAATGAAACCATGATGTATTAGACTGGGTAATGATTGCTTGTTCTATAAAGAAACAGCTTTGTTAAAAGCCATCCTAAGGAACAAATTCCATTCTGCTACTTTGCAGATGCCTCAAAAATATAATTTGTCAGTCAAAAGTTTAAAATCAAATTTATTATTTTTTCTACAACTAATAGAATTATTTGCTGTGGATAAAAGGCATAATTCTATGTTCATCCCAAAAATTAACAAATAAATGATCTGAACAAGAAAATGAAACTCTTTGGAAACAAAAATCATATCTAAAGTATGACTCCCTTCATATATTTTAGTTACGAATTTATAGGAGAAACCTAAATCCACCATAATTTCTAAAACGTAAACAGCCAGACTACTAGGACTATTAGCATGCACATTCAAATCATGTAGAATTATATGGTGTTCATATTATAAAGTACATTCTGTAATTAATTCAGCATTTTCTAATATGTTTTAGAAAGATCTGGAGGTGGGGGGGTTATAAATAAGAAAACACAACAGCCTTGTTCCATTCATTTTCACCAACAGTGTCAATCCATCTAAGAGATCTAATTAGTCATTTCTTGAATAGCAACTGACTTCTGGAAAACAAACACCACTCCTCCTCCATTTCCTCTTCCTCTATATTTATTCACAAAGAAATAATTAGGTGGACAGGCTTTAACCAGTTGTATAGTTACACATTGCTTTAAGAACATTACCCCAATAGCTTTCATGTTGACATGTGTATTAGCCTTAAAGTATCAGCTATCCAACCTCTTTGATTTGAAATTGTGATTTAGGGTAGGCTAACACAAGGTTCCTTTAACATTGTATAAATATTGCTAACTTCCTTTGTTATTTATAGGAATCGACGCCAGTGTTGACACCCCCTGTGGATGTTGCCTCTTTCTTGGCTTTCCCCTCACCAGATAAACTACTGCGAATGGGCCCAAAACGATCAACCATTTTAGCACAAAAGGTAAAGGGAACGTGTGCTGCCAATGCTTGCCTTTTTTTTCCCCTCATTTATCCAGCCTGTGACATTCCCATTCTTTCCAGGTGTGTATGTGTTTATATGTAACATGTTTCCTTCTCATCCTACTACACCAATCCAGAATGTTTGAGTTACGTTCTCCTTCCAGCATATGGAAGCAGAGCACATGACTTTTTCTAGGACATCACTGCTTACATGTGGTACAGTGACAGTTAAAGCCAGTATTCTCTGCCTTCAGCAGCTAGAAGAGTACTATGGTGCTGCTGCAGGTTTTCATTTTTCAGTTAATCAATTTAAAGATCAATTAAAACAAATTAAAACTTGCAGGAAATTCTGTACTTTCTTGGCTGTCTGTGGGCCAACCACCTGAAATATTCAGAGTAGTGAGCCAATAATTCATTGTTCCCAGCCCAACAAGGGATGTTAGTAGAGCCTAAGAGGGGATTTAAGCTATTATTTAAGATAGAGGATTCTCTGAGAAATTAACACTCTTTCAAATCCCTCTCTCCCCTTGTTTTCTCTCTAAGCAAAACAAAAACAAAATTTTGAATGAAGGGAAGAATCAAAATATATTACAAAGGCAATGCTGCGGGGCCTCGGGATGCATCCTCTGCCGTTGCATCGGGCTTTTCCCAGGTGTCATCAGATGAAGAGTCATCAGGAAATTCTCTGGATGGAGCTCTTCTCCCTTGTAATGGCCTGAGCAGTAGAACCCGAACTGCTATTTCCTGATTCCAAAGAGAAGAGGGGGGTCCCGCCCCATCTTGGATCTAAAGGCCTTGAACAAATTTCTGTGAAGAGAAAAATTTAAGATTGTCTCGCTGGGCACTCTGATTCCCCTCCTGCAAATAGGGAACTGGCTTTGCTTCCTTGACCTAAAGACGCATACACCCATATCGAGATCTTCCCTGGTCACAGGAAGTTTCTACGGTTCCTCGGGTGTTGCCGTTTGGCCTTGCTTTGGCCCCACGGGTCTTCACCAAATGCCTGGCAGTAGTGTGTGTGTACCTCTGCTGGCTGGGGGTGCACGTGTTTCCCAACTTGGACGATTGGCTGGTCAAGAGTGCCACCCAGGAGGAGGCGTTTCGCTCCCTACGCTTGATGATTAGGGTGCTGGAGTCCCTCGGGTTTGTCATCAACTACCTGAAGTCCCATCGCACCATATTGCTTCAGTTGGACTTTATTGGTGCCTACCTGGACGTGTGTCAGGCCCTGGACCTTTCTTCCTCGCGTTCGGGTACTTGCTCTGGCATCTCTGGTGAGTCTAGTCCGCTGAAGCCAACAAGTGTCAGCCCAGCTTCTGCTTCGATTGCTGGGTCAAATGGCCGCATTAGTCCATGCTTCTCCCTGGGCTCGCTTGCTTATGCGGAGGGGTCAGTGGACCCTGCTGTCTCAGTGGCAGCAGGCCACCCAGGACCTCAATGTACGTATTTGTGTCATGTCGCCTCTCCAGACCTCTTTATCTTGATGGGTGAGTCTACCCAATCTGGAGCAGGGGGTTCCTTTTCAGCCCCCTTCTCCAACTCAGGTTGTGCTTACCACAGATGCTTCCACCTTGGTTGGGATGTGCATATGGATGGCCTCCGCTCACAAGGTCTTTGGTCCGCTCAGGAAACTCAATGCCAGATTACTTCCTGGAGCTTCGAGCGATCAGTTACATGCTCTGGGAATTCCAGGATCGCTTGTCCAACCCAGACTATCCTGGTACAGACCTAGAACCAAGTAGCAATGTGGTATATCAATAAGCAGGGAGGTACGGGATCATTCCTCCTGTGTCAGGAGGCTGTCCAGATTTGATCCTGAGCTCAGTCTCAGGGCCTGCTGTTCCAGGCCATGTTCCTGGCTGGGACAGAGAATGCGGTTGCAGACTGGCTGAGTTGCGGGTTCCGACCCCACAAGTGGTCCCTGGATCAAGCAGTGCCGGATTGCATCTTCTACCTTTGGGGGGATCCCAGACATGGGCCTCTTTAAGAACTTAAGAAAATGCCATACTGGGTCAGACCAAGGGTCCATCAAGCCCAGCATCCTGTTTCCAACAGTGGCCAATCCAGGCCATAAGAACCTGGCAAGTACCCAAAAACTAAGTCTATTCCATGTAACCATTGCTAATGGCAGTGGCTATTCTCTAAGTGAACTTAATAGCAGGTAATGGACTTCTCCTCCAAGAACTTATCCAATCCTTTTTTAAACACAGCTATACTAACTGCACTAACCACATTCTCTGGCAACAAATTCCAGAGTTTAATTGTGCGTTGAGTAAAAAAGAACTTTCTCCGATTAGTTTTAAATGTGCCCCATGCTAACTTCATGGAGTGCCCCCCTAGTCTTTCTACTATCCGAAAGAGTAAATAACCGATTCACATCTACCCGTTCTAGACCTCTCATGATTTTAATCACCTCTATCATATCCCCCCTCAGTCGTCTCTTCTCCAAGCTGAAAAGTCCTAACCTCTTTAGTCTTTCCTCATAGGGGAGTTGTTCCATTCCCCTTATCATTTTGGTAGCCCTTCTCTGTACCTTCTCCATCGAAATTATATCTTTTTTGAGATGCGGCGACCAGAATTGTACACAGTATTCAAGGTGCGGTCTCACCATGGAGCGATACAGAGGCATTATGACATTTTCCGTTTTATTCACCATTCCTTTTCTAATAATTCCCAACATTCTGTTTGCTTTTTTGACTGCCGCAGCACACTGCACCGACGATTTCAATGTGTTATCCACTATGACACCTAGATCTCTTTCTTGGGTTGTAGCACCTAATATGGAACCCAACATTGTGTAATTATAGCATGGGTTATTTTTCCCTATATGCATCACCTTGCACTTATCCACATTAAATTTCATTTGCCATTTGGATGCCCAATTTTCCAGTCTCACAAGGTATTCCTGCAATTTATCACAATCTGCTTGTGATTTAACTACTCTGAACAATTTTGTGTCATCTGCAAATTTGATTATCTCACTCGTCGTATTTCTTTCCAGATCATTTATAAATATATTGAACAGTAAGGCTCCCAATACAGATCCCTGAGGCACTCCACTGTCCACTCCCTTCCACTGAGAAAATTGCCTATTTAATCCTACTCTCTGTTTCCTGTCTTTTAGCCAGTTTGCAATCCATGAAAGGACATCGCCACCTATCCCATGACTTTTTACTTTTCCTAGAAGCCTCTCATGAGGAACTTTGCCTCCCCCTGCAACAACAAGATGAGCCACTTCTGCTCCCTTTACAGGGGAGATGGAAAGCCAGCCTGGGACACCTTTGCCCACCATTGGGTGAGGGCCTTCTGTATGCGTATCCTCCGCTTCCTCTGGTGATGAAGACTTTCCTGAAGCTCCGGCAGCATGGGGGACCATGATTCTCATTGGCTGAGACAGGTCTGGTTCCACTCCAGCGGGATCTCCCTGTCAAAGAACCGATTGGTCTGGGGATCTCCCCCATTCTGATTTCACAGAATCAGGGCAGGCTGTGCCATCCCAACCTCAGGGCATTGTCTCTGACGGGCCTGGCTGTTGAAAGGCTAGTTTTGCAGTCCCTTGATCTCTCACAGCGTGTCTCGAGTCCTGGTAGCTTCCAGGAAGCCTTCCATCAGGAAGTCTTATAACCTGAAGTAGAATAGGTTTCATGTCTGCTATGAGAGTCACAGATTGGATCCGTTCTCTTCCCCCCACTCCGAGGGTGCTTGACTACTTGCTGCACCTTTTGGACACTGGTTCTCTTGCCCCACTCCGAGGGTGCTTGACACTTGCTGCACCTTATGGACACATAGTGGACTGCATGGAGACAGCCTCCCCGCGGCCTCCTGTTGTGTCTTGGGACCTCAATGTGGTGTTGGCTTGACTCATGCGAGATCCTTTCGAGCCGCTGCGCTCCTGTGATCTGAAGTATCTGACCTGGAAGGTCATTTTCTTGGTTGTGGTTACTTCGGTGCACAGGGTCAGCCAGCTTCAGGTGTTGGTGATGTATCCTCCCTACAAGAAGTTCTTTCATGATAGGGTGGTCCTCCATACTTAACCTAAGTTCCTGCCTAAGATGGTAACTGATTTTCATCTTAACCAGACAATTGTTTTGCCCACTTTTTTTTTCCCAGGCCTCATTTGCACCAGGGTGAACGGGCTCTGCACAGCTTGGATTGTAAGAGGGCCTTAGCTTTCTGCTTCGAGCTGACAGCAGGCCACAGGCAGTCCATGCAGTTCTTCATTTCTTTTGACAAGAATAGATTGGGAGTTGCGGTTATCAAGCAAACACTGTCAAGCTGGCTGGCAGATTGTATTTCCTTGTGCTATGCACAGGTAGGCCTTCAGCTTGGAGGCCAGGTCAAGGCTTACTCCGCCAGAGCCATGACGGCTTCTGTGACCCATTTGCGAGCGGACCCTGTGGCCGAAATCTGCAAGCCTGCAACATGGAGTTCGCTCCACATGTTCGCTGCCCATTACGTTTTGGACAGGGATGGCCAACACGACAGCAGTTTTGGCCAGTCTGGCCATCGGAATCTCAGCTACAGAACCCAACTCTTCCGGCCTAGGGTGCTTTTTCGGGATCAGGCTGTCTCCCTCTGTCCTCCACAGCACCAGAATTGTTGTACCCTTTGGCACCTGGTTAGGTGCCTGTAGGTTTAGTAAAGTTTCGCAACAGCCTGTAACTACATATTTACCCAGAGGGACAGAAACAGAAACGCTCCCAACTGTCTCTTCCAAAGCCGCCTCAGTGTTTTTGAAAATAGCCCAGCCACAGCTTCCCTTTCCAGTAGGGGGCAGGATACAACTTTTTTCCTCAGAGTGGAGCCGCATTACTTTGGCTCAATGGGTCCTTCGGATCGTCCGCAAGGGTTATCATCTAAATTTCCTCTTCCAACCTTCCCTTCCTCATCACACCGGGCAGTTAAAGGATGTTTCAGTTGCCTCTTCTGGAACAAGAGATCCAGACTTTACGCCATCAATGAGCCATCCAATTGGTGCCCAGACACCAAATAAACTCGGGTTACTACTCCCAATAATTCCTCATCCCAAAGTGCTCAGGGGGTCTCTGCCCTATTCTGGACTTATGCTTCCTAAACATATACCTTCGGAAGGAGAAACTCAAGATGACATCCCTCAAGTTATTCCTACCATTGGATCTCAAGGATGCCTACACCCAAATTCCAATACACCCCTCCTGTGGCAGTTCCTGTGCTTCAAAGTGGATTCCAGGCACTACCAGTACAAGGTTCTACCCTTTGGCCTTTCCTCGGCTCCCAGAGTATTCACCAGATGTCTGGCTGAGGGCAGTGGCTTACCTAATACATCAGGGGATGTGCCTGTTTCCCTATTTGGACGATTGGCTAATAATTTCCTCCAACCAAGTATCCCTACAACAGCATCTAGAAACAATCACTTGTCTGGAGCCTCTAGGGTTCCTCATCAGCTATAAGACGGTACTCAAACTGACCCAGATTCTACAGTTCATAGGGGCCAGAATAGACTTGATCTAGTCTCGTGCCTTCCTTCCCCAGGAGAGGATCGAGCAGATCCATCATCCTTGTACAGAATTACTCCTCAGATTGAAGGTCATTGTGTGCCAGGTCCTTGTACTATTGTCACTTGGCAGCAACCATACATATGGTATCTCATACTCTCCTGCACATGTGGCATCTCCGATGGAGCTTGAAATCTCAATGTGCCTAGTATTCTTAACTGATATCCACTATAGTAACCTTGTCAGACTCCATGTGGATGGACATTCTTTGGTGGTTAAATCTAGAGATCCTGACCATATGAACGCCTCTTTGAGACCCTGCCCAGAATCTAGTCCTCACCACAGACGCATCCATGCAAAGTTGGGGAGAGCATTTCCTCCATTACCAGACTCAAGGTCAGTGATCACAGGACATATGGAATTACCAGATAAATTTCCTGGAACTCAGAGCCATGAGATATGTTCTAATGGCCTTCACCCAATTTATACGGGGACATGCCCTCATGATTCATATGGACAATCAGGTGGCCATGTTTTATGTGAACAAGCAGGGCGGATCGGTATCCTGGCTTCTTTGCAGAGAAGCAGTATGGATCTGGGAGTGGGCCCTCAACAGTTCAATAACCTTAAGGACCACCTACTTACCAGGATTAGCGAACACGTTAGCTGACCGACTCAGCAGAGTATTTCATCCTTACGAATGGTTGCGCAGCCCCTCAGTAGCAGAGGAAATCTTTCTACAGTGGGGTTGACCTTGGATAGATGTTTTTGCCACCAAGCAGAATTGGAAAGTACTTCAATTCTGTTCTGTCTGCCCAAGTCGACTCAGAAGGACACAGGATGCTTTCCTCATGTTGTGGTTGTGAGGACTCCTATGTGTGTTTCCTCCGATTTCTCTCTTCTCAAAAACAGTTCAAAAGATTATCTGAGATGAAACTCGCATGATACTCATAGTACCCGCATGGCCGAGGCAACCCTGGTTCACTTACCTGGTACAGTACTCAGAGAGTGATCCAAGACCCAGATCTTTTGACTCAGGAGGGGAGGCTCCCTTATTCATCCTCTTCTCTCCTCCCTGGATGTTGAATGTGAGATATTGCAAGGCCTGACTCTTTAAGCAGATATTCAGGAGTTATTGTAGCAGTGAGGAAGCCATCAATCAGTCGTAACTATTCTTTCAAATGGAAGAGATATGCCAAATGGTGTCAAAGTCATGGCATTAGCCCCTTTTCCTCGGCTCACAGAGAGATCCTCAATTACTTAAGAACATAAGAAATTGCCAATCTGGGTCAGACCAAGGGTCCATCAAGCCCAGCATCCTGTTTCCAACAGAGGCCAAACCAGGCCACAAGAACATGGCAAGTAGCCAAACAACAAGAAGATCCCATGCTACTGATGCCAGTAATAATAGAGGCCATTCCCTAAGTCAACTTGATTAATAGCAGTTAATGGACTTCTCCAAGAACTTCTCCAAACCCTTTTTAAACCCAGCTACACTAACTGCACAAACCACATCCTCTGGCAACAAATTCCAGAGCTTAATTGTGCATTGAATGAAAAAGAATTTTATCCGATTAGTCTTAAATGTGCTACTTGCTAACTTCATGGAGTGTCCGTCTATTATTCGAAAGTGTAAATAACCGATTCACATCTACTCGTTCAAGACCTCTCATGATTTTAAAGACCTCTATCATATTCCCCCTCAGCTGTCTCTTCTCCAAGCTGAACAGCCCTATCCTCTTCAGCCTTTCCTCATAGGGGAGCTGTTCCATCCTCTTTATCATTTTGGTTGCCCTTCTCTGTACCTTCTCCATTGCAATTATATCTTTTTTGAGATGTGGCAACCAGAATTGTACACAGTATTCAAGGTGCAGTCTCAACATGGAACGATAGAGGCATTATGACATTTTCTGTTTTATTAATCATTCCCTTCCTAATAATTCCTAACATTGTTTGCTTTTTTGACTGCTGCAGCACACTGAGCTGACGATTTCAAAGTATCATCCACTATGATGCCTAGATCTTTTTCCTGGGTGGTAGCTCCTAATATGGAACCTAACATTGTGTAACTACAGCAAGGGTTATTTCCTGTCGTGTAGCCAGATGGACTCAGAACAAGTGGGTATAGTGTGCTCGTGCCAGCAGTTGGAGACGGATCTGACGTCAGCACGGGTACATATACCCCCACAGGAAGTGAAGCTCCTCAGTAATTTCCGTCTCCAAAGCAGTTTGGAGAGCCTGCACGCTCGCTGAGCGTGTTTCCAATCTATTTTCTGTTTTCTACTTTCTACCTATTAAACTTCTACGGAACATCGAGCCCCGCACTCCTGCGGTGATACCATTCGGTCCCTCCGCCAGTTGAGTTTCCCGAGGTGATTTCCGTGATCCCTCGGAGGTTTAGGCCTCGGTCCGGTGGCCGAATCACGGCAGGGACCAAGCTCCCGAGCAGGAAAGGCTTGGGTTGAGCTAAGAGGCGCCTCGGTCCCGGCGTGGACTTGGGAGGCAGCGGGTGCATTCCTCAAGCGCGGCGGTGAAGGTATTTCCCCTCTCCCCCCGCAGCCGGAGACCGCCCGGGTTTCAGCCGGGAAGCGCCGAGGATCAGGTAAGGCACACAACTTTTACTTTGGTCTCCGAAGTTCGAGGATCGGCGGCGTTGCCTGAATGCGGCACGCCGCGGAGGTCGCCATTTTGTTGGCCCTGTTCAGGTATTGAGCGCCCATGATAGGCGCCTGTATCGTATTGAGCGCATATTGTGTTTAGAGTATATTGCTGACCGCATATTAAGCGCATATTGTATTAAGCGTATATAGCTGCCGCTTACTATTGACCGCATATTGTATTAAGCGTATATAGCTGTCGCTTATTATTGAGCGCATATTGTTGAGCGCATAGTATATTGAGCGCATATTATATTAAGCGCTTGTTGTATTAAGCGCATATTGCTGCCGCATATTATTCAGCGCATATTCTTCAGAGCGCAATGGAACAATTGAATGCCCCGGTGTCCCCGGCGGCAGCGCCTCCTGATTCCGGCATGAAAGCTCTTGGCCTCTGCTCAGCATGCCAGCTTAGAGCCACGCACAGCGAGGAGCCAGTCTCCCTTTGTGCCCAATGTGAGGAGGCAGTGGGAGCCTCGGGCCAGGACCAGTCTCAACCGAGGTTTGTTGACAGTTCCCCAGGGGCCACCCCGGATCTCGCAGGCAGTCTCGAACAACCTGGAATCCCGGGGGACCTGGTACCCCGACGACTTGAGACCGCTTCCATTTCTTGGGTGGATCTCTTTAAGGGGATCCATGCCTTTGTGCAGATGCAATCAGCTTCCTGTTCAGGCCCTGCTGTTACTGTGGCTGCTGCTCCTGTTGCTGCTCCAGCGGACCCTGCCCCTGGACCTTCGCGCCCTTATCGTGGGCGAGCGCACCCGCCTCCAGGCAGTCCGGTTCAGGCGGACCCTGATGTCTCAGAGACTGAATCAGAACCCTCCGAGGAGGGGGAACTTTCCTCTGGGATGGAGCCATATCGAACCATGAGGCGGTTCTTTCCCAAGGAAGATCTCTCCGACCTAATATCTCAGTGCCTGGCGGAGTTGGATATTACAGGCCCCAGCACTACGGTGCCATCTACACAGAACCCTCTGCTGGAAGGTCTTCGTCCTACAGCCCGCCATTTTCCCTTCTTGCAAGCAGCACAGCAACTGATAGATCTGGAATGGGCTGCACCAGCAGCCTCATTCAAAGGGGGTTCGGGGCCTGATAGGAGGTACCCCCTGGATCCGGCAATCAAGGAGATGCTGGGGTGCCCTCAGGTGGACGCTTTGGTTAGCGCGGTGGTCAAGCGCACTACCATTCCAGTTGAAGGGGGGGCGGCCCTCAAGGAACCTCACGACCGGCGACTGGACGCCATCCTGAAACAGACATTTGAGGTGGCAGCTCTGTCTTTGCGAATTGCAACCTGCTGCACGGTGGTGACGCGTTCATGTTTGTCACAGGTCAGGAACAATGCTCCGGCAGCGGACATGGAGTCCGCTCTCTCGTTCCTCACGGATGCTGCATCCGACCTCATCCGTACAACTGCCAAGGGGATCACATCTTCTGTGGCTGCCAGGAGGCAGCTCTGGATACGGAATTGGTCAGCGGATGCTCCTTCAAAGACACGCCTCACCAGAATGCCCTTTAGGGGGTCTTTCCTGTTCGGCAGCGACCTTGATAAATTGGTCAGCACATGGGGTGCCTCTCCTATACCTAGACTGCCGGAAGACAGGTTCAAAAGGAACCAGTGCGCCTTTCCAAGGCCTTCCAGAGGCAGAAGCTCCCAACGCTTCCTTCCCTATAGGGGTCACTACCAGGCACCTCGTCCTCAGGCCAGGAACCAGTCCTTTCGGCCCAAGCAGCAGAAGAGGGGAGCCGGCTCGGGTTCAGGCCCCGGCCGTGCCTCCCAATAAGAATCAGCCGATCCATCTGGGGGATGGGGCCATAGGGGGCAGGTTAACCCTCTTCTACCCCAGATGGGTCGAGATTACGTCGGACCAGTGGGTCCTCGCCATCATCCGAGAGGGTTACTTTCTGGACTTCCATCATTACCTCCGGACAGGTTTGTGGAATCTTCGTGTCCGATCCACAAGAAGGCAGCATTGGAAGCTACCTTGGCGAGGCTCCTGTCCTTGATCCCGGTACCTGCTTGGGAATTGAATTCTGGGCATTATTCCATTTATTTCATGGTACCCAAGAAAGAGGGCACTTTCCGGCCCGTATTGGACCTCAAGTCAGTCAACCGATACTTACGGGTCCCGAGGTTTCGCATGGAAACTCTGCATTCAGTCAAGAACGCAGTACAGCCAGGAGAATTCCTCTCGGCCTTGGATTTATCGGAAGCCTACCTGCATATCCTGATTAATCAGGATCATCAGCGCTACCTACGCTTCAAGGTGCTGGGACTCCAGTTCCGGGCTTTGCCGTTCGGGCTAGCCACGTCACCGCGGACCTTCACCAAGGTGATCGTAGTGGTCACAGCGGCGCTCAGACGGGAAGGAATCCTTGTCCATCCCTACCTAGACGATTGGCTGATCAGGGCGAAATCACGAGAGGAGAGCCATCGGGCAACCAACAGAGTTATCGCCCTTCTGGAAAGCCTGGGATGCGTAGTCAACCTAAACAAGAGTTGCCTACAGCCTTCCCAATCTCTGGAATACCTGGGAGTCCAGTTCGACACCCAGGCAGACACAGTCAGTCTCACCGCCAAGAGGAGATTAAAACTTCGGACGCGTCTCCGGTCCTTGATGGGAGCCAGTCGGCCCACAGCTTGGGATTATCTGCAGGTTCTCGGTCTCATGGCATCCACCCTGGAAGTGGTACCCTGGGCAAGGGCCCATATAGAGGTGGAAAATCTGATAAAAAAAAATGAAACCTTCGACACATCCACAGGACCAAATCCCTTCCAAATTCCTGATACTCATACCAGAATACATTTCCAAATACCTAGCCTATATTATCAATTGTTCCCTCTCACAAAGAATTTTCCCAGACGCTCTCAAAACTGCCACACTTAAACCTATGCTCAAAAAACCGAACCTGGATCCGGAGGACCTCAACAACTACCGCCCCATCTCAAACCTCTCGTTTATAGCCAAGATCATGGAGAAAATTGTAAATAAGCAGCTTTCAGACTACCTGGAGGATCATAACATTTTACACCATTCACAATATGGCTTCCGAAAAGAACACAACACTGAAACCCTCCTCATCTCCCTCCTTGATCAAATTCACATCGGCTTTGACAAAGGTCAATCATTCCTTCTAGCCCTTCTTGACATTTCCGCAGCCTTCGATACCGTAAATCATAATACCCTACTTAATCGGCTATCAGACATAGGCATCACTGGATCAGCTCTCAGATGGTTCAACTCCTTCCTTAACAATAGAGGCTATAAGGTAAAAATCAATAACAAGGAATCCTCTCATACCAACGCCCCATTCGAAGTTCCTCAGGGTTCCTCCTTATCACCCACCTTGTTCAACATCTACATACTCCCTCTCTGCCATGTTCTCTCAAATCTAAATCTTAAGTTCTATATATATGCCGATGATGTACAAATATTAATCCCCATATCTAGGTCACTGGACTCTACACTCAAATTATGGAACTCTCATTTACAAACGATCAACCAACACCTTTCAAGCATTAACCTAGTACTCAACACTTCCAAGACTGAACTACTGCTAATAACCCCAGAAGGCAGTCCACTTCATAATCAACTACATTCCAACATTCAAATATCCCATGCCCGAGATCTTGGAGTAATAATAGATAGTCACTTGAATTTAAAACAATTTATAAAACACACAACAAGGGAGTGCTTCTATAAGCTACAAGTACTCAAAAAACTCAAACCGCTTCTATTCCACCACGACTTCAGATCCGTCCTTCAAGCTATTCTTTTCTCCAAGATAGACTACTGCAATTCAATCTTGCAAGGTCTACCGATTTCAACTATAAAACCCATCCAATTGCTCCAAAATGCAGCGGCGAGAATTTTAACAAATACTAATCGGAGAGCGCATATCTCCCCCATCCTAAAGGACCTCCACTGGCTCCCAGTAAACTTTAGGATCCTTTATAAATCACTGACAATTATCCATAAAATATTCACCATCAGACTCCTGTGGATCTTTTACACCCTCTCAAACGACGCTCGACGACCAGACCCTTAAGAGATGCATACAAGGGATCCTTACACGTTCCCCCAATCAAATTTGTACAACACGTTAACATTAGAGACAGGACATTCTCCACCGCTGGACCCTCCATCTGGAACGCCATACCCCCAGACCTCAGACAGGAAACCTGTCTTCCAACTTTTAAAAAGAAACTGAAGACATGGCTATTCTGCCGAGCTTTCCCTGCCAATAGCCCAACAGCCTGATTTAGAATTATCATGCCTCCCTTCCACTCTCCATTGTAAATAGTACTTAATTTATTGTATATAGTAATCTATCTCCGTTCTCCCTCTCTTTTTTTCCTTCTCCCAGTTAAGGCTACCTTGTTAGAATGTAACTTTCATGCTCCTTCAAATTGTCACTTGTTATATGGTTGGTTATAGTTCTACTTTGTTCAATGTAAACCGAGTTGATTTGATCTGTATCAAGAAAGTCGGTATATAAAAGCCTTAAATAAATAAATAAATAAATGAGACCTCTACAAAACTCCCTTCTCTCTCGCTGGAGTCCCCGCTTCCGGAACTACTCCATGCATCTACCTCTACCAGCCAGAGTGCGGACTCAGCTACGGTGGTGGTTGCAGTCCAACCACACAAGCAGGGGGTCAAAGATGTCCTCCCCCACGTGGACTCTGCTCACCACAGATGCCAGCCTGAGCGGATGGGGAGCACACTGCGAAGAACTCACCGCCCAAGGGCGGTGGAACAGAGAACAGTCGGGGTGGAACATCAACCGACTAGAGGCACGGGCACTCCGGTTAGCCTGCCTGCAATTTGCTCACAGACTAAGGAACAGAGCAGTCAGAGTGATGTCAGACAACGCCACCACGGTGGCATACATCAACCGACAGGGCGGAACCAGAAGCCAGCAGGTGTCCCTCGAGATAGCCCCGCTGATGGCTTGGGCAGAGGCGAATCTTCAGGACATCTCCGCCGTCCACATTGCCGGAAGGGACAACACCACGGCAGACTTCCTCAGCAGAGAAAGCATACGTCCGGGGGAATGGCAGCTGTCGCCCACAGCCTTCCAGATGATTGTAGATCACTGGGGGATTCCGGACATGGACTTACTAGTGGACAGGTCCAATGCTCAAGTACCCAGATACTTCAGCCGCAAGCGGGATCCGTTCTCTCAAGGGATCGACGCCCTGGTTCAGCCATGGCCTCCAGGGGCCCTGCTATACGCCTTTCCTCCATGGCCCCTGCTGGGCACCCTTATCCACAAGATTCAGAAGTACCGGGGCCTAGTTCTTCTAGTGGCACCAGACTGGCCGAGAAGACTACTGGCAGGGGAGCCAGATTGACGTAGCAGGTCCCATCCTTCACGAGGATCCAGCTCAATTCTCTCTTACGGTCTGGCCATTGAGAGGGCTAGACTGAAGAAAGAGGTTACTCGGAGCCAGAGACAGATACACTCCTCCGAGCTCGCAGGTTTTCCACATCCCTCACCTATGTCAGGATCTGGAGAGTATTTGAAGACTGGTGCGATACTCACGGCACCAATCCGCATGTGACTACAATCCCTATTGTTTTGGATTTCCTGCAGGATGGACTTCAGAAGGGTCTCTCCCTCAGCTCCATCAAGGTTCAGGTGGCTGCGCTGTCTTGCTATGGCCCCAGGAGGGATGGCAAGACCATTGCCACGCACCCAGATGTTTCTCGCTTCCTGAAAGGAGTCAAGCACATTCGTCCGCCACTGAAGTGGCCAGTGCCTTTGTGGAACCTCAACCTCGTTTTGGATTTCCTCGCGGGATCCACCTTCAGACCCCTTCGGGGCCTGTCTCTCCGTTCTCTAACTTTGAAGATGGTGTTCTTGCTGGCTGTGTGTTCAGCACGCCGCATCTCGGAACTACAAGCACTGTCTTGCCGTGATCCTTTTCTCAGAATCACTCCTGAGGCTATCCATCTTCGCACGGTTCCATCCTTCTTGTCCAAGGTAGTCTCACCATTTCACCTCAACCAGACCATATCCTTGCCTACCATGGCAGGTCTGAAGAAGTCTGAAGACGGGCGTGTGCTACACCATCTTGACATTGGCAGATTGCTGCCCAGATATCTGGGAATGACAGAAACAGTACGAAAGACGGACCATCTGTTAGTCCTTCACAGCGGGAGGAAACAAGGTGAAGCGGCCTCTCGGCCCACCATCGCCTGCTGGATTAAAGAAGTCATCAGAGCGGCCTACGTAGGGGCCGGGAAGTCACCGCCTCTACAAGTCAAGGCTCATTCTACCAGAGCCCAAGCAGCATCTTGGGCGGAATCTAGGATGCTGTCGCCTGCAGAAATATGTAAAGCGGCGACATGGTCCTCCCTCCATACCTTCTCCAAGTTTTACCGTCTGGATGTCCAGGCCAGGGAGGATACAGCATTTGCGAGGGCGGTCTTACACTGTCCTCAGGCAGCCTCCCGCCCGATCCGGGAGTAAAGCTTTTGTACATCCCACTTGTTCTGAGTCCATCTGGCTACACGACAGGAAATTTGGAGATTACTTACCTGATAATCTCGTTTTCCTTAGTGTAGACAGATGGACTCAGCATCCTGCCCAGCTGCCTGTAGTCATTGGTTTCACCGATTCAAGGTAAGCCTTATCACTTCTTACATGAGTGCGTCCACTCTGCCAGGTGTCGACGCCTTCCGGTTGGGAATGCTGGCGGTCTCCAGCTACTATCAATCGGATAGGGGAATCCTGTTTTCACTATTTTTCTTTGATCGTCAGTACACATATATCCATAACAGCTTTTGCAAGGAAGATTACTGAGGAGCTTCACTTCCTGTGGGGGTATATGTACCCGTGCTGACGTCAGATCCGTCTCCAACTGCTGGCACGAGCACACTATACCCGCTTGTTCTGAGTCCATCTGTCTACACTAAGGAAAACGAGATTATCAGGTAAGTAATCTCCACATTTTTCCCTATATGCAACACCTTGCACTTGTCCACATTAAATTTCATCTGCATTTGGATGCCCAATCTTCCAGTCTTGCAAGGTCCTCCTGTAATGTATCAGAATCCGCTTGTGATTTAACTACTCTGAATAATTTTGTTTTGTCCACAAATTTGATAACCTCACTCGTCGTATTCCTTTCCAGATCATTTAAATATATATTGAAAAGCACCGGTCCAAGTACAGATCCTTGAGGCACTCCACTGTTTACTCTTTTCCACTGAGAAAATTGACCATTTAATCCTATTCTCTGTTTCCTATCTTTTAACCAGTTTGTAATCCACGAAAGGACATCGCCTTCTATCCCATGAATTTTTAGTTTTCTTAGAAGCCTCTCATGAGGGACTTTGTCAAACGCCTTCTGAAAATCCAAATACACTACATCTACCGGTTCACATTTATCCACATGTTTATTAACCCCTTCAAAAAAATGAAGCAGATTTGTTAGCAAGACTTCCCTTGGGTAATCCATGTTGACTGTGTTCCATTAAACCATGTCTTTCCTAATGCTCTATGATTTTGATCTTTAGAATAGTTTCCACTATTTTTCCCAACACTGAAGTCAGGCTCACTGTTCTATAGTTACCCGGATCGCGCCTGGAGCCCTTTTTAAATATTGGGGTTACATTGGCCAGTTTTCAGGTACAATGGATGATTTTAATGATAGGTTACAAATTTTAACTAATAGATAAGAAATTTCATTTTGAGTTCCTTCAGAACCCTAGGATGCATACCCATCCGGTCCAGGTGATTTGCTACTCTTTGGTTTGTCAATCTGGCCAACTACATCTTCCAGGTTTACAGTGATTTGGTTCAGTTCATCTGATTCATCACCCTTGAAAACAATCTCCAGAACTGGTATCTCCCCAACATCCTCATTATTAAACACGGAAGCAAAGAATTCATTTAGTCTTTCTGCAATGGCTTATCTTCCCTAAGAGCCCATTTAACCCCTTGGTCATCTAACGGTCCAACCGACTCTCACAGGTTTCTTGCTTTGGATATATTTTTAAAAGTTTTTATTATGAGTTTTTGCCTCTACAGCCAATTTCATTTCAGATTCTCTCTTCACCTGTCTTATCAGTGTGTTACACTTAACTTGACAATGCTTATGCTTTTTCCTGTTTTCTTCAGATGGATTCTTCCAATTTTTGAAGGATTTTTTTTGGCTAAAATAGCCTCTTTCACTTCACCTTTAAACATGCCTGTAATCATTTTGCCTTCCTTCCACTTTTCTTAATGTGGAGAATACATCTGGACTGCACGTCTAGGATTGTATTTTTAAACAATATCCATGCCTGTTGAACACTTTTAACCTTTGTAGCTGCACCTTTCAGTTTTTTTCTAACTATTTTCCTCATTTTATCAAAGTTTCCCATTTGAAAATTTAGTGTTAGAGCTGTAGATTCTTATTTGTTCCCCTTCCTGTTGTTAGTTTAAATTTGATAATGTTAAGATCATTATTGCCAAGTGGCCCCACCACCATTACCTCTCTCACCAGATCCTGCGTTCCACTAAGAATTAAATCTAAAATAACTCCCTCTCTTGTTGATTCCTGAACCAATTGCTCCATGAAGCATTCGTTTATTACATCCAGGAACTTTGTCTCTAGCAAGTCCTGATGTTACATTTACCCAGTCAATATTGGGGTAATTGAAATCTCCCATTATTACTGCACGGCCAAATTGGTTAGCTTCCCTGATTTCTCTTAGCATTTAATCATTTGTCTGACCATTTTGTCCAGGTGGACGGTAGTATACTCCTATCACTATACTCTTACCCAACACACATGGGATTTCTACCCATATAGATTCTACTGAGCATTTAGTCTCTTGTATGATCTTTATCCTGTTGGACTCTATACCCATCTCTCCAAGTCTGGCTTGGCAACATCATCCATAAGAGTGCACCTAAGTGCTATCGCTGCTTATCACGAAAGGGACAAGGATTCCTTGGTGGCTTCCCACCCCTTGGTATCTCGCTTCATGAGAGGACTATTTAAACTTCATCCTCCCATCCAAAAACCTCCAGTACCCTGGTATTTAAACATGGTCTTATCAGCTCTAATGACAAATCCCTTCGAACCTCTGCAATCTGTGCATTTGAAGTTTCTCATTTGGAAGGTAGTTTTTCTCATAGCAATAACCGCGGCCCGAAGAGTAAGCGAACTACAGGCCTTGGTTCACTTCTCTCCCTATTGCAATTTTATCACGAGAAGGTAGTACTCAGGACTCATCCTAAATTCCTACCTAAAATAGTTTCAGCTTTTCACATCAATCAAGTTATATCGCTACCTATCTTCTTTCCTAAACCACATAATAAAAGGGAGTCTTTGCTCCATTCCTTGGACTGTAAGAGAACACTAGCTTTCTATAAACAAAAGACTCTGCCTTACTGGCAATCCTCGCAATTATTTATTTATTTAAGATTTTTATATACCGGCATTAGTGTGCAAACATCATACCGGTTTACATTACAACTGAAAGATTGAAAATACAATGAACAGGGGAGGGGAGTATAAACAATTACAGAAAGTGAAAAAAACAGCAGAGATAAACATTAAACAATAAAGCTATATGCAAAGGCAAACTTATATACAAGGGCATAAGAAAGAAATTGAATATAGGGGTCCTATAAAGAATACAGGGTGACTTCTCATTTAACCCTAACTCGTTGGGAGTACCAGACTCCAAAAGAACAATATCCAACTGGATTACAGATTGTATTCAGTTCTGTCATAATTCAGCACATGTGCCCTTGTCGAGTTCCATTACTGCTCATCAGGTGCGATCCATAGCATCCTCCATTGCACATCTACGAAATGTTCCCATTGATGATATATGTAGGGCTGTAACTTGGTCTTCAGTCCATACCTTTACCACACACTACTGCCTAGATCAGCTAACAGCCTCAGATAGCGGGTCGGGACAAGCAGTGTTATCAAGCCAGGGCGCTGCCTTCTAGCTTTATTACTACCTGAGGAAACCGGGAAGTGCCACACAAGCGCAGCAAGGCAAAGTTCTATCTTGAAGAGAGAAATGTTCACGAGAGCTTCATCGATGATATCACCCAAAAACATGGCTAATTCTTCCTGCTATCTATGGAAAACACAGTTTACAGTAAGCAAACTTGCTTTTTCCACTACCTCTAGTGGGAGGCTGTTCCATGCATCCACTACCCTCTCTGTAAAGAAATATTCCATAAGATTTACTCCTGAGTCTACCCCCTTTCGCTCTCATCCCATGACCCCCCTTGTTTTAGAACTTCCTGTACATGGAATCCTTGGAGATATTTTTGATTAGCTAATTATTAATTCATTCAATAACTGTCCAGAAAAGCTGCTAAGTGAATGAAACCAATAATATGAGCGGACTAAGGAACAAAACACCAATAGAACAGCAGACCTCTAAGAATGAAAATATAGCTGATTTCTTGCTCTCTGTAGACATTGGGGAGGCAATTGAGGAAGTCATGGGCATGCTTGCTTTCCAACTTCATATGAACCTGCAATCAATTGTGAGCCATGGGGCTAAAGAGCCTAAGAAAACAGCTTTCATTAGTTAGTGAGTGGGTTTATCCCTAATCCAGACATTACATGGGGTCACCTGATTCTTTTGCACCTGATGCACTAACATCTCACTGACCCTTGTCTTTCAGATGGATGTTTCAGATACAGGAAAGGTGGTCCAGGCATTTCTGCAGGTCTCATCTGTGTTCAGAGATGAGAATGCAGTGAAAACAGCAGTTCAAGAGACAGCAGGTAACATTTTCTAGTGTAATTTGCTTGGAATTTTTCTTTGTAAAAACAACAGTGCTGATTATATTACCTATTTCTTATGTTTATTGGCAAAGGAGAGGGACTCACAAAATCTTTTATCAATTATGCCTGGACTTGAGAGTGCAAGGTGGTGTTGATGAAAAACATTTTTTAGTGAAATATTACCTGTACTTTGTATTGACTGTTTTGCGGATTATTTTGTTAAGGAGAAGTTCAAGTATCTGTAAAGATCCTGGAGAAAACTGGATTCATTGTAAGCTGTGATTTAGCGGACCAACACAAGACATATCCAAAAATGTTACTGTAGAGGAACTTTTTAATGTTTAAAATCTTTACTGCTATTTAAGGTTTAAACAAAACCTGTACATACTGAATTATAAAGCAGCACTATGTACATGTGCTTTGGAGAGAGTACTGGTTCATCCTCTTCTTTAATCGGATCTGAAGAAAGGGACCCTGATGGTTTCTAAATCTTAGTTCCTATTCATACCCCAGATCAGTCCAGACAAGTGGATTTTGCATCCCTACCAGCAGATGGAGTCAGAGAATAAAAACTTTTCAGGCACTGCTACTTAACAGAGAGTGCCACCTGCAGTCCCTCAGTATTTCTCTGTCTCCAGCAGATAATAGAGGTGCAAACCTGCAGTCTGGACTTTATTCTAAATTTAACAATTAGTTAAAAAATAATTCTTAGAAAAGAAGACAAAAAAACAGTGCTTCCAGAGGTGTTAGGTTTCTTTGTGGGCCATCCCTCTGGTTGAGCAGGGCGAGCGGGCGGTTGGTAATCCCTGGCCAGGCTCGACCCTTGATTTCCAGAGGTAAGGAAAGCCAGGGGGTCCTGGTTCCCTCGCTCACCCTGAGGCCTTCTCACCCTGTCCGGCTGTCTGCAGCAGCCAGGAGTACCCAGAAGCAGGAAAGTATAACCTCTCTTTGTTTCTCTGGATTGCCTGGGGGCTGTTACTTTTTTTTTTTTTTTTTTAAGTGTGGGGGAGGCCTTTCTTGGCAGCAGCAGTCGGCGTTCGTCTCCGTTGGGGTGAGGAAGGCACACAGCTCATGCGATTTCAGCACCCGGGGCTGGGACAGCTTCGGCAGCGGCGTCAGGGTTGCTTTTCTCCTGCTCGGAGTTTTTTTTTTAACCATGAGTCGCATCTCTCTTTATGCCATCTCCCGCGGAGCACAGGAAAGTCTGTCGGGCCTGCAGGGGGAGGCGATCGTGCCTCAATGCAGCCCTTCTGTACAGTAGCTGTGCCTTTGGAGGCAAAGGGGCCTCGACAGAGGGCTCAGCAGGCAGACACTGCACTCGTTCTGCAGGTCCTGTCCAAGAGGGCACGGAGGGGGGGGCGACTTTTATCTCCACATGGCAGTAGGCCTGCAATGGCGAGGGAGTGCAGCGATTCCCCTCCCCCACTTTCACCAGTACAGCAGGAGTCTGGAGAAGGTAGAGAGAGGGCAGCGTAACCAGAGGAGGACCTGGCAGCTGTAGAAGATGGGGAGTGCGATGGATTTTCCGTGGATTTTGTATTGTTGCTGCATGAAGCCTAGCTTGCCAAGAAGGAAGCGGCGGGTAAGTGGTCGGCCACCCAGAAGTCCCAGAGCACAGCTAAGAAGCCTCAAGCTGAGGCGCCTCCCTGGTCAAGGGCCATTCTTCACCTGCTGGGCCTGGGACAATCAGGAGCAGAGGAATAATCCTCTGAAGAATCTGAAAGGTGACTTACCCCCAGGGGGATCCCTAGGTTGAACAGGGGGCTGGTTAAGGCACAGATCCTGCAACTGGCCTGGTGGGTAGTGACCCAGATGCGGATTATATTCCTCTTGCGGAAGGGGATGACCCTAAGGTGGTGAGATTGTTCCATAAGGAGGAGTTGCAGCCACTCATTCCCCAGGTTCTGGAAGAACAGGGGATCAAAGTGGCGCAGGAGGATTCAGACAACAAAGGGCTAAACCCGGTGTTGGACGGACTGCGTTCACTGCCGAAGGCTTTCCCTTTCCTGAAGAAGGTGAAGAAGCTGATTGATAGGGAATGGGATTTCCCGGAGGCAGGACTGAAAGTAGCTAGGGCTATGGCCTGGTTGTATCTCTTGCTGGAGGACAATTTAGAGCTTTGGCAACTGCCAAAGGTGTAGGCAGTGGTGTCGGTGGTAACAAAGAAGTCGACCATGCCAGTGACTAATCTGTGGTGTTGAAAGTTGTCCAGGACCGCAAGCTAGAGATTTTGCTAAAGAAGCTATTTGAGATCTCGCCTCTGAGCCTTAGAGCTGTGGTCTGTGCTAGCCTAATGGAGGGGCCGATGCAAAATAAAATATGCAGAAAGTGGGCCCTGGTGTCCTCAAGGGAGGGTGCCATGCTATATGGAAATTAGGGGGTCGCGCTAGCAAGGAGGCGCTAGGGTCGCTTCTGTGTCCCTAGCGCCTCCTTGCTAACAACCTCTGGCGGCTGCCGGTTATGAAAACCGATGCCGGTTTTCTTTTCTTTTTTTTTTTTTTTTTTACTTAAGTACAGAAAAGCAGTTTTCTTTGCTTTTCTGTTCTTTTACATGCGCTCAGCTATTAATGCCTGCTCCAGGTAGGCTTTAATACCTGAGAGCTAAATGTGCGTCTGAGAGACACACTTTTTTTTTTTTTTAATGCGGAGTGAATGAGTAATAGCATTAAATAGGCGCTATTGCATTAGGGGGTGGCTGAGCACAGGGGGTGGCTGAGCACACTGTATTGCATCAATCCCGAAGAGAGTTGTTTGTGCTGGGTGCAGGAGAAAACATCGGAGACCTCTGCTGATTCTGGTCAGGAAGCTCGGTTGGAGGCGGGGATGGCCTATGTGGTGGATGCCCTTTATCGTATGGTTCGGACTTTGACCAGGAATATGGGGTCCGCAATAGCCGCTTGGAGACTCCTGTGGCTGTATAATTGGTCAGCAGAAATGTAGTCAAAGGCACAGCTTTGTAATCTTCTTTTCAAAGTAAAGTTGTTTGGGGAAGTTCTAGAGAAGCTGATGAAGCATTTGGTGGATTCTAAAGGGAATAGATTGCCCAAAGATAATAAAGGGAGTAAGAAGACCTTCCCGCCGTGCGCTTGCTTTCGTGAGATGAGGATATTTCACTCCAACAGAAGTTCTTCTGGATCCAATTACAGTTACAGTCCTTCATTATGTTCTACTGTTATTGACTAAATACAGGATAGAAGACTCTGGAAATGATGGGACTTAAGAAGGATAGGTTAGAATCCCTTAGTTGGGGAAATGGGTCGAATTATGTGCGGAGATGACCTCAAAAGGCCATCGTCTCCGAGCTGAGAAAATGGAGCAATTGTTTAATATACAATTGCTTCCGAAGGCATCGACTTCAGTTCAGTCATCGCCATCAGGATCCGTCCGGCAGGTATTACTGAAGAAAAGCCGCCCGGAAGCTGGAGACGCTTCTACTCCTTCATCATCGAAAGCGTCCACTTCTGGGAGTGAAAAACAGAAGGATAAGCATCATCACCGGCATCGATGACGACTAGCACCGATGACCGAAGACCCATCGACAGGTACGGCCTCACCCGCAAAAATACCTCGGACGAGTGCGGAGGCTTCAAGGCCTACGGATCCAGGGCGATCCCCACCGATATCGGTGCCGGGTTCCGTACCCCCTCAGAGCCTGAGGGGGTATCGGCATCGCCATCACCGCCTCCCTCCATAGCTGCTCTGGTATCACCAGCTATGAGAGTGGAACTTGACACATACATACGTCAAGCGGTGCACCAGGCTCTGCGCGATGCGATTCCGCCACAGCCATCGACACTTCCATCGATGCCGATTCCGATGCCGGGAGAACCATCACCCTTGAAGCCGCCGGCACCGATGCCATGGGAACCGCTCCCGATGCCTACCCCGGTACCCTCACCGGTGCCACTGATGACTGCACCGATGCCAGTGGAGGATGTCTCTATGCTCCATCCTTTTATCACTAAATTAGACACTCTTCTGGATATCCTTTCAAATAAAACACCAGAAGAGCCTATTCCAGGCCCCTCTGGACTACCAAGACCTCCAAGGCCTCATTCTCCTCTTTTACCAGCAAGGCCTAAAGCACCTTCCATAATACCAGTCACTCATCACACTCCACGGGAGATGGCTACTGACACCAGTTCAGAATATTCTTCAGATGGAGGTATATTTTCAGAACCCTCTCCACCTGACGACCACAGGAAGTCACCTCCTGAGGACCTTTCCTTTACAAATTTGGTAAGGTATATGGCTGATACCATCCCCTTTCAACTACAAACAGAGGTGGATGCAAGGCAGAAAACCTTGGAGGTTCTACAATTTGTAGATCCTCCTAAGGAAATGTTGGCAGTACCTGTTCATGAAGTTTTTCAAGACCTTCAGTACAGAATATGGGAACACCCAGGATCAGTTGCAGCAGTCAACAAAAGATCAGAGGCAACTTATTTGGTACAACCTATCCCAGATTTTCAAAAATCACAGTTGCCACACCAGTCAGTCGTCATAGAATCCGCCCAGAAAAAGGCGAAGCGACTGAAATCCCATTCATCTACACCACCTGGGAAGGAAAGTAGATTTTTGGATAACCTAGGACGCAAGGTTTTTCAGGGTTCCATGCTGGTATCCAAGATAACATCATACCAGCTATATATGAACCAATATCAAAGGAACCTCTGGAAGCAGGTTCAAGACCTAGCTCTCTCTCTCCCTGAGCAGTATCAAGAGCCATTCCAGAATGTCGTCCATAAAGGCCTCGAATCAGGAAAACACGAGGTCAGAGCCACTTATGACTGCTTCGAGACTGCAGCAAGACTTTCTGCTTCAGGCATAGCTGCACGCAGATGGGCATGGCTAAAGGCCTCAGATCTCTGTCCAGAGGTCCAAGAATGCTTGGCTGATCTTCCTTGCTTGGGGGACAACCTTTTTGGGGAGAAGGTAAAAGAAGCTGTGGCGACTATGAAAGACCACACAGAAACCCTAAAGCAATTATCCTTAATACCGCAGGATACTCAACCTTCCACAAGGAGGGTTCCAAAGCGTGATACCAGACGTCCTTACTACCGTCCACGGAGGTATTATCCCCCAGCAAGTAGACCCAGAGCAGCCCGTCCACCTCAACGCCAACAACCTAGGCAGAGGCCTGCAAGGGCACAACCACCACCACAAACTGCCACTACAGCTGGTTTCTGAAACAACCCAGAGAGCAGCGGCCTTATCAACCCGTTCCCACATTTACCAGTAGGGGGTCGAATAACGCACTTCCAAAGCATTTGGGCCTCCATCCCCACCGACCAGTGGGTGTTATCCATCACAGCTCACGGTTACAGACTAGATTTTCTTACTGTTCCAAAAGAAAACCCACCACTTCCATCTTGGACAGTAAATCAACATTCCATAATTCTTCAAACAGAGTTATCCACCCTTCTGAGAGCCAGGGCCATAGAACCAGTTCCTGGACCTCAAAAGGGCAGAGGAGTCTACTCCCGCTATTTCCTCATTCCAAAGAAAACAGGAGGCCTTCGACCCATACTAGACCTCAGAAATCTCAACAAATTTCTCAAAAAAGAAAAATTCAGGATGGTGTCCTTAGGCACCATTCTACCTCTTCTTCAAAGGGGAGATTGGCTCTGCTCTCTGGATCTTCAAGATGCCTACGCTCACATTCCCATCTTTCCTCCTCATCGCCAGTACCTGCGATTTCTGGTAAAGAATCAACACTTTCAATACAGAGTGCTGCCATTCGGCCTTGCATCAGCCCCACGAATATTCACAAAGTGCATGGCTGTAGCAGTGGCACACCTCCACAAACAAAGAGTGCACGTGTTCCCTTATCTGGACGATTGGCTCATCAAGAGTCAATCAAAAGAAGGAGCTCTCACTTCTCTCAAGCTCACTATCCATGTGCTTCACTCATTGGGATTTCTCATCAACTACCACAAATCCCCTCTGTCACCAACTCATCTTATACATTTCATAGGTGCAGAGCTAAATACTGCAATAGCAAAAGCTTTTCTTTCCAAGAGACCATGCTCAAACACTTGTCCTCTTGACTCACACTCTTCGAAACCAATTCCAGGTAACAGCTCACCAGTGCCTCATTCTTCTAGGGCACATGGCTTCCACAGTTCACGTAACTCCCATGGCCAGATTGACCATGCGACTACTGCAATGGACACTCAAAGCACAGTGGATACAAGCCAGTCAACCAATGTCCACTCCCATTCATATCACACCAGAGCTCAGATCTGCACTCATATGGTGGACATCAATGAACAACCTGCTCAAAGGCCTACCTTTCCAGCAACCAGTTCCACAAGTAACTTTGACTACAGATGCATCCACCTTAGGGTGGGGAGCACACATTGGTCATCTAAAGACACAGGGCAAGTGGACAAAGCTCGAAGCCTCTTTTCAAATAAACTTCCTGGAGCTTCGAGCTATACGCTATGGGCTACATGCGTTCAAGGACTGCCTTTCACACAAGACTGTTCTGATCCAAACGGACAACACAGTAGCCATGTGGTACATCAACAAACAAGGGGGGACAGGTTCTTATCTCCTTTGTCAAGAAGCAGCACAAATTTGGGACTGGGCCCTGACACACTCAATTCTTCTTCGGGCCACTTACCTAGCAGGCATCCACAACATAGTAGCAGATCGCCTCAGTCATCAGTTCCAACCGCACGAATGGTCCTTGGATCCAGCAATAGCATCCAAGATCTTCCAACGCTGGGGTCAACCGACGATAGATCTCTTTGCATCCCATCTCAACTACAAAGTGAACAATTACTGCTCTCTACTCCGACAGCAGAACAGCCTACCAAAGGACGCATTTGCTCGCCATTGGAATTCAGGCCTGTTATACGCGTATCCACCGATACCACTCATTACCAAAACCCTAGTGAAGCTACAACAGGACAAGGGGACTATGATTCTCATAGCCCCATATTGGCCTCGACAGGTATGGTTCCTCACACTGCTAGATCTCTCAGTCAGGGATCCAATTCGCCTGGGAGTAGCTCCCAATCTCATATCTCAGGAACAGGGTCAGTTGCGCCATCCCAACCTTCAATCCCTGTCCCTGACAGCATGGATGTTGAAAGCTTGATCTTACAGCCTCTCAACCTTCCATCCTCTATATCTCAAGTTCTTATAGCTGCACGTAAACCTTCCACTAGAAAGAATTATTCCTACAAATGGAAACGGTTTACACTGTGGTGCACTCAGAAAGATTTAGATCCTTTCACTTGCCCCACTACCTCACTACTAGATTACCTTTACCATCTCTCAGACTCTGGTCTTAAGACGTCATCTGTAAGGGTACACTTAAGTGCAATCTCAGCTTACCATAACAAGCTGGGAGACGCACCTATCTCCACACAGCCTCTCGTCAGTAAATTCATGAGAGGCCTAACTCACATTAAACCTCCAGTTCATTCCCCAAGCATACAATGGGACCTGAACGTAGTATTAACCAGGCTTATGCGTTCTCCATTTGAACCCATAAATACCTGTGACCTTAAATACCGTACTTGGAAAACGGTATTTCTCATAGCCATTACATCAGCTAGAAGGGTCAGGGAACTACAAGCGCTAGTCACATACGAACCTTTTACAAAGTTCCTACATGACAGAGTAGTTCTCCGTACACATCCAAAATTCCTTCCTAAGGTTGTTACGGAATTTCACTTGAACCAATCAATAGTTTTACCAACATTCTTTCCTAGGCCTCATTCCCATCAGGGTGAAAGAGCCTTACACACTTTGGACTGTAAGCGTGCGTTATCCTTCTATTTAAACCGCACAACAGCCCAAAGAAAATCCAGTCAGCTGTTTGTATCCTATGATCCAAACAAACCAGGTAAAGCAGTGGGTAAGCATACTCTGTCAAACTGGTTAGCAGATTGCATACAATTTTGTTATGAAAAAGCAGGCCTTACTCTTCAAGGGCGAGTAAAAGCACACTCAGTAAGAGTGATGTCAACCTCAGTAGCACACCTTCGCTCTGTGCCTATTCTGGACATTTGTAAAGCAGCAACATGGAGTTCTCTTCACACTTTTACAGCTCACTACTGTTTAGACAAAGAAGGAAGACAAGATTCGGCCTATGGATAATCCGTCTTAAAGAACTTGTTTCCAGTATAATCCCAACTCCTTCTACATCCAACCTGCTGTGATCTTCGGCTGATTCATTTCATCAACAATACTTCACTGTTGCTTCACTACAAAATGACTCAGCCTCTAGCTTGCTAATCACCCATATGTGAGGACTAGCATCCTGCTTGTCCTGGGATAAAGCAAAATTGCTTACCTTGTAATAGGTGTTATCCCAGGACAGCAGGATGTAGTCCTCACGAAACCCACCCGCCACCCCGCGGAGTTGGGTCTGATACGTTTTATTATTTTATTTTTGGCTAACGCTAATTGCTACAAAACAAGACTGAAGGGAGACCCCTGTGGCAGGGAATATCATGGCATGCTGGGCATGCTCAGTAGGCACTCTGGTGCCAGTCAAAAGTTTCATGGAAATTTTTAAAGAAGTTTTTCCGTACATAGGGCTCCATTACCGATGTCACCCATATGTGAGGACTACATCCTGCTGTCCTGGGCTAACACCTATTACAAGGTAAGCAATTTTGCTTAATGCTTGTTGTTTATCAGGGCCCATCCAGTTTGCCAATATAGTCTCCCCCCCCCCCGACCAAACTTGCCTTTTTCCAAAAGAGGCCTTCAACAGATGATATGGACAGGCTAAGGGAAGGTATGATGCCAAAAAGCCAAAGAAGGGGGTCTCTGGGAATCGGAACATTTAGTATGGCAGTGCAGTTTTGTGCTACCTGAGCCCAGAAGACTTGGATACTAGAACATGACCAAAAAACATGCAGGTAATCTCCAAGTTCAGTCTTACATTTAGAGCAGGTAGGAGCAGTGGACAGTTTTGCTAGATATGCTTTATCTGGGGGCATATAAAAGAACCATAAGAATTTTAATTGTGATTCTCTAAAGGTGGTATTCATCATAAGCTTTGGAATGTCCCCAAAAATTTCCATAAAGGATGGGAATCCCCTAGGGGTCACGATTTAAAACTCCAGGGAGGAAGACTCAGAACCAACGTCAGGAAGTATTTCTTCACGGAGAGGGTGGTGGATGCCTGGAATGCCCTTCCGGAGGAAGTGGTGAAGACCAAAACTGTGAAGGATTTCAAAGGGGCGTGGGATAAACACTGAGGATCCATAAAGTCTAGAGGATGTGAATGAAGAGAAGAGGCAAGGGGGGTGGCTTGCTTGCGGGAATGGCAGCTACTACCTGGAGATTAATATCCTTATTCAATAAACACACACACAGTTAATGCGACTCCAACATTGCTCTATGCTTCAACAGCAAGAGGAAATGTGGAAAAAAGGATTTGCATCCACAAAAAAGCAGGGGAGTAGTTTGCTTGTTACGGCGGTTACTACCCCAAACCAAATAAGCCTGATACTTCACTTTCAATGCACATCCAGCATAGCTCTCTGCTTCAATGGCAGAGAGAATGAAGAAAAGATGATTTATATTCAGCATCAACCAACAAGGAATGAATTACATAGTCTGGGTAAACAAATAATCATGGGTGTAACTTGTTTGTTATGGCGGCTACTACCCCAAATCAATTAAACATGATACTTCACTTGGAATACATATCCAGTGCAGCTCACTGCTTCAACAACAGGGGGCAATGAAGTAAAGAGGATTTATATTTAGACAACCAACAAGGAAGGACTGAATTGCACAGGCAGGGTAAACAAACGGGAGTAGCTTGCTTATTACGGTGGTTACTACCCCAAACCAATTAGCTAGATACTTCACTTAGATGCAGCTCCAGCACTGCTGTCTGCATCGATGGAGGGGGTGGAAGGGAATTGGAACCAAAAAGTTACCAATAAGGGCCCTGACCTCAGCAGTCAGAGTAACAGATAAGTATGAAAACAAATAGGTGTGAAAGCTTGCTAGGCAGACTGGATGGGCCGTTTGGTCTTCTTCTGCCGTCACTTCTATGTTTCTATATGTTTCTATATTATAGAGTGGCTGAAGGCAGCCTTCAAAGCAAATGGCATTTAGTTGCCATAGATAGATAGCAATAGATGGGCGTTGCTTCGTGTTGCTTAAAAAGATGTTTTTTAAGCAATTAAAAGACGAGTCTGGGAAATGTGATTCCATTGACTTAACAAAATGTCTAATTTGAAGATAGGCATAAAAGTCTTGATGTGGAAGGGAAAATCTGTTTTGGAACTCCTGAAAAGATAGGAACGACCCATCTGTTTGGTTAAATGGATGAAAAATGTGAGTGAAGCCCTGGACTTTTCAAGGATAAAAAATACTTCTTTGGAGCCCTGATCCAAACAGAGGGTTGTCAGCAATTGTCAAAAGAGGGGTAAGTTTCCTTGGAAGCTGGAGCAAGAAACACAGGGTAGCTCATGCGTTCCGACAGGACTTGACTAGTAAATGATGGGCAAGACGTGGATCTACTTCCTATCTCCCTACTTGCAATAAAAGTTCAATGAACGAATTCCATACCAACTTAGTAGATGACATCAAGGAGTATATATATTCGTTCTCTAATAGCCAATCATTTATAATATGAAGTATACATGCCATATTATACAACTTGAAGTTAGGTAAACTAACCCTCCACCCCTTGAAACTGGGATAGAGTGTGTGTGTAGTAATAGGCAGGCTTTCTTCCTGCTCCATAAAAAAAATTGAAGGTGTTTCTCCACCACTTTGTGATCTCTTTTCTTGAACCAGAGCAGAAGCATGTGCAGGGTGTAGAGCCAACAGGGAAGTATTATCTTGAAAAGATAGATCTTCCCCATTAAAGATAACGGGAGATGCTTCCATTTAAATAAACTTTGGGATAGAGTAACTATTAAAGGAGCTATGTTAGCCTGGTAAATTAAGTCTAGATTGTCAAGTATTTTCACTCCCAGATATTTCATTTCCCCTTTAACACATTTCACCTTTTTCTTGCCTGCTCCTCCTACCCCTCCCTGTTCATTGTAATTTTCTGCCTGCTTCAGTTTTTTTGTAAACTGGTGTGATGTGTGTCCACGAATATCGGTATAGTAAAAGTTCATAAATAAATAAAATAAATAAATTTCGACGGGAATTAGCCTGGCCATGATTGTTGTAGTGTACTGAGGACATCAAGCGCTTCAGATTTGTCATGATTTATCTTAAGTCCTGCGAAGTGTCCGTATGTGAGTTGCAGCTGTAATAATGGGTTTAACGAACGTATCTGATCTGTAAGGTAAATTAATACGTCAGCGAATATTGCGATTTTAAATGTGTGATTCCCCCTTATGGAAGCCGGTAATGCTAGGATCCATGTCAATTTTCTGGAGGAGTGGGTCTATTGCCAAGATGTATAGTAAAGGGGAGAGGTGACAACCTTGTCTAACCCCGCTACGAATAGTAACCTTTTCTGACTTGTGCCCATTAGCAATAATTTAGTTATTAATTAACCTTTACTGCCTTAAGCCCCTGTTTCAATTTCCCTTGTTCCATGTAACTTCTTGTTTCTTTAATATTGTTCGATGTAAGCCGGCATGATGTTCCTAAGAATGTTGGTAGATAAAAACCCTTAAATAAATAAATAAATAATTATAGAAGAGGGGTTATGATAAAGAAGAGAAATATAGTAGACCAAGGAACCCTGGAACCCAAATCTGCTTCCGAGATCCAATCTCTATTAAAGAAAATGAAACCTTCCTCCCATCCATTTGACCAAATCCCTACAAAACTTCTCCTGCTAATACCGGACACCATCTCCAAAACCCTGGCTGATATCATAAACTGTCCTTTAGTTCGGGGAATCTTCCCAGACACTCTAAAACTGGCATCTCTTAAACCTCTTCTAAAGAAACCAAATTTGGATCCAAACGACCCCAACAACTTCCGCCCTATTTCCAATCTTCCTTTTATAGCCAAGATAATGGAAAAATTAGTCAACTCGCAACTTTCCGATTACCTAGAAGATCATAAAATAATGCACCCTACCCAAAACGGGTTCCGCAAGGCACTAAGTACTGAATACCTTCTCATATCGCTGACTGACCACATCATCATGGGCCTGGACAAAGGACAATCCTTCTTACTAATTCTCCTGGACCTGTCTGCGGCCTTCGACAAAGTCAACCATTCCATCCTCCTTAACCAACTGACGGACATTGGAATAACAGGAATGGCATTTACTTGGTTCAAAACCTTCCTTAGTAACAGACAGTACAAGGTCAAAATAAACAATAAAGAATCCCCTCGCTGCAATTCCTCATTAGGAGTTCCGCAAGGTTCCTCTCTTTCCCCCACCCTCTTCAACATCTACCTACTTCCTCTATGCCAGCTGTTAACCAACCTTCAACTAAAACACTTCCTTTATGTGACGACGTGCAAATATTGATCCCCATCAAAGAATCAATTACAAAAACACTCGAGTACTGGGAAATCTGCCGACAACAGATCAACCTCCTCCTCTCCAGTTTAAACCTGATTCTAAATTCAGCGAAGACTGAACTCATTTCACCGGAAAACGGTAATACTACACAAAGTACACCATCCAACATCTTTGTCACTCAAGCAAGAGACCTAGGAGTCTTAATCGACAACCACTTAAATTTAAAAACATTCATCAACCGTACTACCAAGGATGGCTTCTATAAACTACAGGTACTGAAAAGAATTAAACCACTCCTTCACTTTCAAGACTTCAGAACTGTCCTCCAAGCTATAATATTCTCCAAGATAGACTACTGCAACTCTATCTTGCTAGGTCTCCCTTCTTCCATTAAACCTCTTCAGATGCTACAAAATGCGGCCGCCAGAATTCTGACAAACACCAGAAGAAGAGATCACATCTCCCCCATTCTCAAAAATTTACACTGGCTCCCAATACACTTCAGAATTCTCCACAAGTCCATCACCATCATCCATAAAACCATCTATTCCCAAGCCCCTCTTAGCCTTCAAATCCCGCTCAGACTACACTCCTCATCTAGACCCATCAGAGAAGCATACAGAGGATCCCTACACGTCCCCCAAACAAAAGTTACACACCATCAAGCATTCAGAGAACGGGCCTTCTCCACTGTGGGACCATCTATATGGAATGCCATTCCCCCTGACCTCAGACAGAAACCATGCTTACTAACATTCAGAAAAAGGCGTAAGACATGGTTATTTAGACAAGCTTTTCCCGAACCCAACTGACCCACCTAACTTTCTCAATAGACAGACTGCAACTACCTATAAGATACCTGTCAGCACTATGTAAATAATGTATTCCTCTCATTATTATTGGTTAAACTATTCCTTCTTCTCTTCTTCTTCCCCTAGTTCCAGCTTCCCCTGTTTTATTGTAACTTTTACTGTTTTTTTGCTTCTCACCACTTGTTAATTCTTTAAAGTTATCACTCCCCCTGTTACCTGTAAACCAGCATGATGTGATTGTATCATGAATGCCGGTATAAAAAAGCTCTAAATAAATAAATCTGTTAAGTACTGAGAAAAGATAGGGCTAAGAGACCCTATTGAATGCCTTTTTGGAGTCAAAACCGAGGTCCAGAGCCGGGATTTTGTTACGTTGACATATGGACATTGCAGTCAAAAGTTTAAAAATATGGGTACTGGCAGTACGATTTTTTACAAAGCTAGCTTGATGGGTCGATATGAGCTGTGGGAGAACTGCTCCCATTCTATCTGCTAACACCTTTGCCAACATTTTGAAATAGGAATTCAGGAGAGAGATAGATCTGTATGATGAGGGGAGTAAAATGTCTTTTCCAGGTTTAGGAAGAACTATAATATGCGCTGTGTTGAAATCACAGGGGAGAGTGTTGCTTTCTGATGCCTTCCTATAGTATTGGGGCAAGGTCTCTGCTATTTGCGATTTTAAAATTTTATAAAAATCATAAGTAAAGCCATCCGGGCCTGGTGCCTTACCTGGTTTGCTAGTATTTATAACTCGTAATATTTCTTCTGTCTGAATAGGTTTGTTGAGAAAAGAGAGTTGTGTGGCAGATAGTGTAGGAAGGGAGATATTGCAAAAGAAAGCTTCTTCCTCTAAAGAGTTACCTGGAGAATCTTCAGTATAAAGAGTTTCATAAAACTGATGGAAAACCTCGCATATGTCGGAATATTTTGGTAGCAACATGACCATTGAACATTTTCATTCACTGTATGAACATTTTTTGTTTGAGAACGAACTAAGTTGGCCAGAAGCTTCCTTGCCTTATTACCGAAGCGAAAGAAATTTAACTCTGAAGCCTGTAACAATCTGAGTGCTCTTTGGTGAAGGCATAGGTTCAGTTCTTGTAAAATTGCAAAATGTGCTATATTATTGTCCTTTGTGGGATGAGTTACCATGGTTAGCTTCTTTTAGGCGGTTCTCCAAGTCTAAAATAGTCTTATGAATACGCTGGGTGCGTCTGGCATGATAGGCGATAATGTCACCTCTTAGTACCGCTTTCCCTGCTTCCCAAAACAACAAAGGGGAATCTACATGTTCTGCATTAAAGGAAGCATAATTGTTCCATTGTTCTTGTAGGTAGGATTGGAAATCAGTGACATCTCTTTTTTTTTTTTTTTTTTTTTTAATTTTGCATTTTCAGAATATAATACAATATCCATTGATTAGGAATTCAAGAGATTATAACAAGTTATAATTAAAGGTAGACATAGAGGTAAAGTAACTTACATCTCTCGTATTAAGGAAACGTGTTGGGAACCAAGATTAAGGAAATTGGAGCTAAATTAAGTATTTCAATCAACTAATATAACAGCTTCCCTGTAAGAACAAAACATTCCCAAATTTTACACACTTTCAGATTTCCCATCCAAGAAGCCCCTTAATTGTCCCGGTTCTAGAAATATGTATGTTTCCTTTTGATACTTCAGAACGCATCTACAGGGATATTTCAGTATCATAGCTGCCCCACGATTTATCACCTCTGGTCTCATACGTAGGAATGCCTTCCTTCGCTCCTGAGTAGATTTTACAATGTCAGGATATATCCAAATATTCTGTCCGTAATATTTATCTGTTCTATTTCTAAAGAAAAACTTTAGGACCATATTCCTGTCATGTTCAAAGGCGAAAGAAACCAGTAAAGTTCCTCTTACTTTAATCTCTGTCTGAGATGAAAGTTCAATAATTTCAGTTAAATTCATAGACTGTTGTTTCCGTCCATCCATATCTTCTGCTCTTAATGGCTTTCGCGAGATGATAAACGCTTTAGTAATTACAGGCATCAATTCCTTAGGAAGTTTAAGACCCTCCAACAAGTAATCCTTAAATGATTCAATAGGCGAAATTTTTTCCAAGACCGGAAAATTTACTACTCTTAGATTCATAAATCTTAAAGAATTTTCAACTCAAATTTCTTTTCCATCAAATTCTCAGATTTGATTAAATTAGTTTGAACCTTCTCCATAGATATTACTTTAGTTTCAATTTTCTCAATCCTTCCTTGCTGGAGTTTTGTGATCTTTTCAATATTCATTTCTTTCTTACTCAAATCTAAAAAAGCCTTGGTTAAAGATGTTATAGCAGTTTCAATAGATGTTAAGGCACTCCATACAGACTCTAGTGTGACAACTTGAGGCTTTCTTAATGCAAAAACAGTTCCAGGAATAATTTTTACCTCTGCTTCTTGTGCGTCTTCGATGGTTAATTCCGGTGGAGCCTTGACGGGGGTACAAGGGGAGAGAGTCATTCCTCCAATAGGAGCCAACCTGTAAGACGTGGCGGAGGAGCTCTCTTGTTGCGTAGTACCTTTTGAGGATTTCCTGCTGGGCTTTTTCAGCGTTTGTACTACTTGGAGGGATGCCACATACTAAGCGTAAAGCAAAGCTTAAAAATATTTCTTTAGAAAAAGTTGATGATTCCCAACAAGCAAGAATCGAGAGTTTTTTCAACACCCAAGATACCGGAAGCGAGGGCCGCTGAGGGTGAGACCTTGGAGCTTGAATCGAGCCCGATGGCCGAGGCGATCTCGCTGAGCCCGGGGGCTCCGATGACTCCTTCCCTGCCCCGGGGACGAGGGGGGACTGAAGGAGAAAATCTGCCAAGCCCTGTGGGGGAAGAAAGGAGGCGGCTGGATCCCATAGACCCCGGTGTTGAAAGCGGAGGAAGGCGATCAGTGACATCTTTTAAATAACTGGGGAACCGCCATATATGTTCACTGGAGTCCCATATCCCTCTGTGTAAGTCAAGCCAGATTGTGGAATGATCTGATATAGATTGTGGGCCAATTTCAGCTTTAATTACCATTGGGAAGTCTGTCTTATCAATACATAGTCTATTCGGGATAAAGATGAGTGAGCTCGAGATATGTGGGTAAAATCTTTTTCTACCAGATGGAGTGCCCGCCATGGATCAAGTAAATTGTATTCCTTACACAAATACGTAACTCATTTATTTTGAGTTAATGTGGGGCAAGGTCCTGGAGGGTTTTTGTCCATTGAGGGGTCCAAAACATAATTAAAATCCCCAGCCACCAATATTGTTCCCTGAGCGTTCAGAACTAGCTGGTGCAACACGTACTTGAAAAAGGAATGGGAGTAGTTGTTGGAGGCATATAATGACCATATAGAGATTAGGTGTCCCTTGAGCATCCCTGTGACTAATAAAAATCTACCTTCCCTAACCTGAAATGTTTTATAATGCTGAAATGGAGATTTTTATGAATGAGTATGGCAACCCCTCCCTTTTTGCCCTTTGCAGTTGAATAAAAAGTGCTGTGCCACTCCCACTGAAGTTTTTGATTTTCTGAGTCAAACAGATGAATCTCTTGAATGCAAGCTATGTTGGCTTTACAGTTCTTTAAATGCTGAAGCACCTTCTTTCTTTATACTGAGGAACCTAACACATTGACTTTCCAGGATATAATATGAGTGATTTCACTTTGCATTGAACACTAAATAAATTATTGAAATTGAAATGTGAAATATTGCACATTTAGTTAATTCAGGGCCCCCAGCTAGCCCCACATATTGAAAATGTGAGCTAAGAACCCTCGCCATACCAATTATAATTATCCTTTTCCCCTTTAAGTGCATTAGGATCTCGCAATTTAAGCATAGGTTAACATTGGTTTGCTGTTTAGTAAATTTACCCTTAAAAAATACACAATCTATGAAAACACATTGTTCCTGAACATAGAAACTTAAAACCCCTTCCCCCCCCCCCCATTTGAACCAAAAAAATCCCCATTCTACAACGGGGTGTGTGGGGCATTACTGGATGTGGGCGGGCAGCCCGCTCCTAACCCTCTTACAAGGGGAGCTGTAGCACAAACATAAGTCTCAACAAGGCACACAAAATGCAGTTAGGGCAGTAAAAGTTGCGGCCTCCCGGAGATGAGAAAATGAAACCAAAAAGGGAACTTGGCTAAAAAATAAAAGATAATTGTCACCATGTCTCTTTTAACAGTGTAGCTTCCTCTTCTTCGGATCTAACATGAGACTAGCAGTGGTGAAGCAATCGTCGGGCTGGTTGCTGGTTGCTATAAAATGGCGCCATCCCAAGGGTGGAAAAATCATAGCACAGAGAAGTTAAGAGCTAAAGGCCATGCCGACAGCAAAAACCCGTTCAGTCGCTCACCCTCAGAAGGTAATCGAATACCCAGCTGTAGGGTAGAGACTTCATCTTTTTCGAAAGGAAATAACCACAAGTTGAAAGCTAGGGAAGAAAAAAAAAGTCTCACAGAAGGCAGCTGGTAAAGTCGCAAGCTGGAAGGTCAGCCATTAATGGAAGCAATATAGTGTTGCGCTTCCTGAACAGAATCAAACATTTTCATGCTCCCATCATTCCAGATTTTGTTTCGCTGGAAATAGTAATGCGAACTTAATCTGCTGTTTGAAGAGTTGGTCGCAGAGTAGGTTGAAATTCTTCTGCAGGGCAGTCACTCAAGCTGAGTATTCTTGAAAAATTCAAACTTTCTGTGAGTTATAATTCAGATCCGGGTTCTTGCGATAGGCTTGCATAATAGCCTGTTTATACGCAAACTTTAATACTTTCGCGATGACTATTCATGGATAGGTCTCTGACTCCCTGCGGGGTCTGAGCCTATGTGCCCTCTCAATAGAGATGGTCTGGCACAGTTCAGGTAAGTTCAAACTATTCCAGGAGCCACAACTCCAGAAAGGAGCTGAGGTTCCATTTCTCAATAGTTTCAGGAGACCTAGAAAACCGTAAGTTAGAGTGCTTGGATCTGTTCTCTAGGTCATCCATTTTTTTCTATGTGCTCTGCTAAGGAACGTTCTAAGACCACCATTTTAACTGCTTGTGCCGTTGTGTTGTCTTCCAAAACAGATATCCTTCCCTCGGCCTGTTCTAAACATGGCTTCAGGTCAGAGCCTGCTTTACTTCTTGCAGTTGAGAAGCGAGATACCTGTGAGCTTTTCCTCCAGCGTGGCTAAAACAACTGCTTTGATCCCGGCCAGTGCAGTGTCGCTGATGTTAATAGTTTCCTCAGCTGCCGGCAAGGCCGCCATCTTGACCTCAGAACCGCGAGGTTTTTCTTTTTCTTTTTTGATCCTTTAACGGGCATTCCCAGGGAGGATTTTTGCATATATGGCACAATCGACATGTGCCTTGCTGAGAACTTGAGTGCGTGCTCCACTCAAAAAGCTTCTTTAGACTACAGATTAATGGCGATTTTGGGAGCGGGGTGCCCGGAGCTCAAGAAGAAACGTCCTCTTCAGCTCATCCTGTCATGTGATCCCGGGAAAAAATATTTATAGGTTTATTCATCCTCGACTAATAAAAGCAATACTTTACCCATTATCCTGCAGCACCGCACCTCTAATTTAACCTTATTAACCAACAGAATTAGAATCAAGATCCAACCTGCCCCCTTAAACTTGATCAATTTTCCCTCCCAAAACAACCCTCTAAAATTCGCAGCTTCCTAGAAACAAGAGAAATCCTCCACAATATTTCCCTAAACATTCCCTTACCAATGCTGCGGACCTGAAACTCCATCCCCCTGCCCCCACTCAGGCACTGTAACACTGGGCGGAGGAACACCCGAGGCACAGTCTTTATGACGTACAATCTTGTTTTCCTAGTGTGTAGCAGATGGACTCAGGACCAATGGATACAGTGTGCTCCTGATAGTAGTTGGAGACGAAATCAGATTTCAATCTGACGTCAGCACTACATATACCCGTGCATGAGGCTCTGTTCCTCAGTTTTTTCCGTCTCCATAGCAGTTCGGGACTTCATACATGCTTGCACAGTGTTAGAAAACCAAACTCCAAATTCAAAAAAGAAAGAAAGAGAATCTTACCTACAGACGAGCCCTGCTCTCCTGCGGTGATACTTAAGGGTCCATCCCCCAGTCGAGAATTCCTGAGGGGATTTCCGAGATCCCTCAGAGGTAAGCCTCGGTCCCGGCATGGACTTAGCCCCCTGTGAAGGGAGTGGCTTAGAGGTAGCAGGTGCAAGACCAAGCGCGGCGGTGAAGGTATTCCCCTCTCCCCCCGCAGCTGGAGACCGCCCGGCAAGAGACCGGGAAGCGCTGAGAACAAGGTAAGGTAGAAAACTTTTCTCTAAGTCTCTGGTCTATGAGGCTCGGATAACCGCACAGATCATCCCTCCGGCGTCTGTCTAATCAGGTTGAGCAACCATGCCCGGGCTAGACCCCGATCCGGCTCGAAGATCCTCCCACGTGGAGACCCTCCGGGGGGCCGCCATCTTGCCCACGTGGTTGCCGGCGCCATTCCCTCCCCCCCCTACCCGATCTCCACTTTGTCTGCACAACTGAGCCGTGCGCACAGCAGCGAGCCGGGCGCATAAAATACTTGTGTGCACAGCGCTGTGCACACAGTGCTGCACACAAAGGATGCCTAGCGCACAACTAAGCCCGTGCGCACAGCCACGCGCGCATTTTCTGTTCCTAGGCGCACAACATAGGCGCACCCGGAACGCATGACCAGACCTCCCAGCACGAGCATCTGTACAGGATACACGTGCAAATCATGGCACCGCCGTCCAAGACAGCTAAAGGCCCAGTCCTCTGCCCGGCATGCCACCTGAGAGTGGCACAGCCTGAGGTGACCTCTGCCCTGTGCCTGTTGTGTGGAGAAGCTCGGGGGGAGCCGAGACAAGGTCCCCCTCAGCCTGTAGAGGACTCCGGATCTACCAGCGAGACTACCCCGGACCTCTCTATTCCCGACTCTGCCCTTCCACAGTGGAGGCCCTTGGGGAGCGCCGCTGGACCCAATGCGGTCCCAGGCAACTTCACCTGGGTGGGATTCTTAACGGAACTGCAATCCTACATCCTCGCACAGACAGGACCACCAGCAGCACAACCACAACCCCTGCCAGTGGCCCAGAACCTCCCAGGGCCCTCCCGGCCTCCACCAGATGAGCCACCCCTGGACAAATAACTCCCCTTAGGGGACACAGATGATTCGGAGGAGGAACCAGAACCCCTGGAAGAAGGGGAACTCCCTCCAGGAACAGAACTGCATCGCACCATGACACACTTCTTCCCAAAAGACGAATTATCAGATCTTGTAGCCACGAGTCTGAAGGCATTGGCCATCCCGGACACATGCAACACAGCAGAATCCAAGGCGAGCCCTTCCTGGCCGGGCTCCGCCAAACCTCACACCATTTCCCTATGCTACAGGCCATACAACAACTGATCCACCTGGAATGGGATGCCCCAGAGGCCACCTTCAAGGGGGGTTGAGCCCTAGAAGCTCTCTACCCCTTGGACCCCACGACGAAGGAACTCCTGAGGTTTCCTAAGGTCGACGCCTTGGTCTGCGCCAGCATACCAGTTGAGGGTGGAGCTTCCCTCAAGGATGCCAATGACAGACGGCAGGAATCCATCCTCAAGCAGTCTTACGATGTATCAGCTATGACCCTACAGATCGCTGCTTGCTGTGCCGTGGTATCACGCGCCTGTCTGGCGATGGCCAGGGGACATAACTATGCCAATCGAGGCATTAGACCCGGCAATATCATTACTCACAGATGCGACCTCAGACCTGGTGCGCACCTCAGCCAGGAGCCTCTCGTCCATAGTGGCAGCCAGAAGACATTTCAGAGAATGCTACCCTGGAGGTTCTGGATTTAAGTTTTCTACCTAAGTCTAAATTTGGCTTCCAGAACCTCCCTTCCACATTTTCCTATGTCATTGGTGCCCACATGTACCACGAAAGCCTGCTCCTCCCCAGCACTGTCTAAAATCCTATCTAGGTGACGCGTGAGGTCCGCCAACTTCGCAACAGGTAGGCATGTTACCAGGCGATCCTCACGCCCACCAGCCACCCAGCTGTCTACATTCCTAATAATCGAATCACCTACTATGACGGCCATCCTAACCCTTCCCTCCTGGGCAGTAGGCCTTGGGGAGATATCCTCGGTATGAAAGGATAGTGCATCACCTGGAGAGCAGGTCCTTGCTACAGGATCCTTTCCTGCTACACCAGGTTGATGCTCTCCAATCATGAGACCACCTTCCTCCAAGGCAGCACCAGGGCTGCCAGCCTGAAGTTGGGACTTGGCTACTATGTCCCTGAAGGTCTCATCTATATACCTCTCTGTCTGCCTCAGCTCCTCCAGGTCTGCCACTCTAGCCTCCAGAGATTGGACTCGTTCTCTGAGAGCCAGGAGCTGTCTGCATCGCATGCACATGTCCAACTTCTCTCCGGTGGGTAAAAATTCATACACGTGACACTCGATGCAAAAGACTGGGAAACCCCCTTCTTGCTGCTAACTTCAGTTAGTCAGCTAGAGTGACTCACTGCTCTCTTGATTAACAAATGTTGGTACCTATTCAAACCAAGTCACACTACCTCAACACCTTTCCAAGGTAAGTAACTGGACTGAATTTTTCAACCTTTTTACTTAGGTATACACTGCTTCTAGCTTTTTTTTTTTTTTTAATACAGACACTCAGTTCTGCTTACTACCTGCCTTACAGACTTTTAAAAATAAGCACACTACCTACTGCTTACTAGCTGCCTTATTGACTGACTATTTAAAAATACAGTCTAACTTATTTATTCATTGTCTTACTGACCATTAAAAGCACAAACACACTAAATAATATTCCCAAATAGTTAACTTTGCCCCAATACTTTTAAGAAAGACAATGTCCCAAGCAAAACATACTGATTCCTTTCAGCCACTAGCAAGGTGATCCTCTCCTCTGTGTTCCCACTGAGAGGAGAGGATCACTCAACCGGGAAGCATCGACACCCGGCAGGGTGGATGCTCTAAGTAAATGAAAACGTGGCTTACCCTTGAATCATTTGAAAGACCATGCATAACGGCAGCCAAGGGTGGGATGCTGAGTCCATCTGTCTACACTAAGGAAAACGAAATTATTGGGTAAGTAATTTCTCCATTTCCTAGCGTGTAGCAGATGGACTCAGGACCAATGGGATGTATAAGAGCTACTCCCAAACCGGGTGGAAGGCTGCCCGTGACCCACTTAGAATTGTCCTTGCAAATGCCGTGTCCTCCCGAGCCTGAACATCCAGACAGTAGAATCTGGAGAAGGTATGAATGGAGGACTATGTCACCACCCTGCAGATCTTGGCAGGCGACAGCATTCTAGTTTCTGCCCAGGATACTGCCTGGGCTCTGGTAGAATGGGCCTTGACCTGTAGAGGTGGTGACTTGCCAGCTTCTACATAGGCCGCCTTGATGACTTCCTTGATCCAGCGGGCAATGGTTGCCCGCGAGGCCACTTCCCCTTGTCTATTTCCACTGTGAAGGATGAAAAGGTGGTCCATTTTTCGTACGGGTTCTGACATTTCCAGGTATCTGGATAGGAGTCTGCCGATGTTCAGGTGGCGTAGACTACGGGCTTCTTCCGAATTCTTCAAGCCATCCTTCGTTGGTAGCGAGATGGTCTGGTTAAGGTGGAAGTGTGAGACCACTTTGGGGAGGAAGGAGGGAACTGTGCGTAGTTGGATGGCTCCCGCACTCTTGTGTTCTTTAGCTTGATATAACACAGCTCTAGCCACCCTAGGAGGCCGATGTCTCCATAGAAAACGAAGTAATTTCTATTGCCAGGTTTTCAATGTGGCATGAGGGTACTGCTGTGGGTAAGGTTTGAAATAGATAGAGAAATCTGGGTGAGATATTCATTTTAATGGTTGACAGGCGCCTGAGCCAGGACAACTGGAGGAGATCCCATTTGCCTAGGTCATGGTCTATTTTTTGAATAAGGGGTGTATAATTGAGTTGGTAAAGGTCAGATAGTTGTTTACCAATATAAACTCCCAGATATTTAATCTTGGTGGTAGCCCATTTAAAAGGGCGATGGGACTTTAAAGTGGATTCCAGCTGTAAGGGGCAGGATACATTTAATACATACATACGCCAACCCCCCTCGGCCCACCACACGGCCTCTTGACCCGCCCACCGGACATGTAAGAACCCGGCGACGCTAAGGACTTTAAAAGCAGGCGCCAGCCTGCTTCCTATCTCTCCTCGCCACTCCTGCCGCTCAGCGCTATCGGCGCCTCGACCCATCGGGGTCCCTGAGCCCTGCCACACCCGCCGATTGCTTCGAGGACGCCGACCCCCCTCAGCCCACCACGCGGCCTCTTGACCCGCCCACCGAACGCGTAAGAACCCGGCGACGCTAAGGACTTTAAAAGCAGGTGCCGGCCCCTGGCGTCACGCGCCAAAGGTGCGCAACAAAGGGGCCTGCCCCTTAGCACACCTCTTTGTGTCGATCCCCAGTCTCCCCAGCCCCTCTTTCCACTACTGTCCCCTCTCTGGCAAGTTAACTGTACAACCCCTCCCCTGGACCTCACCGTACACCCTCCCTCACCACTTACCCCCCTATTAACGGCCCCACCAGCCAGAAAGCCTCGCCATCACCCCCTCAACAACTGTTCCCCTTGCGAACCTTTAACCCCTCTCTTACACCTTCACAGAGTAGTTCTTCCCTGTCCCTCCCCACCATGATCTCCCACGCCATTCCCACCCTCAAACACTACCCCTGCAAATATCCGGTCCTTCAGCCCATTAGCCCTCGCCAGCAATTCAGAGCTCTGCTCCCCATCATGATCTCACCCCTTACCCAACTAATTGGCCTCACCACCTTCACGATCCTTCTCCTAACTGCACAATCCATCGTCAAAAAAACCATCTTACTCAGTGACATCCTCATTGACGACAGCCCCGACATCTGCGCCATCACAGAGTCCTGGTAAAAGGATTCCGACTCGATCCTAATAAACCAGCTCCCAACCGACCTGTACAACATTTTCTCCATCCCCAGACTCAAAAAAAGAGGAGGAGGCCTCCTCCTTGCCACCAAAAAGAAGTTTAATCTAACCCTACAACCAATCACACCCCCACAGAAACTGGAAATCGCATTTTTTAAATCATCCATCCTACAAATCTGCCTAATATATGCACCCCCTGGCCTCCTTGAAAATAACTCCCCCCTGTTGATTGAATACATTACCAAACACCTAGACTTAAACGCACCCACCATCATCCTCGGCGATCTTAATCTCCATGTTGATACCACATCTCTATCAGCATCCTGTGACTCCCTTATAACATCCCTTCATGCACTAGATCTTGAACAAATAATCTCCTCCCCCACACACAAAGCTGGACACACCCTTGACCTTATCTTCACCAACCACCTGATTCAATCCGACACCCCCCCCCCCCCCCCCCCCCCGCAATCCCATTCCATGGTCCGACCACTTCCGCATTGACACCTTCTGCTCCATTAAAAGTACTCCCTCCCACCCCTCCACCAAAACTACCATCCACTACCGCAAACCATGTAATACAGATGACCTCATCGCTGCCCTATCCTGCGAACTCAGTAAACTAGACCTCACCGACGCCGACTCCGCCCTTGCCTCTTGGTCTGAAATTACCAACGACATCGCCAATAAGGTCTGCCCCAATCAATCCCGCCTAATCAACTCTAGCAACACCAAAAAGAAACCTTAGTTCACCCCCGAACTTAAAACCCTAAAAAACAACCTCAGGAAACTAGAAAAACGATGGCGTAAAAACAAATCCCCAGCCCTTCAAGCAACATTCCGATCACACCTTCACACTTACCGAGAAGCCATTGACAAAGCAAAAAGGGACTTCCATGCCCTGCGAATCCATCAACACCAATTTAATCCCCGAGCCCTCTTTGAGTTTGTTTCTTCCCTAACCAAAACCACCGTTACCCCCCTTCCTGACTTTCACGATGCAATCAGATGCGAGGATCTCGCCCTATACTTCCACAACAAAATAGAAAAAATCCTGGCTCGCTTCCCCCAGGACCCCTCGTGCACAAACGCCACATTAACAAACCTCATCACCTCCACGTCCTCACCCAGCACACCCCAAACACCAATTACCTCCTCAATTCTAAACTCATTTGAGACCACCACACCTTTGGAGATAGAATCGATCCTCAAGAAGATAAACCCTGCAGTGCACCTTGCAGATACCATCCCCACCAAATCTCTTCTCTCGATTACCAACATCATCTCCCACCTCATAGCTAACATCATCAACTGCTCCCATATCGCAAGGCACTGCCCAACCAACTAAAACAAGCAATAGTAAAACCTATCTTAAAAAAAACCCTCCCTTGACCCAATTATCGCCCAATCGCCAACCTCCCATTTATTTAAAAAATGTTAGAAAAACAATCAATCGCCAGCTCACTGACTTCCTAAATGATAGTCAAATACTCTTTCTGTCACAATACGGTTTCCGTAAGCACCACAGCACTGAAACCCTCCTTGTTTCCCTGTCCGACCATATTCTGAAATCTCTTGACAAAGGCCAAGCTTATATCCTAGCCCTCCTTGACATCTCCGCCGCATTCGACACTGTCAACCACGAGATCCTATTGAAACGCCTCAAGGAGATCGGCATATCCGGCTCCTCTTTTCGATGGCTTCAATCATATCTAACCAACAGACAATTCAGTGTAAAAATTGGAAAATGTGAATCCAAGGCAATTAGCCTGAAGCAAGGTGTTCCTCAAGGTTCCTCACTATCCTCCACCCTTTTCAATATATACCTCCTCCCGCTCTGCCGCCTCCTTTCCAAACTCGGTCTTCCGCACTTCATCTACGTGGATGACGTCCAGATTCTCATACATATAACAGACACCCTATCCAGTGCCATGAAGACCTGGGACTCTGCCCTCACCACCATTAACGCCCTGCTATCAAACTACCTTGCGCTCAACACCTTAAAAACGGAACTTCTCCTCATCTCGCCCCCTCACAATGATTCCAACATACTCCCCCCCCCCCCCCCCCCCCCCCCCCCCCCCCAATACCCTACCCACACCCTCACCTTCTCCCAAAACATCCGTAGGCTAGGAGTAACCCTGGACAACCACTTCAACCTAAAAAAGTTCATAAACGCCACACTAAGACAGCTTTTTCAAGCTCCACACGCTAAAAAAACTGAAACTTCTCCTACATCTTAACCACTTTCACACAGTACTCCAAGCTATCATCCTATCCAAACTTGACTACTGTAACTCCATCCTCCTTGGCCTTCCAAAGAATGCCATCCAACCCCTGCAAATGCTCCAAAATGCCGCTGCCCGCATCCTCACCAACATCCACCGTCATGATCACATCACCCCTGTCCTCCAACACCTTCGTTGGCTGCCTATCCCATCTCGTATAATATTCAAATCACTCACCATTATTCTCAAATCCCTCCACAACCAAGACATGTGTTGGTTCAATGAGCGCCTCCATTTCCGCACCACCGACAGACCGACCAGAAAGCAATATCTTGCAGCCCTGCACACCCCCTCACCCAAACTCACTAAGCTAGTGACCACCAGAGAACGTGCCCTCTCCCTCGCAGGTCCTTCTCTCTGGAACAACATGCCTCTCTGCCTCCGCCAGGAACCATGTCCAAGAAAATTCAAGCAGAATCTCAAGACATGGCTGTTTAAACAAGCATTCACCTGACCCATGCAACCCACCCCTCCACCTCCCCAATGTTTGGCCCCCTGCTCCGTCCGAAGATCCACCCCCGCCAATGTCCCCCTCCTAATACTAAATTAGAAATCCTTACTCCCGTTACTCTTTTTTCCCCTGTTCCCCCCCCTCCATTCCATCCCTCTTCTCTCTGTCATTTTCCCCTCTGTCATTTTGCCATTCACCCATTTCGTTCCTGTACAAAATTCCATCGGTTAGTCACTTCCTGTTACCATATTTGTTTACTGTATAAAGCCTGTTGCTATATTTCCCTTATGTGTTACTTGTAAAGCCTGTTGCTGCATTATTGTTACATGTAAACCGAGGTGATGTTCCGAACATGCTGCGGTATATAAAAATACATAAATAAATAAAATAAATACATTTAGAATTGCTGACTTGTCCCAATTGATTTTGAAACCTGAGACCGCACTAAATTGGGCAAATTCAGATTCAATCTCTGGTAAGGAGGAATCAGGGTGACTCACTGTGAGTAAGATGTCGTCTCAAATAATGACATTTTATAGGTTTGTGGGCCTATTGTAAATCCCTGAATCATGGAGTTATTCCATATTCGAATAGCTAGAGGTCCCAGGAAGATGGCGAATAGGAGGGGGGAGAGGGGGCATCCCTGTCTGGTACCTCGTTGCACTGTAAAGGGGGCGGAATATCCACCATTTATTTTTAGGCATGCGGTAGGGACACTATAAAGGGCCTGTATCCGGTGGAGGAAGAAATCTCCACAGTTCATGGCTTCAAGCTTGTGGAATAAAAAGGGCCAGTGGACCATATCAAAAGCCTTTTCTGCATCGATGGCCAGTAGTAGAGTGGGGTAATTGTTGTTTAGTAGTTTTCCAAAGGATATTTATGATTTTTCGTGACAGCCTCGCCTAAAACGCCAAGTGAAGAAAGGGCGGTAAGGTTTGGTAAGTCAGTGCTGGAATTCTATTCACCCATAAATATTTAAAGTGTGAGCCTGTTTTTAGTTGAAAGTTTGTGCGGTAAAGAATTAAATTGAATTATGCTGATGCTTGTCCAAAAAACACTTTCTAGCAGTAAAGCAGAGCAAGTGGATACGAGGAGCAGAACCTTTCAGTGTACAGTTCGGGAGAATTCACGTTGAGCACAGCCCCTGAAGCAGCATTAGCAAAACGTACGTCGGGCTGAAGCAGGGCTAGTCGCCCTTCGAGAGAAAACTGTCTCTGAATGATCTTCCGAATAAAAGTATTGAGTGCGGTTGCACCGAGTGAAAACTGAAGAAATTGCACACAAAGGAAGGTACCATTTTAAAGAAAACTAAAAAGTCATGGAATAGGAGGCGATGTCCTTTTGTGGATAACAAACTGGTTAAAAGACAGGAAACAGAGAGTAGGATTAAATGGACAATTTTCTCAGTGGAAAAGGTAAACAGTGGAGAGCCTCGGGGATCTGTACTTGGACTGATGCTTTTTAATATATTTATAAATGAACTGGAAAGGAATACGACGAGCGAGGTTATCTAATTTGCGGATGATACAAAATTATTCAGAGTAGTTAAATCACAAGCGTATTGTGATACATTACAGGAGGACCTTGCAAGACTGGAAGATTGGGCATCCAAATGGCAGATGAAATTTAATGTGGACAAGTGTACGGTGTTTCATATAGGAAAAATAACCCTTGCTGTAGTTACACAATGTTAGGTTCCATATTAGGATTACCACCCAGGAAAAAGATCTAGGCATCATAGTGGATAATACTTTGAAATCGTCAGCTCAGTGTGCTGCAGCAGTCAAAAAATCAAACAATGTTGGGAATTATTAGGAAGGGAATGGTTAATAAAATGGAAAATGTCATAATGCCTCATTAACGCTCCATGGTGAGACCGCATCTTAAATACTGTGTACAATTCTGGTTGCCACATCTCAAAAAAGATATAGTTGTGATGGAGTAGGTACAGAGAAGGGCAATCAAAATGATAAAGGGAATGGAACAGCTCCCCTATGAGGAAAGGCTGAAGAGGTTAGGGCTATTCAGCTTGGAGAAGAAACGGCTGAGGGGGGATATGATAGAGGTTTTTAAGATCATGAGAGGTCTTGAACGAGTAGATGTGAATCAGTTATTTACACTTTTGGATAATAGAAGGACCCAGGGGCATTCCATGAAGTTAGCAAGTAGCAGATTTAAGACTAATCGGAGAAAATTCTTTTTCACTCAACGCACAGTTAAGCTCTGGAATTTGTTGCCAGTGGATGTGGTTAGTGCTCTTAGTGTAGCTGGGTTCAAAAAGGTTTGGATAAGTTCTTGGAGGTGAAGTCCATTAACTGCTATTAATCAAGTTTACTTAAGTAATAGCCACGGCTATTAATTGCTTCAGTAGCTTGGGATCTTCTTGGTGTTTGGTTCTTGCCAGGTTCTTGTGGCCTGGTTTGGCCTCTATTGAAAACAGGATGCTGGGCTTGATAGACCCTTGGTCTGACCCAGCATGGCAATTTCTTATGATCTTACTCTGGTATATGGATCCTTCACGTTTGATGAAGGGAGTCAGCTTAACCGCACTGACCTGGATTTTGGTGGTGACTGACGTGAGCCTCTCCATTTGGGGGGAGCATGGTTAGGAGCAGGAGTTGGTCTGCTTGGCTCTTCTTACCTTCTTCCTGATTCAGGGAATCATATACCACAGCAGTGGTATATGTAAATTGGCAGAGGGAACCCAGGGTCGGGGAGTTTTATTGGAAACGTTGCTCCTGTTCCCTTGGGCAAAGAAGAACATACGGTTGCTCTCAATACTACACATTAACGGTCAGGAAAATGTGCAAGCTGACTTCCTCAGTCAAAATCTGTTGGATCCTGGAGAGTGGGAGCTAAGCTCGAAAGTGTTTTGGTGGATCTGCCACAGGTGGGGTTGTCTATAGGTGGATCTGATGGCGATCTGGCAGAATGCAAAGGTGAACCTGTTGCTGACTGGAGAACAGGTGTCAATGGGCATTGATGCCCTGGTACCCCAGGAGGTACAGCCCAGGCTGGAGGGAGAGCTGCTGAACATCTTCCCTCCGTGGGCATTCATAGGCAGACTGTTACGCAGGGTGGAACTAGAAAGCAACTGGGTCTTTCTGGTTGCGATGGATTGGCCTAGCAGACCGTGATATGTGGATGTTATTCAGTTGCAAGTGGATAAGCCTTTTCGCCTACCAAAGGCATGAGGTCTCGTGGCTCAAGTGCCTCTGGTCATGGAGGATCCTGCTCCATTTTGTCTTACACCCTGACTGTTGAGTGGGGATGGCTCCACAAGAAAGGGTATTCTCTAGCAATGATTTCTGCTCTGTTGAAGTCTCATTAATGGTCCACATCCTTCGTATTTGGCAACTGTTTGAGCATTTTTGTGGGTCCAGGTCAGAGTCTTGGCCTTTCTTCAGGGTGGTCTTGATAAGGGGCTTTTCTTGAATTGCTTGAAAGTGCAAATGGAAGCCCTTTCCTGCTACTGGGGGCCGTTGGTAGGAGGGGTTTCTCTAGTGGCCCACCTGGATATATCCTACTTATTGCAAGCATAAAGAGGTTGTGGCCCCCTTATTCAAGCTATCATTCTCCTGTGGGATCTTAATTTGGTGTTGAAGGCCCTATGAGCCTCTGAAATAATCTTCACTGAAGGATCTTTCGCTGAAAACTATGTTCCTGGTGGTGGTCTGTTCCATGTGGCAGGTCTCAGAACAGCAAGCTTTGTCTTGCCAGGATTCATTCTTGGTGATCATGCTGGGCACGGTCACATTTCATCCAGTATTGTTGTTTCTTCCTAAAGTGAAGTCTGCCTTTCATATCAATCAAGCGATTTCCCTTCTGACTTTCTCTTGAGAAGAATGTGGGCTGGAGTACCAAGTCTTCCAGTGTCTGGACGTAAGGAGAATTATTTTGTGCTATTCGGAGGTCACTAATGTCTTCCTCAAGTCTGACAAGCTTTTTGTCCTGTTTGGAGGGCCTCGTCAAGGAGAGGTGGCCTCTGAGGCTACCCTTGCTCGCTGGATAAAGGACAATATTGATTCAGTTATTTGCTCAAAGATAAAAAGCCTCCAGAATTGGTGTGTGAGCAGTCGATGTCCTGGGCAGAGGTACATGCTTTTCTGGCAGTATATATTTGTAGGGCAGCTAACTGGTCATCCCTGAATACTTTTGTGAAGTACTATTAGCTGAAAGTACTGGCAACTTATTGGGTGTGGGTTTTGCAGGCAGCCCTGGTTTCCTCCCACCTGGGTAATTGAAGACTTTGGTACTTCCCTCTTGTCAGGGCTGGACTGGTGTAGCAGGATGAGATGGAAGGAGAAATTTTCTTACCTGCTAATTTTTTGTTTCCATTAGTCCTGCTACACCAGTCCAGGACCCATCCGAGAAGCATGCTGCATAACTATCAGACTGTTCTGGTTAAGATTCTGTTGAAGGTCCGTTTTGGGCATTCTTTCCCAGTGTTACTACCTTTGTTTTTCCCCTTCCTTCTCTTGTAGGGGCAAGGACATTTTGTTTCAGATGAGTTTTCTCTATTGATGCTTGCTAAGTGAAAGGAGTCTGACCCTAAGCTTTGTTAGGATACTGGATTCCTGCTGCTAACACCACCTCCTAAGTAGTGGCTATGATGTCACAGAGGAAAACCGTGTTTGCCTTCATCTGCTAGTAGGGGGGGAAATAATCCACTTGTCAGGACTGGGCTGGTGTAGCAGGACTAATGGAAATTAGCAGGTAAGAACATTTCTCCATTGTTTTAATTATGTATGTTTTTATGTGATCCGCATTGAACATTGTGGAAACTGGAATATAAGATGGAATAATTAAACACTAAAATATGTTTTTCTTCTAATTGTCTCATAGCTGTACTGTGAAAACTATGTCTTTAGTCATATGTAATGTTCTTAAACTGGTAAGAATACCATCACAAGTCCTAAGAGTACATTAGCTAATCACACCCAGTTTGGCTAACATTTGTAATTTCTGATTGAGAATAAATTCATCTTGTATATGTAGTAGATTGATTTATTTTGTTTTGTTTGCTATTCTAGATGCTTTACTGGAGAAAGCCTTCAGCATTGCAGTGTTTCAGTCTGACACCTTCATCACCAGCCTATTGATACACATGGGACTGCTTAAGGTAGGATGAGAACATGACTTCTTTTCTGTTAAGCAGTGTTAGCCTCCCTGCTCACAAATGGCCAAATATAGAAAAACCAACAAGGCAAAAAAAAAAATATGAAGGAAATTACAACTTAATTCTCTCAACATAAATGCAAAATCAATATAGAGAGAACAAATCTACTACAAAATGCTTCAATGCACCCCCTTTTTTATAAAAGTAATTAAAACAGTTTTCATAAATTTTCTAATATCAAAATACAGATAAATGCATACTTTAAATATCATTAAATGTGAACATCATATATGAATGTATTTTAAATAATGAACATGGTCAATTTTGAAAACCGTATCAACTGACATCGGTCATTCTCACCAATCATGCAGCACTAACATGCAACCCTTTCATACACATGATTATGCCTCTACAAATAGATGACAATTAAAAAGATGTCAATGGCACTGGTTGCGTTTGGAGAAATACTCTGGTGAGACTTGGCTACAAAGTGGCGATTTGACTATAATTCACAAAGATAGCCACATCAAAGAAACATTAATTATACACAAAAATACTCTGATAGAAGCTTTTACTCATTCCCCCTGATGAAGCCTTACTTGAGGCGAAATGAAGACATCTTTGTGTCAGCGAAAGATAGCTCCAGAGAGAATCCCTTTAGCGGCAGGCTCTCACTTTTTAGTGCAACATCAATTTATGAAGAACATACAATTCTATATATCAAATACACTTTTAGATACTATTTGTTTTTGAAATGTTGGTGAATTTTATTAGCAGTTTGCAGTATTATTTTATGTAACATCTTTTCAATTATCTACTTATAGATGCATAATCATGTGTATGAAAGGGTTGCATGTGAGTGCAGCATGATTGGTGTGACTGACCGATGCTAGTTGATACGGTTTTCAAAATTGTCCATGGTCATTATTTAAAATACATTCATATATGATCACATGTAATGAAATTTAAAGTGTATGCATTTATCTGTATTTTGATATTAGAACATTTATGAAAACCGTTTTGGTTTTATTTGAAAAAAGGGTGCATTGAAGCATTTTGTAGTAGATTTGTTTTCTCTATATTGATTTTACAAATACAGAAAGAAACATTTGCCAGCTTTTTAAACCTCGTTCTAGCAGGGATTATTGAATTTGAGGTGAAAGTCATTTCCATGTTAACAAGGTGACATAAACATGTAATATAGGGGTCATGGTTCTGTAAGCCAAACTGTTCCTAATATAAATATTGGCAAGTACCAAAAAAAAAACCATGCATTGTAGCAAAGTAAAAGTGTGGGGGGGAGGGGGAGAGAATGTTTATGCGCTTGTTAATTTGGATGATCCTTTGTTTGATCCAGTGTGAAAGTTCCTCTCTCAGGACCTTATTTAGAAGCAGGCCGATACAGAATGGTGCGCTCAGCCAAGCGCACCGTTTAGCCCCCGTTTGGCCATGCGTTTTTTGACGCGTGTCTATTACCCCTTATACTGTAAGGGGTAATAGCGCGTGGAAAAGGCATGGCCAATCACCCCGAAACTAATAGTGCTTATCACATGCAAATGCATCTTGATGAGCCTATTAGTTATTACCCCGGAATTCTGAAAGTAAAATGTGTGGCCAAACCGCACATTTTACTCTCAGAAATTAACGCCTGCCCAAAGGCAGACGTTAACCATATAAAGCACTGGGAAACTGTATAGAAATGCAGAAAAAACTGCTTTTCTGTACACCCTCCGACTTAATATCAATAGCGATATTAAGTCGGAGGCACCAAAAATTAAAAAAAAAATCCCCAAAATCCCCCCCCACCAAAAAAATCTGCGATGCTCAATTTTGCTGGCGTCCATTTTCCGAACCCATGGCTGTCAGCGGGTTTGAGAACCAACACCGGTAAAATTAAGCGTCGGTTGTCGGACCCGCTGACAGTCACCACTTCCACTATTGTCCCTAGCGCCTCCTTATTAGCGCGACACCAGAGAATCCCGCACCCAGGAGAAGTGCCTGGGCATGTGTCGGGAGAGTGGGCGCCGGCTCTCCCGCATGTTTACTGAATCTGCCTGAAGGAGTTCTTTGTCTAGACTCTTTACTGATTAGGATTTGCAATTCTAATTGGCATGCAAATAGCCTCTGAGGGAAAAAAGGGTGCTTTTTACTTCTGTTGTGGGGGGGGGGGGGTTTGTTTTTTTTTATGCATGGGGCATATGCATGTCATTAGCTTACTGCATCCCGTGGGGACCCTATGTTTTACTTCCAGTGCAAAGAAAAACCTGGGTTAAAATATAAAGCCAATTTTAATGTGGAATTTATTACATCAGCCCATGTATCCTGATTTTGAGAAGCCATCTTTTATCCCAAAAGTATTAAGTGGGAGGATGGATAGTTAACTGGCAAACTAAAGAGGCATAAATTGGAAATCGTAAATAATAATACATCTGCAAGCAGCCAGAGAGGGGGCTTTGTTTTACAGTTTACAGTTTGTTTTTAGCTATTGCTGTATACCAGCAAGAGAACATTGTAGCATGGTATTTGCACACTTATGTAGTGTGGCAATATTTCATTTAAAAATTTGTATCCAGCCCCATCCACAGCTCTGGGCGGGTAACACAAAAACCATCACAAATTTGTCATAAAGCACATAATCAGACATAAGTATGAAATTTATTTGCTGGAGAAAAGTTTTCATACCATTTAAATCTTGAGGCTAAGAAAATTTCTGATATGCCAGAATATGTAGAGAGAGAACTAAAGATTATGAAGGGTGAAGGAAAGAGATTACTTGTTTTATTCTATGTTGCTTTTCCTACCCAATGGCACTGAACATAGAGTGAAGAAAAGATCAAGACCATCCCCAATCTTTATGGCCCACTGATGACTCTGAACCATGTTGTGCAGCAGGACTATTTTCCCAAGTCTCTCATCCCTATCCTCATTGCCTTTGTGACAAAGTGAGTATGAGTTGCCTGTAGACTTGTGCGCAAAAGGTGCTTTCCTGCTTGCTTGTGGTTTTAAAGTACTGAGACTTGGTTCAGTCACTGCTGTGCTTTCATTTTGGTTCTTGCATTGTATTTTATAAGTTTCATAGCTGCTATTAATATTGCCTTGTTTTATTTAAGAGTTTCACCATATGCAGATTTGGCTGTGAACCATGGGATGGATGGTTCTGACAAGCCAGACCTGTCTACAGTATAAGTCTTAAACAAGAACCCACATCAATGGCATGGGCTGCCAGACTGGAGTTGAGACTGTTCTGTAATGTCCCTGCTACTCTGACCTTCAGAGATTGAACTTGTGCTTTGAGAGTCAGAAGCTCTCTACAGCAACAGAAGATAATACATGTGTGGCACTTGCTAGTGATTATTTGTCTAATAACCAGTTCACACACCTTTTTCAGAGCAAGCAACTGACTTCTGCAAACACTCATTTACTTTCCCAATACACAAATATACACTCAGTATTCAATTTAAATATTAAACTTATACATAGGACTAATTCATGCTCAGTACTTTCTCAGTACTCAAATACAGAAACACAGTAACATTTTAACCCTCAATCAAATTCCCAGTAAGCCATATTCAAGTTCTGCTTTTCCAGAAGCCAGCATAACTTCTGCCTACTGCACTCCCTCAGGACTGAGAGATACACAGTTCTTGCCTTCCTTATATATCTGTGCTTCTAAATCGGTTACTTCTCAAGCAAAGTGATCAAATCAAATTAGAGACCTCTGTTCTCAGACTTTCTGCTTCCATTTCTGAACACATCATCTAGAAGGTATTTAAGTGGTATGCCAAAGAGATTCTTCTGGCTTCCAAAAAGGCATTATCCTCCTGGCTTTCATCCCAGACAACAGTAGGCACTTTGATCTTGTCCAAAATAGCAGAGGACGCCTAAAACACAGCCAGAACCAGAAACTAGATCCAGGAAAAAACAGCCAATATTGCAGTATCTATTTGGGGCAACTTGCCTCTGGGGGGAAGGCCGAGGCTGTACATAAACCAGTGGCCCAGTATAACTTTGGACAGCTGGGTTCTAAGTATAATGCAAAATGGATACAGACTATTGGAAATCCCACCAAACTGCCCACCGAGAGGTTGTCATTATAACTCTCAGGATCTACCTTTCAAGGAAAGCTTCTCCCTCTTGGAGACCAAAACAGTCAAACTCATTCCACAAGTAGAAAGAGGGTGGGGATTTTATTTCAAGTGTTTCCTGATCGAAGCCAGCTGCCATCATTCTATTCTTCTCCTTTTATTTTGCCCTGTCATGGCCACATCTGGTTTTCACCGATGCCCCCAGTGCCCAAGGACCATGTTGATCACTGATCCTTATGTTTGCATCCTCTGCCTGGGGGCATCACATGACATCCAGGTTTGCCGCTTATGTGCCCAGATGACACCAAAGGGATGACATCTTTGACTAGGCAAGATGGATCAGCTTTTTGGATTGAAGAAGTTTGAGTCATCAATATCAAAGGACCTCAGAGCACACCAATGGACACCACGCCATCGGCGGGACTGTCAGTTCCGTTGAGGTTGCTGGTGGATAGGAGTGCTGGAGACTGACCGCTATCTCCTCCAGTCTGAGGATGCTGGGTTCGTTGGCCTCGGCACCAGGGAATGAACGGGCCGAGCATCAAGGGAAGCCTAAGAAGCGTCGGCACCAGCCCCTTCTGCACAGGGATTCACCAGCTTTTGCTGCATTGCCCCCCGAAACGACCCCATGGTGAGGAGCACCCTGAGATCTGTGCCAATTACTGATTCCCTTTGTGGGTCTGAGGAAGATTTATTTATTTTTAGATTTAGATTTTTGCACATTTTTCAGTTCTTCAAAGAACTTCAGGTACTGTAGGTATTTTCCTATCCCCAGAGGGCTTACAAAGTTTGTACCTGAGGCAATGGAGGGTAAAGTGACTTGCCCAAGGTCACAAGGAGCGACAGCAGGAGTCGAACCCTGGTCTCCTGGTTCATAGCCCACTGCTCTAACCACTAGGCCACTCTTCCACTCCAGCGCTTCAAAGTGGTTTACATTCAGGTACTATAGGTATTTCCTTCTTCCTCCCAGTCAGTGTTGGCATGGGCAACATTTGAGGAAGAGCTGGAGCATTGAGTTCAGCTGGCGGTGGAGCAGGCGCTGTAGAGCTTTGGTCCCATGGCACCAACGGTACTGGAGCCAGTGTCACCTGTCCTCATACCGCTTCTGGAGAAGCTGTGCGCTTATCGGTGCGCTACCGATCCAGCTGCTGTTGGTTTCCAAGAAGGTACTGGTGCCTTAGCCTTCGATCTGGAGTGAACAGAAGCCCGTAGAAAATCCACCAAAATCTTATTTCTTTTGACACAAATAGTTTGGGTGTTGCTGTTGCCAAACAGACACTGACCAGTTGGCTAGCAGACTACATCTCCTTTGGTTATGCCCAGGCGGGACTGCATCTTGGGGGTTATATCAAGGCTTATTCTGTCGGAGCAATGGCAGTGTCGGTGGCCCACTTGTGAGCAGTTCCCATGGAGGAGATCTGTAAGGCTGTGACGTGAAGTTCTCTCCACACATTTACATCACATTACTGTCTGGATAGGGATGGCCGACACAACAGTAGGTGGCCAGTCTGTCCACTGGAACCTCTTATGGTGTAGAACCCAACTCTCCCAATCTAGGACCTGTTGTCTGGATTCAAGTTGTATCTCCCTCTGTTACCAATAGCACCTTTGTTTTTGTGCCCGTTGGCATCTGGTTAGGTGTCTGTCTGTCCCTTTTTGTGTGATGGAGCAGTCTGTAGCCTGGGATTCACCCATATGTGAGGACTATCATCCTGTTTGTCCTTGGAGAAAGCAGAGTTGCTTACCTGTAACAGGTGTTCTCAGAGGACGCCAGGATGTTAGTCCTCACAAAACCTGCCTGTTACCCCACGGAATTGGGTTTCCCCTTTTTTATTTTATCATAATTCTATGTTACGAGACTAAAGAGGGACATAAGTTTTTCGCGTCGGGCTCAATCTAATATCATCACCCATATGTGAGGACTAACATCCTGCTGTACTCAGAGGACATCTGTTACAGGTAAGCAACTCTGTCACCTCTACTATTTATTCTGTGAACAGAACCTGAAAAGCCAGTACTCTCTGCCTCCATCTGATGTTAAGACATCCTATGGTGTAGCAGAATTTGTTTAGGGGAAAGATATGTTTATTTTTACTGAACTGATGACAATATACAAGCTAACTGTACAGAATACCCGAAAAGGCACTCCATTGTAGCAAAAAACCATAAAATTCAGTTCAGTAGTTTCCAATTCTCAGTATACAACCCCCCTTTCTCTTTCTCCCCTTCCATCTTTTAAATCCCAGCCAGCATGAGAAATTGTAACATATACAAGGTACAGTACAAATAATAAATAAGTTGAGGCATAGATCACTAGGAGTCCATATCCTCAACTATAAATTTACAGACATCTAACAAGAAGTTCTGCTATACCAGTGTTGGAAAGGCTTCCATATATGCATGAAAAGATCCACTCGATCTTTATGCAAGGCTGTCAGTTTTTCTATATAAAAGACATTCCAGAGTTTTTTATTCGAAAAACTGAACATGATGGGAAAATCCTTCTTCAGTTAGCAGAGAGTTAACATCTAGCCACAAAGACTATTTATTTGTGCTAACAAACATACAGTTGTCATCAGAATGTCTGTTAGAAATATAGATAGTTTGGAATCGCTGACAACTTTCACTGAGAGGATATCTTCTATCATAGAAACATAGAAAATGAAACATAGAAAATGACGGCAGAAAAAGACCAATCGGCCCATCTAGTCTGCCCAGCAACTTCCACACTTATTTTCCCATACTTATGTTTCATCAACCTTGTCGGTAACTGTTTGATTCAAATTTCCTGCCATCCCCTTTCATTGATGCAGAGAGCAATGTTGGAGTTGCATCAAAGGTGAACATAAGGCTTATGGTTAAAGGTAGTAACCGCCGCATCAAGCAAGTTACCCCGATGCTTGTTTGCCCAGACTGTACAGATCGATGCTTTGTATCAATTGTCATACCTTAGTCCAGTATACTTGAATCAAGTTACAGTTCCAATATAAATGATGGAAGGATACATTTTAAGAATGATCTGAATTTAGAAAAAGAACAGATATGAGGCAAAGGAATTTGGGTCATTCTCCTACCTGTGGGTCAGTAAAGTAAATCCTTATGTTAATCTTCCTTCCTGATAGCAGAGGTTTTGGTTGAGCCTTTTGTGATATAACTTCTAGTCAAAGTGATGTTCCTTTGAGACTTTACCTTGCAGACTACTGTTTCCATCCAAGTTGTAGAAAGTTATGATTTAAAGGTACTGATCCAAGAAGGCACTCTTCTAGTAAGGTAAATTTCCAGAGCAGCAGCTCTTCAGCCTTTTTGCAAAAAAAATTATTTCTTTATCATCCCCCAGATCAGTCCAGATGCATGGGATTTTCTCCCCTACTAGCAGATGGAGGCAGAAGAAAAGCTTTTACTGAACCAATGGTACAAGTGACAGTGTGCTACCTGCAGTCGCTCAGTATTCTCTGTTCCAGTAGATAGTGGAAGTACAAAACCTGCAGTCAGACTTGGAGGTAAGATAGTCCCAGAGGTGTTAGATCCTGGTTTAGAATCATCCCTCTGGTAGAGTGAGGACGAGCAGGGGGCCAGTGACCCTTTGTGAGCTTTGTCCTGGCATGGAAGAAGGTCTGATAGCCACTAGTGCTGGCTCTCTTATTTCCTAACCTCTGCTTTCCTCTCTGAAATGCTCCTTTCCCTGCTGCTAAAGACTCATTTCAGGAACATATACTTTCTTCTTTTGATGTAACTTGCTGCCTTGGGGTAATGTTTCTTTTAAAAAAAAAAAACTAAAAACATTGTACAGCAAAAGAAGAAGGGAAGCAGGCATAGCTGAGCAGATTGGCAGGTTAGCTTGAAGTGTGGGCTCCTCTGTGCTGCGTTTTGGTTTCAGTGGTGGCTCTGGTTTTCAACTGTGTGACAGGTATGCTGTGGCCACTTTCGCGAAGCATGGGAAGCAAGGATCGTGATCCAATCTTCTGACCTCCAGTCCCTTTCAATCCTACTTGGGTGATGGGGAGGGGACTTCAGGAGCTCCTCTTCATGGAAGCAAAAGCAGGAGACATGCTGCATAGAAGCAGGCTTAGAGTGTAGAGTCCAGCGCTGATAGGGGGGGGGAGTTAAGTATGGCAGGAACGGCAGCCATTTTAGGTTCGTCTTCTGTGTTGAGGGAGACTCTGCTAAGGCCTTTCTGATCTTCAGGGTTTGGCTCCCAGGCATGGGAAAAGGTCCTGCAAGGGGGAACTGTGTGGAGCAGGAAGCTTCTGAATCCTTTTCTCTGGTATTTATGTATTAAGAATGGTTATAGTGCTTGGAGTTCAATCCCCTGAGAGACCCCTTTAGGGAGTCATCTAGTCCTTCCCAATCTTTGAGGGCCTAGGCTTGAGCCAGTTTTGGATTTGTTTTAGAGTCCCCAGCTTCAGGGAAGGCATTTCAAGCTAACACTCATGAGGGGCTACTCGGGGGGGGGGGGGGGGGGGATTCCTGGGATATCAACGCTCTCTGGAAGAGGGTGAACTCCTTGTGGCAGAGAGGGATGATCCCAGGGTGATCTGTAATTTTAAGACTGATGACTTGTTCGCCTTGGGAGCCCAGCCCTTTGGGGACTGTACATTTGGGAAAAAAGGGTCCAGCACTGAAGCAGCAAGGGTAGGATTCCTCTTTAAGAAGACTACATGTCTTAAATATCAGCAGAGCCCTGCCAAAAGTATATCTCCTTCCTGAGGAGGCCTTGGAACTTTGTAAAGGGCCCAATGTAGACATGCATAGTCTCTGTGGCTATTAAAAAGGCAATGATTCCAGTGGAGAGCGGTGCAGTTCTTGAGGATGACCAAGATCGTAAGATGGAGATACATCTTAAGCAAGGGTCTGAAGTGTCATTCTTGGCAGTCTGGGCGGCTGTTGTAGCAGTCGTTAACAAAAGTGTATTTCTGCTGGGTGCATCAGGTTCCAGTGGCTAGCATGGAGGATGGCCTCTAAAAGGGAGTCATTGCCAGACTGGAGGCTGGTATTGTCTTTATTAAGGATTTCCTTTGTATCACAGTGTCGGAGGTTTTCAGTTAGGCTTTGCTTTTGGCTGCGTACTTGGGCAGCGGATATTTGCTCAAAGGCACAGTTGGGGAACCTTCATTTGGTGAGGGCCTGGAGAAGTTAGTGAAATATCTAGGCTTCACCTTATGAAGATGTTGGCATTTTTTCGTGTTTCTTTCATGGCCTGAGCCTCTTTGAGCTAGGCGCTACAAGTGGCAATGTCAGTCTCTACCAAAGAAGGAAGCAGTGCATCCAGTGGTTGAATTGGCCTTTATAATGGATGCCTTGTATGAATTATTTTCTAGGTCAGCAGTTCCAGCCAGGAGTTCTCTAGTGGTGTAACTGGGAGGCGGATGTGTAGTCTGAATGGCAATTGGGTAGTATCCCATTTAAAGACAAGCTGGAGAATACTTGGAGCATTTCCTGGGAGATTCCAAGTTTCATAAGTTACCAGAGGGGACCAGAAGATTTTCCACAATATGCAAAAGTTTCAGGTGGCCCTGCTTTATCATTTGGTCCTCATCAGGGGACATTTGACCCAATTTTTCATGTTGAGTGGACTGAGACGACATCAGTTCATTGGGTCCATGCCTTAGAGTTTCATGTCTGGTGCCCAAAGCCTTTGTGCTTTCTCTATGGGCTTCACATGTGCATATGGCTACAGTTCGATTCCCAGAGGATTGTCATCTTCAATCAGTGGTGGTGATTCCAGTCCTAGTTCTGATGGAGAATTCTTGGTGTCTTTAATCTCAAGGAGGCTTATATGCATATTCCCTTTTGAGGAGCACACCAAAAGTTGCTCTGGTTTGCCATACTGGGGAACTATTATCAGTTTGGGCTCTTCCTTTTGGTCTCGCTACAGCATCTTGCATATTTGCCAAGGTGATGGTGATCATGACAGCAATCCTCCACAAGAAAGGCATTCTGGTACACCCTTGTCTGGATGATTGTTTAATTCGAGCAAAATCTTGGGAGGTATTGCCTGCAGTCAGTACAGTTAGTGTTGCAGATATTGCAATCCTTGGGGTGGGTTGTAAATATGGCAAAGAATCACCTGGTTTCCTCGCAGACACTGGAATTTCTAGGCACATGATTCCAGACTAAGTAGCAAGGTCTTTCTCAATTTGCAGAGGATAGTCAAGTTGCATAAGAACATAAGAAATTGCCAGACTGGGTTAGACCAATGGTCTATCAAGCCCAGCATCCTGTTTCTAACAGTGACCAATCCAGGCTACAAGTACCTGGCAAGTACCCAAACACTAAGTAGATCCTATGCTACTGATGCCAGTAATAGCAGTGGCAATTCTCTAAGTTAATTGACTTCTCCAAGAACTTATCCAAACCTTTTTTAAACCCAGCTATATTAACTGCACTAACCACATCCTCTGGCAACAAACTCCAGAGCTTTATTGTGCGTTGAGTGAAAAAGAATTTTCTCCGATTAGTTTTAAATGTGCTACTTGCTAATGTCATAGATTGCTCCCTAGTCCTTCTATTATCTGAAAGAGGAAATAACCGATTCACATTTACCCATTCTAGACCTCTCATGATTTTAAACACCTCTTTCATATCCCCCCTCAGGTTCAGCAGTTGCTCTGCGTCTGGAGTCCCAGAACTTGGGACTACTTGCAGATCCTTGGCTCCATGACAATTATGATGCATCCATTGCCTTGGGTGTTCACGCATATGCATCCGCTTTGGAGGACGCTGCTGTCGTGCTTCAACCCTGTCGGAGGATTTTGTACTCCATTGGCCCCTTCCTGGCGAGATTAAGTAGTGTCTCTCCTGGTAGCTCTCACAGGACCATTTGGGAAGGGGCATGAGACTCGAGATCCCAGATTGAGTAGTAGTTATGGTGGATGCCAGTCTGAAAGATGAGAGGTCAAATGGCCCAGGGACTGTTTGTGAATAGCAACATCCTGCTCCATCAACTGTTGGAGACCTGAGTGATCCAAAAGGCATTGCTCTTGTTTCAACTAGTGGTCCACAGCCAGGCAGTGAGAGTCCTCTATGACAGTGTGGCAGTGGTAGCTTACATCATTTGGCAAGGAGCCAGGCAGGGTCCTTGGAGATTTAAGAGTTGGTTCGCTGGGCGGAACAGCATCTCCTGGTTATGGCATTGTCACAAGTGGCCAGGGTGGAGAATATGTAGGCAGATTTTCTTAGGCATACACTGGGCCCCAGAGAATGGGAGTTGTTGTTCAAGGCAATATCCCTCATATACAAGGTAGGGGCGTGCCTCAGGTAGACTTGATGGTGTCAAGGACAAACACCAAGGCTAGGCAATTCTTCAGTCGCAGACGAAAGTTGAAAGCAGAGGATCTTGATGCTGTTTCCCAGCCTTGGCTGCAGGAGGTACTGTTGTGGTCCCCTTAACTGCTGTTAGGCAGAGACCTCAGATGTATAGAATCTCATCGTAGATCTGGATAGCTCCAGAGTGGCATCGGAGGCCGTTGTTTGTGGATATGATAAACATGGCAGTGGATAGCCCTCTGCGATTCTGGCACAGTCACAAGTTGCAACAGGGTTCAATTTTTTTCTTGACTCAGGTGGCTCACTTCTATCTTGCAGCCTGGTTTTGAGCGGGGTTGCTTGCAATTCAAGGGTTATTTGGATGCGGTTATTGCAACTTTTGCCTCCACTTCTTTGGCACACTGCGAGCATGGAAAGTGTTGGATACCTGGTGTCTGGAGGCAGGAGTTGCCCCACTTCAGGCTTCTGTTCCTCAGATTCTCTCCTTATGTTAGGATGGACTTCAAAGGATTGGCCTTGAGTTCGCTTAAGGAACAAATGGCTGCGTTTCCCTGTTATCAAGGGGTGTCTCTCTAACTCTTTCCTCGCGTCCCACCCATGCATTGTATGGTTTTTCAAAGGGATGATACATTTGTGTTCATGTGTTAGGCGGGTGGTGCCTTCCTGAAACCTTAATTTGGTTTTGTGGGCTTTGTGTAAAGTGTCCTTTTGAGCTTATGCATAAAGTATCGTTGAAGGGAACTCTCTTTGAAGTCTGTTTCTTGGTAGTGACCTGTGCAACAGGCATTGTATGTAGTGATTTTTTCCTTCACGTTCTCGGAGGCTGGTTTATCCCTTCATACTGTTACCTCCTTTTTTTTTGTCAAAGGTGGCATCCATTTTTTCATTTGAGTCAAACGGTGGTATATCCTTTCAAGAATTTGGAGACATCTTCTCCACATGCTAGTGAGCTTCGGTTGTTGTATGTGCATAGGGTCTCCTTATGCTATTTGAAGGTCACTGACGCTTTTAGTAAAATGGATCATCTATTCCTACTCTTTGCAGGTTGTACCAAGGGGGAGAAGGTGTCGCATGTGACCATTTCTCAATGGATTTAGGAAGCTGTTGCTTCTGCTTACATAGACAAAGGAATTTGGTTCCAGAGGGACTTTGAGCTCTTTCCATTAAGGCAAAGACTGCATTCTGGACTGAATGTCCACTGGTGTCACCGTAAGGAATCTGCAGGTGGTGACATGGTCTTCGTTGCACACTTTTACCAGGCATTATCAGCTAGATGTTTGGGCTCCAGTGAGTGTGTTGCTCTCATGTATTTTGGGTTCCCACCCAGGTTAGGGGAGCTTAGGTACTTCCCATGCATCTGGACTCATCTGGGGAATGATAAGGAAAGGAAAATTGGTTCCTACCTTCTAATTTTCGTTCCTGGATTCCCACAAATCAGTCGAGTCCCACCCTGGAATTTTTTGAAGACCGCTCTTTTTTGTGTATAAATAAGTCAAAGGTTGCTTTGATTTGGATATTCAACTTTCTTTATGGGGCAATGTTCTCCTTTTTGCAGTTGCCACTCCCCTGCTCGTTGTGGGAGTTGAATAGTTATAATTAACATTATGTTCTAGAATTGGGTAGAGGTCATACTGAATGACTGCAGGTGTCATACTGTCTAATGTACTACTGGTACAGTAAAAGCTTTTCTTCACTATCTCTATCTGTTGGAGGCAGAAAAACCCATGCATCTGAACTGATCTCTGGGACTCCAGTAACAAAAATTAGCAGGTAAGAACCAATTTTACTTAAGCCTTGTGATCTCCCATCCAAGTACTAACCAGGCCCAACCCTGTTTAGCTTCCAAGATGAGACAAGGTCAGCACATTCAGGGCAGCATTGCTAATATCTTCAAGGAGAAGTTGCTCTCTCCTCTCATAGCAGAGGCTACAATTGAGCTTTGCTTAATACCAATTAACAGCTTGAAGTGCAGAGGAAAGTTCTCTAGATGCATCTCTCTCCCGCAGGTAGAGAATTGTTTGTGAGCCCTTTTTCAGGGTATGCTCCCTACCTCACAGCATAAGTTTCAGAAGAGCTTACCACTAAGAAATGAATTTCTCTAAGCAAGAGAAATGAAAAATTTGAGCTTTCACAATCAAGTGCTTTTCAAGCTATTCTCCCTTCCTCATAGTAGAGGATAATGGTAGAGATTTCTGAAAAGAATTCAGTTTTTAGTGATGCAAGATGAAGATAGTCTGAGTTTTCACTGTCTACAAACCCTTTTCAAGTTATGCTCCCTACACATAGCAGGAGCTTTAAGTAGAGCATTATGACCAGAATTCAGCTATATCAAAGGAAGGAAAAGAAAATCTGAACTTTCTTTATTCTTTTACCTTTGATGTTTTCGCTCAGATTGAAGAAAGATTTGCTCATTAAAAAATAATATAGTGCTACAACACCAGATTCAGCGTATCGTTAAAATAAGGCTCCTTAGGAGCATCAAAAACCTTTCTGCAGCAGACAACAGCCATCTGCTTAACCTGATTCCGTGGGAAAAATCGATTGAGGGAGCATTATGGGGCAAGATGCAAAGACTCTGGTACAAGTATTTAAGTTCGGTTTGCCATTTACCCTGCAATCAAGGAGATATGATCTTGAGAGTTGAAATGACTACAGCTGTCATTTTGAAAGTTGCATATTACTCTGCAATGCAGTATCATTTTTTAAAAATAAGAGAGGGAAAAAAAACGACCTAGCTTCTCTAAGGATCAACTCTCTGAGACCTGTAAGTTTAGATAAAATTAAACCTGCTTCCTCTTCATTTTCAAACAAACTTCCTTTACCAGTTCCAGATGGGCTGTGTGAGGCATAAGCAAAAAAGGGTGCAAAGGAAACGTATATTGGACTTCATTCAAGTTGTACAAACAAGGCAATCTAGAAGCCTATGGTTATCTTCAGATTATAAAAGTATATATTTTTACGATGTGTTGGTAGTGTAGTGGATGCTTTTTTTTTTTTTGTACTTTGCAGAAAAGCAAGCCAGTATAAACAACTTGTGAGAGCAAAAGCATGTGTGATGCAGAGGTAGAATGCCTGACTCCATATCAGGCTCTGGCACCTCTTATCTTAATGGACTTCTTTAGAACTAGGCTACTGAGAATGCTGCTTGTTGGCCTTTGTTCTCTCCCAATTCCATACTGTTGACAAAATATCTTGAGGTTATTGTTTTTGAAAATATTCACAGAGCTTAAATTATTTAGTGCAAATACAACCTTTCAACAACTTAATTTCCCAAGTCTAGGCAATTCAGGTTCCTTTGGTATGTGAGACATTAATAAATGTTCAGTTTGTCTTATAGTTATAATTTTACCATACAATATTTACAAGAATTATTTCATAATGAGCAAAGATCATGTGTTACAGTATGTACATTTAAAAAAAAAAAAAAAAAAAAAAAGGAAATAGATGCAAAGACGTATGCTGCAATTCTTATAGTTAGATGCTCACTGGTATTCCACATCTATATAAAAAAAAACCAAAAAAGAAAACCTTATAGCGGTGAACTGTTGCAGGCATCTAATGAAGCTCAGCTTTCAGCCATACAGGAGAAAGAGAAAACTGAAACATAATTACATCCCTGGACCTTTTAGCGCTGAAAAACACTAGAGTGGTAAGGAGGAAGAGAACAGCTGTTTGGTACTCTCGCTGTTGCCTACATTAAAACAGGAGGTCCACAGGACTGAGCGTAGTTAATGAAAAATGGTTGAGCAAGGCTAACCGTAGTTGGTTCTTGCTGGAATCTCAGCTGTGGCTTCCCGGCTATGTGAACTATTACATAGTTCGTGCAGCCGCATCTGTTCCCCTTATAATACTATTCTAGCTTCGAATACATCTTGTGAAATGTTTGCTCTTGCTTTTTCCCAGAAAACAGGGTTGTGCAAACATTTCAGAGGGGTGTGTGGATCAATTCCATAGATTTACAGACATCTACACCTGTTTGGGGTGAGTTTTCATCTGCTTCTACCTTAGAGGTGTTTTCTATCCTTAATAAGATAAAGGATAGTTTCTGCATGTTCAATTCCTGCTCTATAGGCCTAATCAAATTTTATCACTAGACTTATTAATGTGCCTCTGGCCAAGGGTCAGTTTTCCTCCCTACTAAAAATTACTACCATTCATCCAATATTAAAAAAATGTGAAGTTCCCTGTACGTACCTGGATCAGTCCAGACAGTGGGTTATGTCCCCAATCCAGCAGATGGAGTCAGCACAAGCTTTGAGGGGGCGTATCCATATATCCTACTACCCCCTCTGCAGGAGTTCAGTATCTTCTGACTCCAGCAGATGCGAGTAGGGGAATCAGGCTTCTCCTCCTTTTCCTTCTTTCTCACTTCTTTTGCTTGATTATTTTGCTGCCTTTTTCTCTGGATCAAGTTTGTATCAAGTCTTGTATAAAGTTTAAAAAAAAAAAAAAAAAAAGTAAAGCAGGGTCCTTTCACCTTTTGGGGAGTGACTTATCTCTCCTATCTCTTTTCTGCAGCCGTGCTGTTTTCTTTGTCGTTGCAGCAGGGGTAAGTAAGTTTTATTCCTCTGTAGTTTTTCTTCACAGCACAGCTCCCGGTGCCCGCCAAAGCCGGTGGTGCCGGCCTCTTCGTTTTTCTTCACTCACCCGCGGCCATTTTGCAGCTCCTCGTGGGCTGCTGCCGCGCTTGGGAAAGACTTCTGGGGCGGGTTGTGTGGCCGGGAAGGCCCCCCCGCGGCACCCTCCTGTAATTTCGGACAGCGGGCAGTGCGGGCCCCCCGCAGCGGCGCTTTCGTGCGCATGGCCCCCCCCCCCCCCCCCCCCCGAGGCTTTTGCTCTTTTTTGCCGCCGTTTTTCATCTCTCCCCTGGCGATCCCGATGCTGCGGCCGTTGCGCTGTGCGGCCTGCGGCGACCCGGGGTCCAGGATTTCCCGGGAGGGCATCTGTGCACGATGCCTTCCCGGGGGGGGAGGTACCTCACAGTCCCTTACTGAATTTTCTTTTTTGCCCGGGCGGCGCGGGCCAGCCACTCCACCATTTTTGGCGGGAACGGGGGCCAGCTTACATTCTGAGCGCCCGGAGGCGCAGGCCACGAGGGAGAACGTCTCTCGGGAAGACTCTACAAGCGGGGGCGCCCCCCCCCCCATTCTGGTACAGGAGCCAAGCACCCAGAGCCAGGGAGCAGGAACCACGCCGCCCCTCGAAACGCACCCGGGCAGGCCGGGATTCTCTCCGGAGTTTATCCTGCTCATGCATACCGCTTATCTACAGGGACTGGACACACCTGTGGGACCCCCCCCCCTAAGATCCCACGGATGTCGCCCCCGGCGCCGGCCCCCCCCCGACCCTTCGGGAGCGGGGGCCTCACGTCCTCCTACTCGGGTCCGTTCGGTGCCAGCGGCAGTGGGGGCGGTGCCCAACCCAGCGGGACAGGGACCTGACCTCCCGGACGGGGGCCAAGGGGATGGCACGCAAGAAGGGGATGATCCGCATACCCTACGCCTCTTCCAGAGGGAAGAACTGGACGACCTCATCCCGCAGATCATTCAGGAATTAGATTTGGACCCTCCACCGGACCCGCCTGCTCCAGTGGCTCCCGCTGTCGTCACCTCCTCAAAGAAGGGAGATCCGGTCCTGGCGGCGCTTCGGCTGAGGGCTCGGGCTTTTCCTATCCATGACTCGTTTTTACAACTTCTCACCAGGGAATGGGACACCCCGGAGGCCTCCCTGAAGAGCAGCCGGGCGATGGAAAAGCTGTACCCGCTCCCTGAAGATTTTCTGGACCTCATCAAGGTCCTAAAGGTGGACTCCGCTGTGTCGGCGGTCACGAAGAGGACGACTATCCCAGTAATGGGAGGTGCGGCATTGCGAGACACACAGGATCGTAAGTTGGAGGTTTTCCTTAAGCGGGTCTTCGAGGTCTCCGCGCTAGGCATGCGGGCGGTGATGTGCAGTTCGCTTGCCCAGCGGGCTAGTCTCCTTTGGGTACAACAGCTCCTCACGTCTCAGAATCTGCCGGCCGATGAGGCTGCCCAGGCGGATCGGCTGGAGGCCGCAGTGGCGTATGGGGCGGACGCCTCGTACGATCTTTTTCGGGTCCTCGCAAGATCCATGGTATCAGTAGTGGCGGCACGCCGACTACTATGGCTACGCAACTGGGCGGCAGATACGTCCTCGAAGTCCAGTCTGGGCTCTCTCCCCTTCAGGGGCAGGTTCCTCTTCGGGGAGGATTTGGATCAGATCATCAAGTCCCTGGGGGAGAACGCTGTTCATCGGCTGCCGGAGGATCGGTTTCGTCCATCCAGAGCGTTTTCTTCTTCTGGGACCAGAGCCAGAGTGCAGCGGCGCTACAGGGGATACAGACAGGCGGGCGCCCGGCCATCCGCCCCCAGGTCTCAGCCCTGGTCGCGCTCCTTTCGCAGGCGTCGGCCTGCACGCCCTACTCCCGGACCCGGGAACCCCTCTAACAAGTCTTCACAATGATGCCAGTCTCGCCCACTCCCCTGTCCCCAGGATTGGGGGCCGGCTAACGTTTTTCTACGCGGAGTGGGCGCGGATCACCTCGGACCAGTGGGTCCTGGATACCATAAAACACGGCTACGCATTGGAATTTGTCCGCCCCCCGCAGGGAAGGTTCATCTTTTCTCCCTGTGGCTCGGACCTCAAAAGAAGGGCGGTGCAGCTGACTCTGGACAGACTCCGGGAGATTGGCGCTATTGCGCCCGTGCCCTTCGGAGAGGTGGGCTCGGGCCACTATTCCATCTATTTCGTCGTGCCAAAGAAGGACGGTTCCTTCCGGCCTATACTAGACCTCAAGGAAGTCAACAAATCCCTTCGAGTCGTTCGGTTCCGCATGGAAACGCTCCGATCAGTGATTGCGGCGGTACATCGGGGGGAGTTTCTCGCCTCCCTGGACTTAACGGAGGCCTACCTGCACATTCCCATCCGCCCGGACCACCACCGTTTCCTTCGTTTCAAAATCCTGGACCAGCATTTTCAGTTCACGGCTCTCCCGTTCGGATTGGCGACGGTGCCGCGCACCTTCACCAAGATCATGATAGTCGTGGCTGCAGCTCTCCGGAAGGAAGGCATCCTGGTTCATCCTTATCTGGACGATTGGCTCATCCGGGCGAAGTCATTCGATCATGGACGCTCAGCGGTGACTCGAGTAGTACGGTTTCTACATTCCCTGGGATGGGTAGTGAACTTCTCCAAGAGCTCCCTCACTCCCTCACAACGCTTGGATTTCTTGGGGGCGACCTTCGACACCCTACTAGGCAAAGTTTTTCTGCGCCAGGACAAGGCTCAATCCTTGCGGGATCACACACGACAGTTCTCTGCGTTACCAGAGCCCACCTCCTGGGACTACCTACAACTCCTGGGAGTGATGGGGTCCACCATCGACCTTGTACCTTGGGCTTTCGCGCACCTCAGGACCTTACAGTGGGCGCTCCTCTCCCGGTGGAAACCAGTATCACAGGACTACCAGATGATTCTCCCGCTCCCGCAGAATGCCAGGGACAGTCTGGGCTGGTGGTTGGATCCGCCGAACCTGGCCCGGGGCGTGTCCCTCGATCTGCCAAATTGGGTGGTGGTGACTACAGATGCCAGTCTAGCAGGCTGGGGTGCAGTATGCGATCGAAGCGCCACGCAGGGGACGTGGTCCGCGGTGGAGGCGAAGTGGTCAATCAACCATCTGGAAACCAGAGCGGTCCGGCTAGCTCTGCGACATTTCCTCCCGCTTCTTCGGAACCGGGAAGTCAGAATTCTATCGGACAACGCTACCACCGTGGCCTACATCAACCGACAAGGAGGCACGCGCAGCCCGCAGGTCGCACTCGAGGCGGCGCTACTGATGCAATGGGCGGAGCGTCATCTCGTCCGGCTAGCGGCCTCGCACATCGCCGGGGTGGACAACGTCCAGGCGGACTTCCTCAGTCGTCAACTGCTGGACCCAGGAGAGTGGTCTCTCTGACAAAGCGATGCAACTTATCGTCCATCGGTGGGGGGCCCCCCACCTGGATCTGATGGCGTCCGCTCTCAACGCCAAGGCTCCATGCTTCTTCAGTCGCCGGAGAGAGCGCGGCGCGGAGGGAGTGGATGCCCTGGTCCTTCCGTGGCCCCCACATCTTCTGCTCTACGCTTTTCCACCGTGGCCCCTGGTGGGCAGGATGCTCCGCAGAATAGAAAGCCATCAGGGGACCGTGGTCTTCGTCGCTCCGGAATGGCCCAGGCGACCCTGGTTTGCAGACCTGCTACAGCTGGTGATCGACGGGCCAATCAGGCTGGGGCACCTCCCCCAGCTCCTTCATCAGGGCCCGGTATTTTTCGAGCAGGCAGAACTCTTCTGTCTTGCAGCCTGGCTTTTGAGAGGCGTCGCCTCCGGCGTCGGGGCTACTCGGAGGCGGTAGTATCCACGCTATTGCGGGCACGAAAAACATCGACGTCGGCGGCCTATGTTCGGGTCTGGAAGGTGTTCGAGCTGTGGTGTACCAGCCAAGCCACGAGACCCGCTAAGGCTTCTGTACCTCAGATCCTTCAGTTTCTACAGGCGGGAGTGGAAAAAGGGCTCGCCTATAATTCCCTACGGGTTCAGGTGGCCGCCCTTGGTTCGCTGTTGAGCGATGGGGGCTCTCTTCTACAGCATCCTGACATTGCTCGTTTTCTCAAGGGTGTCAAGCATATGCGTCCTCCGTTGCGGGACCCTTGTCCCTCCTGTAGTCTTAACCTTGTGCTTCGCTGTTAGAGCCGCTGCGCAGCGCAATGATAAAGGATCTCACTCTCAAGACTGTTTTTCTTGTGGCCATCTGTTCCGCTCGACGCATCTCGGAGCTGCAGGATCTGTCGTGTAGAGAGCCTTATCTCCGTTTTTCCGACTCTGGAGTTTCGCTTCGCACCGTTCTCTCCTTCCTTCCGAAGGTGGTTTCTGCATTCCATGTGAACCAGACGGTGAGCTGCCGTCCTTCTCCTCCTCAGAGCCGAAATCTCTCCGTCTCTTGGATGTCAAGTGCACTCTGCGCCTCTACCTGGAGGCTACAAATGAGTTCCGGATCTCTGACCATCTCTTCGTACTCTGGTCCGGACCTAAGAAGGGGTCTCAGGCCTCGAAGGCTACCATTGCCAGATGGTTGAAGGGACGGCATTGCTGCTTCCTGCATTGGGGCGGGACGGACTCCCCCACCCGGCATCGTCGCGCATTCTACACGTTCTCAGGCGGCTTCCTGGGCGGAGTCTCGCTCGGTATCCTCTCAAGAAATTTGTAGAGCAGCCACCTGGAAATCGTTACACACGTTCTCGAGGCACTATCGTCTGCACCTCGCCTCTTCGGTCTCTGGACACTTTGGTGAGCAGGTTCTCCGAGCAGGCCTCGCAGGACCCCACCCGATTTAGGGAAGCTTGGGTACATCCCACTGTCTGGACTGATCCAGGTACGTACAGGGAAAAGAAAATTACTACTTACCTGCTAATTTTCGTTCCTGTAGTACCATGGATCAGTCCAGATGCCCACCACGTTTTGGGTTCTTGATCCTGCTCAGCTCTGCGCTATTTCCTGTTCACAGTACTCTGTGTCTTCACAGTCGTTTCCTTTTTTGCTGTTTTTCACAACTCCCTACAAGTTGGTAGGATGTTTGCAGTTACTTGTTGCGGTTACAATTGTTTTAATTATCTGTTTCCACAAACTTGATCCTTCGGGGGTTTCTACTCGGGCTTTGATATACTCGATACTGAACTCCTGCAGAGGGGGTAGTAGGATATATGGATACGCCCCCTCAAAGCTTGTGCTGACTCCATCTGCTGGATTGGGGACATAACCCACTGTCTGGACTGATCCATGGTACTACAGGAATGAAAATTAGCAGGTAAGTAGTAATTTTCTTATGGATTCCTCAGATCCCCTGAATTACCAGCCTATCTCCATATTGCTGCTGTTAGCTAAAGTTATAGAAAAGGTTGTGTTTACACAACTACAGGAGTTTCTTAAGGTACATAACAGACCGGGGAATTCTGTTTGGCTTCTGCCTCCCAACATAGCACAGAATCATTACTGCTAATTGTGATTGATAACATTAGCCAGGGATTTGACTCTGGAACCACATTTTTGCTGGTAATGCTGGATATTTCATCAGACTTTGATACCCTAAATCATATCATCCTGCTGGACCATATGAGATCTTTGAGTATCAGGAGCTACAGTTTTCTCTTTGTTTTCCTCTTTTCTATCAGATTGCTCCTATAAGATGACTATAGATGGGGCTCTTTCTAACCTAGTCCAAATGAAGAAGGAGCGAACCCTTGCACAAAAGCAAGTCTCACGCAACAACACTGGTGCAAGATCAAAATTTAATCACCACAATTTCTATGGTGGTTATTAACAATTCCAATAATGAGAAGACTCAATATTTATAGTGGCAACTCCATGCGTTCAACAAAACAGAATTCGAACAGGTCCCCCGACACGGTCCCGTGTTTCGCTGGGCTGCTTCGGGAGGGACCAGGGGTATATTTTAATCTAAGACATAAAACAAATATCAATGAGTATACACAATGGTGAAGAAAGGCTACACAGTACCGACCTTTACAAATGTACATACCTTTATGAAAATACCCGGAGCGCGCAAGCTCACACAGGTGTAGGGCATTTAAACACAGAAAAGGCGCGAACATGACAGCTCTCGCGAGAGCTGTCAACTTACAGCTGGTCTCGGCGGATCCGCACAGTGAACACCCATCTAATAAAACAGGTTCCACTCAATTTCTTTATTGAGGCCAGAGGGGGCTACCGTGTCTAGAATAAAAATCCATCTCTGCTCCCTCCTGCCTAGGATCTCGGGGTAGTTGCCTCCCCGGGGAGGGCGGCGCACCACCTCGATCACCAGGAAGGAGAGATCAGAGATGGTATGTTCGCATTCAAGCCAGTGGGACACCAGGGGTTCATCAAGTCTGTGTAAGCGAATGTTAGAACAATGTTCAATCATTCGAGTTTTTAACATGTGTGTCGTTTTTCCCACGTAGGGCAACGGGCATGGACACTTCACAATATATATATAACCCCTTTAGTGAGACAGTCCGAGGAAGAGCGAAGTTTGAACACCCGCCCCGTAAGTGGATGTGTGAATTCTGACATATTGGCTGTGTGGCTTGTCTCTTTATGGATAATTTTGAGAGTCAATTTATTTATCCATCCGAGTGGTCCAAATTTATTTACCTTTGGCGTAGGTACATTGACGACGTCTTGGTGATTTGGATGGGCACAGATATACAATTTTATTGTTTTCTGGATTGGCTCAACTCTCTCAATGCCCATATACAATTTAACTTTTGTATTCACCGCTGGAAAATCGCTTTTTTAGATATTTTGATAGACTCCAGTCTATCATTTTATCTAAGGTAGACTATTGTAATGCACTCTTTCTAGGCATTCCCGCCACCTATACCAAACCCTTACAACTACTACAAAACGCTGCCGCTAGGATACTATCAAATTCAAAAAAAAGAGATCACATCACCCCCACACTTATCGAACTTCATTGGCTCCCTATACACTCCCGAATTCTCTATAAAGCCCTTTCCATCATCCACAAAAGTCTGTTGAACTCTAACCTCAATTGGATTAACCCCCCACTCCTCCCCCGTACCTCGAATAGACCCACACGTACAGCCCTCCAAGGAACCCTACGTGCCCAACCCATCAAATTTTTCAAATTATCATCTACCATAAGCAGAGCTTTCTCTCTCGCTGGCCCCTCCATATGGAACTCCCTGCCTCCCGATATACGCCTGGAAACATACACACCCACTTTCAAGAAAAAACTGAAAACATGGCTCTTCCAGCAAGCTTACCACACATCACCTGCCATTACATAAACCCCCACTGTTTAACTAAAAATTGAGTAACTAAGAATTTGCTACATGACTTGGAATCTACTTCTCGGAATACGTCTCATGCCCATCGATTTTGTACTTTGACTCGGCTACTTATGTAATTAGCTTTTGTAAATAGTTGTGATTTTGCTGTATCTATTTATTGATATCACGGACGCTCGCGGCATAGTCAGCTCTATACCCTATCCCAGTTTTAACCTCCTTGTTCTCAGTTACATGTAAGGGCCCCGCCCAAAAGTTAACCTGTTTTTTCAATGTTATATGTAAGGGTTCTGCCCATTTGTTCCTTTTTAACTGTAAACCGATGCGATGTGTAAACGGTCATCGGTATAAAAGAAACTTTAAATAAATAAATAATAAATAAATAAATTGCAGGTCAGGAGCATTTTGAAACATCTATTTACCGTAAGCACACTGACCGGAACACCCTACTACAGTATCAGAGTTGTCATCCTCGCGCCTTGCGCGACAATATCCCCATGGGCCAGTTCTTACGTTTACGCCGCTTATGCTCCACCCGCCTGGAATTTTTAACACAGGCAAAGGTTATGGTCAACCGTTTTCTGGACCGCGGCTATCCCCACAGGGTAGTTAAGAGAGCTTTTAAGAGAGCTTTTAAGAGAGCATTATACACGAATCGTGACTGGCTATTTTTACCATCCTCTAGCTCGCCTGATGAATCTAACAACTGTATTTTGCCATTTTCGATAATGGGGAGCTCCATTGCCGAGACGATACGGCGACACTGGTCAGCACTTTCACTCACAGAACTGTTACGTGGCCCGCTTCGTTTTACTTTTAAGCGTGGCAGAAATCTACGAGACAGGTTAGTGCACACTTACACATTCACTGACTCATCTGACAATTCAGGAATACATGGTCCTTGTGGTCATTGCACTATGTGCAGCCACACAGCCAATATGTCAGAATTCACACATCCACTTACGGGGCGGGTGTTCAAACTTCGCTCTTCCTCAGACTGTCTCACTAAAGGGGTTATATATATTGTGAAGTGTCCATGCCCGTTGCTCTACGTGGGAAAAACGACACACATGTTAAAAACTCGAATGATTGAACATTGTTCTAACATTCGCTTACACAGACTTGATGAACCCCTGGTGTCCCACTGGCTTGAATGCGAACATACCATCTCTGATCTCTCCTTCCTGGTGATCGAGGTGGTGCGCCGCCCTCCCCGGGGAGGCAACTACCCCGAGATCCTAGGCAGGAGGGAGCAGAGATGGATTTTTATTCTAGACACGGTAGCCCCCTCTGGCCTCAATAAAGAAATTGAGTGGAACCTGTTTTATTAGATGGGTGTTCACTGTGCGGATCCGCCGAGACCAGCTGTAAGTTGACAGCTCTCGCGAGAGCTGTCATGTTCGCGCCTTTTCTGTGTTTAAATGCCCTACACCTGTGTGAGCTTGCGCGCTCCGGGTATTTTCATAAAGGTATGTACATTTGTAAAGGTCGGTACTGTGTAGCCTTTCTTCACCATTGTGTATACTCATTGATATTTGTTTTATGTCTTAGATTAAAATATACCCCTGGTCCCTCCCGAAGCAGCCCAGCGAAACACGGGACCGTGTCGGGGGACCTGTTCGAATTCTGTTTTGTTGAACGCATGGAGTTGCCACTATAAATATTGAGTCTTCTCATTATTGGAATTGTTAATAACCACCATAGAATATTGAGTCTTCTCATTATTGGAATTGTTAATAACCACCAAGATAAATTTTGATCTTGCACCAGTGTTGTTGCGTGTGGCTCTTTCTAACCTACCCATGGGGTCTCACAAGGTTCCTCACTCTTGCCCATTCTTTTCAATATCTATTTAACCCCTCTCTGTTTGCTTCTTTTTCGGATGGATATCTCATTCAAGTATATGTTGAAGACATCCAGTTTTTCTTTTCTATCTCTTCTTCTATGGACATGGCACTAGAGAAAGTGGCTTCCTCTGTTTCCCAGATCAGAAATTGTTTATCAGAAAATAAGCTACTGTTGAACATCAAAAAACAGAAGCTCTACTTTTATCACGATCAGAAGCTGATATTGTTTCTCTTAATGTCAATATCAATAGTATTTCGTATCGTTAAAAACCATGTTTGTAACCTAGGAATTAAAGTAGACTCCACATTATGATTGCAACCTCACTTCAACTCATTAATTCAGGTACCTTATTATAAATTATGGCTTTTGTGCTCTTTAAAACCTTTACTTATGCTGATTGCCATATTGTGACTCAGTCGTTGATTCTGTCTGCCCTGGATTATTGCAATATCCTTTTCTTGGGGCTCCTTTCTTTGTCCTGAAATCTCTCACAAAATTTGGCAGCTTGTTTGATCAGTTGGGTAGAATCTCAGGAACACACATCCCCTGTACTAGTTGCTTTACATTGACTGCCTGTCCTATAGTGGATCAAATTCAAGACACTTGCCCTGGTGTTTAAATCAGAGCGTGATTTGGTCCCTCCTTGTATTGCATCCATACTACATAACTACCAAATAAGCCAGACATTCTAGTCATCTTCCTCTCAATGTCTATTAGAAATTCCCTCCTTGCATGAGATAAGACTCTCTGAATCCAAAAATAGGATGTTTAAAACTGCAGACCCTGTTCAATGGTATGTAGTTCCAAAGTGCAGTCTGTCAAAACAGATTCTGGGGATGAGATTAAAAAACAAGATTTGGATGTACTGTTTAACCTATTTTAATTTTGTATTTTGTACATTTACTGTCAATGTTTGTTTCTACATTATATATGTATTATTGGATTTGTGGAATACAATGCCAGCAGCATTTGATTTAACCTTATGAAAAGGTGGCAGATATAATAATAAAAAAGTCTATGTATAGGAGGCATTACATTTCTAGAGGTATAGACAATATAACATTCATATATTGGCAAGAAGTTGTCATTGCCTCCCACAGGAGTCTTTGTAGGAAAATTAAAATAGACAACAAGGTCATACACCATTCTGCATTTTCCAGGTAACAGTTTGTCTTTTTTGCTACCATATTATCATTAACAAATAGTGCCATCAGTTACTTCTGATTTTATACATTTTAAATCCAATATGGTAAGTCAGGTTCCCGGTCATCCCTTTTTTAGTTTGATAGTTTACAGTTAAGCAGTATATCAGAAAGTCAATCAAACATAGTTTTTACAAGTTGTTAACTGCTCCAAGTACCATTGTCAAGGTAATGGTGTTAGTAACAGCTTTTTAAAGATGGGAATAGTCATAGTACTCTTATAGCTGAACTTTTTTGCTTAATCAAAACTAATTCTTTTCAGAATGGGATCATGGTATTTTCCAACATAGTGGAAGTTTCTAGAGAGACAAGTATGGATAGCCATTTATGTAAAAGGGCAATCAATGGAAATTTTATGGAACAACTTTCAAAACCATGAAAGGAAGTTATCAAACATATAAGAGACTAGACAAAATTCTGGGTTAAGTAAAGATACTCATTGTGTTGGAAGCACAAAGAGCATGGGATTTCTTTTCACCTACTTTGTACAAAGGATCCATCCATAGGTTGAATCCCTGTATAGGAGCACATACGAGATCCCTACATTGTTCTCTGCTATGTTGGAGCTTCCAGCACCAAAATAAATTTGTGTTATCAGCTATCCTCTTTGCTCTCAGTTAAAAAAAACAAAAAAAAAAAACCTTCTTGGAAGTTAAGCCATGGCTAATAATAATAACAGGAACATGGTTTGTAAGATAAGGGGCATTCTGTTAAAAAGTCATTCAGTAGATTAAAGAAAAGCTGTTAGAATAGTGAGTGACAATTCAGTTGTGTCTTATATAAACAAACTATGGGACTGGTTTTAATTTATCATAGGCAGAAATCAATCTGCTTTGAATTTCTGTATTTATTATTGCAGGGCAGAAGATGGAGACAAATTAGCTTTTAGTACTAACCAAGGCTATAAAATAGGAGTCTGTCCTTCAAGACATCTTAAGTTCATAGGTCAGGGGGAGCATGCTGACCTTTGGGCAACCAATAAGGTCGCAGTATCGAAAATATGCAACATTGATGGGTTATAGAGAGAATTTTAAAGATACAACAGCGAAGCCTCAACAGACCATGATTTTGTTTCAAGATCTTGGGCTAAAGACAGTGTTTCTATGTTTCTATCACAACTGCAAGATTTCTAAAATTCAAACATTGTGTTTAGAGTCCCATTTTATAAGGTTCGTCGAAGACTTAATTTTCAAAATTTCATTGTCTTGCTGGCATTTTGAAAAGTGTTTAAGTCAAAGCAAGACAGATAATTAACAAAGAAGAGATATAATCATTAACATTAATATTTTTAGAAGTTCAACTAATTCTAATAAATACTTGGAGGTTACAAATAACTTTCAAAGTATAGACAAATTGAATGGGTTGGTGCTCAACTCAAGGGGAAGCTGCAACTAAGGTGACAATTGGCAAGATGCTTTAAAGAGTATTTCAGCCATAATCTTATTGAAAGGAAAGTAGGTTCAGTCACACTCCATAAGAGCACAACTGACCTCATGAGCAGAATTGAGTGCTATAAATCCTGCAGAAATTTAAACAGCTGTTTCTTGATCGTCATTGCACATGTTCATTAAGAACTATAAGTTGAAGGTATCCCCAAAAGAAGCATGTGGAAGATGGAACAAATACCTTAATGATGAGTCTATCAACCTTCCATCCTGAATAGTTGGGCTTTGGTACATCCCAATCATTCTGGACTGGTGTAGCAGATAGCCAAGGAAGAAAACACTTAATTTATCTGATCATTTTCTTTCCTTTATTTCACCTTCACTAGTCCAGAAACCCACCCGAATGAAATAAACAAAAATAAGAGGATTTATTAGTTTTTAGATTTCACAAGGGTTTTTATTAGCTTGGTCAGAAAAATATTGGCTTTTCAAGTTCCAATCATAGAATAAATAGTAGAGATAATGTCATGTTTAAAAAAAAAATCCGCCTCTACTAGCTGGAAGAAGGGACAAACACAATTGTTCTGCATTGGTGTAGCAGCAAAAAAAAAAAAGGAAATTCTCCCAGGACAAGCAGGATGGTAGTCCTCACTTGTGGATGACATCATCAGGATGGAGCCCAATCACAGAACACTTCTGTTAAAGTTTCTAGAGCTTTGACTGGCACACTGAGCATGCCCAGCATGCCACCCTGCATCCAGCAGGGGTCCCCCTTCAGTCTCTTTTTTGCGCAGCAGTAGCCTCACGGATTTATGGAGCTCTGTAAGAATTCCTCACGGAAACTCTTTTCGAAAATGTAAACATTTTGCCCCATCCAGGGGACCCCATCGACCACCGACTCCGTTGATGCCGGTAAGTTTACCTCGTCCCTTGTGATCTGTTCCCGGCGGTGCTTTCTTCGGTGCCCAATGGCCACCGACTGCGTGCCGCCCTTATTTTTTCTAAAAAGATGGCGACCGGGTTCCCAAAAGTGCCCCGAGTGCCCGAGGACCATGTCCATTACGGACCCTCACGACGTATGTGTCTTGTGCTTGGGGCCCGCTCACGACGTCCAACGGTGCACTAGCTGTGCCCAGATGATGCCAAAAGGCCTCAGGGCTTGCTTGGAAAAGATGGAGCACCTTTTTAAGCGAAAGTCTCCATCTACCCCAGCCAAGGCTACATCGAGTCGGAAGCCTTCCTCTTCAATGACTCCGTCGCCATCGAAGTCTCAGCACCATCAAGACACCGGTGACAGTCCTTCACCATCTTCATGTTCGAAGGCATCGACATCTTCCTCTTCGGTGCTGGAGAAGGACCAGACTGGACTGAACATCGGGGAAAAACGCAGTCACCGCCATTGACGTGAGCCTTCTTCCGATGCCGCCACCGGAAAGTCATCTGCATAGATAGAACCACCGGCCAAGAAGTCCTGGGGAGAAGGGCTCCATCCCCCTCTGGACCCGGGACACCGAGGCGTTCCGCACCGGTGCTGGGAGCCGAGACTCCACTGATACATGTGGACCCTCCGGCAACGCCTTCCGAGCCTCCAACCCCGATGGCCGTGCTACCAATGCCAGCCTTCTGGGAGGAATTGGACCAGATGGTCCAAGAGGCAGCACTCCAGGCACTTCGGGGTTTCCAATCTACACCAGCACTGGCTCCCATGCCGATACCCGTACTGATGCCCAACATGCTGGCTCCGCTTCTCGATCGCCTAGATGCCGTAATCGGTGCATTACCATTGGTGCCTGCTCCTTCCATGCCATCAGCACCTCCTAGACCGATGCCTATTCTGTTGTCCTCGGATGAGGAACAAATTTTATTGATGCCAGAGCCAGTTCCAGGACCATCGGGTCTACTGCCTCCCCGACGTCCATCGAAAGCACCAATTCCATCGATGCCATCACCGTCCTCTGTGCCCGCATCGGTGCCTACACCTTTCCCATCGGTGCCACCACTAGATCCGGCTGGATTTGGACCTGTACCTCCATCTGAAGAGCCACATGGTGCTGGAGATACACCATATGACCCCTGGGATGATGATTCTTCTGACACTCAGGACTCGGACGAACTCCTATCAGAACCTTCACCCCCAGAAGAACGCTGCTGCTCCCCCCCTGAAGACCTCACAGTTGCAAACTTCATTAAGGAGATGTCTGAAACCATCCCTTTTAAACTGCAAACGGAGGAGAATGCTTGAGGTACTACAATTTGTGGATGCCCCTAAGGAGGTCATGGCAGTTCCAGTACATGAAGTGCTCCTTGATTTGTTACAACGCACCTGGGAACATCCTGGCACAGTTCCACCAGTGAACAGAAAAACTGAGGCCACCTATCTAGTCCAGTCAGCTCCGGGGTTTCAGAAAAGCCAACTGCCCCATCATTCTGTGGTCTTTGAGTCTGCCCAAAAGAAACCAAAAGATCCCGGCCTCATTCTTTGGCCCCTTCAGGTAAAGAACAGAAATCCTTGGATACCTTCGGACGAATAGTCTTCCATGGTTCTATGCTGATGGCACGTATAGCGGCTTATCAGCTATACATGACTCAGTATTCAAGAAATCTTTGGAAGAAAGTCCAGGAATTCCCTGAAACCCTACCAGATGAATATCAGGAAGGGCTCACCACAATCCTTGAGAGAGAACTCGATGCTGGAAAGCATGAAGTCAGGGCAGCATACGACATCTTTGAAACTGCCTCCAGAGTATCAGCAGCAGGCTTAAGCGCCAGATGCTGGGCATGACTCAAGTCCTCTGACCTATGCCAGGAAGTCCAAGAAAGGTTGGCAGACCTTCCATGTACAGAGGACAATTTATTTGGCGACAGAATTAAAAAAAAACAGTAGCGCAATTAAAAGATCACCATGACACCTTGTGCCAGCTGTCCACTCTCCCTTCCCATTTACCAAGAGGTTTTTTCGGCGGGAGCCTAGGAGGATATCCTATAAGCCACATAAGTATTACCACCTCCATCCCGTTCTAGACAGCCTAGACCTTCCCAAAGAGGTCAGCCTTGAGAACCCAGGGCTCCAAAACCCCAACCAGCCTCCCAGACCGGTCCAACATTGGGGTTTTGGTTCCTTACTAGAGGGCAGAAATCACCCCCCACCCATTCCAGTAGGGGGCCACTTGTGCCACTTTGCCAACATATGGCACACAATTACAACAGACCAATGGGTTTTTTTTGTGATGACCCACGGTTACCATCTGAACTTCATCACGCTACCATAGAACCTTTCACCATGTCCAGCGTAGGGTCTAACCAAACACACTTCACTTCTCAAGGCAGAGCTCTCGACCCTCCTGCAGTCCAGTGCCGACGAACCGGTACCTCAGCTGCAGTGGCGTCAAGGGTTCTATTCTCAGTATTTTCTAATTCCAAATAAATCAGGCGGCATTCGTCCCATACTAGACTTACACGCCCTAAACAAACATCTCCGCAAAGAAAAGTTCAGATTGATAACCTTGGGCACCATGCTCCCTCTACTGCAACAGAGAGATTGGCTCTGCTCTCTAGATCTTCAGGAGGCTTATTCCCACATTGCCATATACCCTCCTCATCAAAAATACCTCAGGTTTGTAGTAGGCCACAATCATTTCCAAAGCCAGGTGCTGCCATTCGGCCTAGCATCAGCGCCCCATATATTCACGAATTGCCTCGCAGTAGTCACAGCTCACCTGCGACAAAACGACATCCACGTCTATCCGTATCTAGACGATTGGCTCCTCAGGGGTCCACTCCCTCCATTTCACCATCAACCTACTACAATCTTTGGGATTTCTAATAAACTATCCCAAGTCACATCTGTCTCCATCACACACCTTTCGTTCATAGGAGCAGATCTAGACACTATCCAGGCCAAAGCGTTTCTCCCAAAGGACCGAGCACGCACATTATCAACATTGGCCAAAGCAGTGCAGACTCGCCTAACAACTACAGATCATCATCTGCTGACCTTGTTAGGTCACATGGCGTCCACGGTTCATGTAACCCCAATGGCTCGACTAGCCATGAGAGTTACACAATGGACTTTAAAGTCCCAGTGGTCCCAGTCAAATCAACACATGTCCCACATTGTCCACATCACTAACCAGCTTTGCCTCTCACTAGCTTGGTGTATACTGGAGTCCAATCTTCAGATAGGACTACCCTTCTAGCCTCCTCAACCTCAAATTACTCTTAACAGATGCCTCCAACCTGGGTTGGGGAGCCCATGTCAACAACCTCCAAACCCAGGGCACCTGGACTACACAGGAAGCAAAGCACCAGATACATTTTCTGGAGCTCTGGGCAATTCGATATGCCCTCTTCACTTTTTGGGATTGCCTTTCCAACAAGGTAATCCTAATTCAGACAGACAACCAGGTAGCAATGTGATACCTCAACAAACAAGGGGGCACAGGCTCTTACCTGCTGTGCCAAGAGGCGGTGCAGATCTGGGCCTGGGCTCTCTCCCATTCTATGCTACTGAGAGCAACCTACCTGGCAGGCATGGACAATGTGATGGCAGACAACCTCAGCCGGACCTTTTATCCCCACTAATGGTCCCTATATCCCACTGTAACGAACAAAAGTTTTCACCAGTGGGGCTGCCCACTCATAGACCTCTTTGTGTCAATTCAAAACTGCAAAGTGGACAACTTCTGCTCTCTACACCGCAGCCACAACTCACCACCACGAGATGCCTTCGCCCACTTGTGGTCAACGGGTCTCCTATATGCCTACCCTCCATTTCCACTCATCAGCAAGACTCTCGTGAAGTTACGGCAAGACGGGGGCACAATGATCCTCATAGCCCCTCACTGGCCGCATCAGCCCTGGTTTCCCATCCTACGTGACCTCTCCATCCAGCAGCCAATTCGCCTGGGCACAGATCCAACTCTAACACAGAGCAACGGGCTGTTGCGTCATCCAAACCTTCAATCCCTGTCTCTGACAAGCATCTGCAATTCAACCATTGCAGATGCTACAAAACTCTGCTGCTCGCTTACTCACCAATACTCGCCGACACGAACACATCACTCCAGCTCTCATGTTCCTGCACAGGCTTCCTGTAGCTTACAGGATTACATTTAAAGTACTCTCCCTCATTCATAAATCAATACATAACCAAGAGATGCAATGGTTTTCCGATCAGTTTATATTCCGTACATCTAATAGACCAATAAGAAATATCCACCAAGCTAAACTTGCCTCTCCTCCTCTTAAACGCATCAAACATGTGACTACAAGAGACCGTTCTTTCTCCATAGCTGGTGTCAACATCTGGAACAAAATGCCCATGGACTTGCGTCTCGAATCCTGCCATAAAACTTTCAAACAAAACCTGGTTGTTCGAACAAGCTTTCACGCAGTGATCATCAATTAATCTGAAATGGCGTTTTCTTGTTTACTTTTCACTAGCTCCCTGTTCCTTTTCTCTCCCCTATGTTTGTTTCAATCTGCTAATCTCTCTGTTCTCCCTTTACGCCTGCTATCCCTATTTGCAATATTTGTGACTTAACATTAACTAATGGAATAGGCCTGTAGCAGGTTAATTGCTTATTATCTCTCCTGCTTCGTTATTGAATTAGAATATGCATTTCTTCTTAATAGTTAAAGGAGTTATATTAGGCACTCCTGAAATCCGTTATTTATGTAAAGCCTGTTGCTGTCATTTGTTTACTTCCTGTAAAGCCTGTTGTATGTAAAGCCTGTTGCTAATTTATTGTTTACTGTAAACCGAGGTGATGTATATCTTTACGTGCCGCAGTATATAAAAATCACTAAATAAATAAATAAATAAATGTTGAAAGGTTAATACTACAATCCCTTAACCTTTCTGACAATGTGTCCCACATCCTCGTAGTTTCACGAAAGCCATCTACTAGGCGATCTTATCGTTCCAAATGGAAAAGATTCTCCTCATGGTGCACTACACAAGAAATAGATCCTTTTTCCTGCCCCACAACAAGGTTCCTGAACTATCTCTGGCACCTCTCGGAGTCTGGCCTACAAACTTCATCCGACTACATGTCAGCGCCATATCCGCTTACCACAAAGGTGTAGGAGATGCCCCAATCTCGGCGCAACCTCTAGTAGGGCGCTTTATGAGAGGCTTGCTACAACTTAAGCCTCCACTGCACCCTCCGGTTCCAGCATGGGATCTTAATGTAGTGCTAGCATAGCTCATGCGACCTCCGTTCGAGCCCCTGCATTCCTGCGAGCTTCGACATCTCACTTGGAAAGTGATCTTTCTAGTTGCTATAACATCAGCTCGCAGAGTCAGTGAGCTACAGGCGCTGGTAACATACCCACCGTATACCAAATTTTTTCATGATCGTGTGGTACTCCGCACACACCCTAAATACCTACCAAAGGTAGTTTCGGATTTCCACTTAAATCAGTCGATAATACTTCCCACCTTTTTTCGAAGACCTCACTCACAACCAGGTGAGCGGGCTCTGCATTCCTTGGACTGTAAACATGCTCTTGCCTTCTATTTGGATAGCACTGCAGCCCATAGGAAGCCCACCCAACTGTTTGTCTCCTTCGATAAAAACAAATTGGGAGTTCCGGTGGGCAAGCAGACCCTGTCCACCTGGCTGGAGGACTGCATTTCCTTCTGCTGCCAGCAAGCATGCCTTCTACTACAGGAACGCATAAAAGCACATTCAGTAAGAGCCATGGCAACGTCAGTAGCACACCTCTGTTCTGTACCTCTTGCTGACATCTGCAAAGCTGCCACATGGAGCTCTCTCCATACATTCGTAGCTCATTATTGTCTCGACAAGGCTGGCAGGCAAGATTTCATCTTCGGCCAGTCTGTCCTGCGCAATTTGTTTCCAGTTTAATAACCCACCTTCCTTCTTGTGACCCACTGAGAAACTCAGGCTGCCCTCATACCCAAAACCACCCCAGTTGTGCCTGTTACACGTCGTTGGATGTTTTTGGTTCATTCTATTCAGGTATTCCTGAAGCTTGCTATTCACCCACATGTGAGGACTACCATCCTGCTTGTCCTGGGAGAAAGCAGAGTTGCTTACCTGTAACCAGTATTCTCCCAGAACAGCAGGATGTTAGTTCTCACGAAACCCGTCCACCACCCCGCGGAGTTGGGTTCGCTTACGTTTTATTTTATTTTTCGCTCATACTTTTGCTACAAACGAGACTGAAGGGGGGACCTCTGCTGGATGCAGGGTTGGTGGTATGCTGGGCATGCTCAGTGTGCCAGTCAAAGGTCTAGAAACTTTGACAAAAGTGTTTCATGATTGGGCTTCATCCTGATGATGTCACTCACATTGAGGACTAACATCCTGCTGTCCTGAGAGAACACTGTTACAGGTAAGCAACTCTGCTTTATCAGATAAGTTTAATTTTTTCATTTGTTCACCACAGAGATCAGACCAACCAGCCTGTAGATCTGAGCCTCCTCCTTACTTCTACTTTAATAAATAGGATCCACATCTGCCCATCTCCAGTAATCCGGAACTTCTCCGGACTCCAAAGAAATATTGAGAAGGTCAGTCAGCGGAGCTGCCAGAACTCCAAGTTCCCTTAGTATTCTCAAATGTATGTTATCCAGCTCCGTTGTCTTCTCTACTTTGTTTCATTAGCTGCTCATGAACACACATATCTGAAAATCGATTGAGGTTTACCTCACTTCCAATCTTATTCAAATTTGTGGTCCTGCTCCTGTTCCTTCCACAGTAAACAGAAATATTTAAGCAATTTTGCTTTTATCTCATCAGCCTCTACATATTCCTTTCCTTCACCTCTGAGTCTCACAATGTCATTTTTTCACTTCCTCCTATCACGGACATATCTTAAAAAAAAAAAAAAAGTTTTGTCGTCCTGTTTTACAATATTTGCTATTTTTCCTTCCATTTGAATTTTTGCATTCCTTACTACTTTCCCAGTTTCTCAGCTTTTCCAGATATTGCCACCTGTCTTCCTCTTTCTGTGATCTCTTACAGTTTACTAGTTGTAAAAGCCTATCCAGGGACAGGAAAATACCGTGACATGTAAGAAGGTATGTAATTGAGATGTATGATAGTAGAGAGTTCACGCTGAGTTTGGGTGTACTGTGTGGTAGTAGAGAGCTGAGCTTCCAGTTTCCTATGGCAAAAGTAAGCAAATTTTGTGGTAGTTTTTTTAAAAATCTGCTGCAGTTGTGTGGCAAATTTACATAATTTTGCATTTCCATCTCGTCCTGCTACACCAGTCTGGTTACTACAATTGGGTTATTTCCTCCTACCAGCCTATGGAGGCAGACGCTGTTTCCTGTGTGATATCACAGCTACTAATTATGAGGTGGTGCTACCAGCAGGCATCCAGTATCCTTCTGACAAAGTTTTGGGTCAGACCCCTGTCATATAACAAGCATCAACTATTAATAGAGAAAGCTCAACCGAAACGAAATTTCCATGCCCCCCTAACAAGAGAAAGAAGGGGGAAAACAAAGGTAATAATGCTCGGAAAGAATACCCAAAACTGACCATCATGGAATCTTAGCCAAAACAGTTTAATAGTTATGCAGCCGTGCTTCATGGGTGAGTCCTGGATTGATGTAGCAGGACTAATGGAACCAAAATTAGAAGGTAAGAAAATGTTTCCTTCCATCTCATCCTGCTACACCAGTCCAGCCCTGACAAGTGGGAAGTACCAAAGCTTCAATTGCCTAGGTGGGAGGAAGCGAGGATTTCCTGCAATAACCCCCCCCCCCCCCCCCCGCCTCATAAGCTGTTTTCTTCCACACCACCACGTCCAGCTGATAGTATTTTTTTTTATTTTTTTTAAGATAGAGGGGAAAAAAACCTGCTCTTTGTCTTCTGCAACGAGTTTTCCCTGCTCCTAGGTCTGTAGTGAGTGGGTCTATCTCCCTCTGGTTCCTTATCTGTTCCCTCCCCCCCAAGTGTTTGCCAAGAAAAAGGAAGGATAGAAGGTGATAAGGAGAGGGTATGGTGTTACCGGCTTGAGGGGAGTTCACAGGCAGCTTCTGGCATGGTGCGACTGATTTCTCCCTATGCGCGGTACATCTGTTTTTTCTCCCTTTCACTCTCACACCTGTTCACGGCAGGTGCCACATTGAGACCACGATGCGTCACTGTAAGGCCTGTGGTGTATTGGATGCGGCCAGAGAGAAGGGATCTCTATTTGGCGTGCTAGCGCGTGGTATGATACGCATCCACTTCAAGAATTGCTCCTATCCAGATGGTCTCCGGAGTCTCAGGACTACGGGGTAAAGCTTACTATGTACCCACAGGTATGAGAGTCACTGGCCTGGTGGATGGACCCTGCACATCTCCTAAAGGGGGTCAGCGTGACGACATTATCCTGGATCTTAGTGACAATGATGATGAATCTCTCGGGTTGGGGGGCTCATTGTCAGGAGCAGGTGGATCAGGGAGGATGGTCTCTGACAGAGGCCGCTTGGTCCATTAACAGTCTGGAGACCAGCCTTCGTTTTCTTCTTGATTCAGGGGAGGTCTGTTTGGGTCATCTTGGACAATGACATGGCAATGGCATATGTGAATTAGGGTAAAACCTAGAGTCGGAGGTTTCATTAGAACCTTAACTCCTATTCCCGTGGGTGGAGAAGAACTTGCAATTGCTCTCACCAGTGCATATTGCTGGTCAGGAAAACATTCAGGCTAACTTTTTCATCCAGAGCCAATTGGATCCTGGAGAATGGGAGTTGTCTGGATGCATTTCACCTGATTTGTCGCAGGTGGGATTGGTCACATGTGGATCTGATGGTAACACGATGCTGTGAAGGTAGATCAATTTTTCAGCCGGCACTGGGAACAGGGGTCATTGGGTATTGACATCATAGACCAGCCCTGGCCGGAGGGCGCACTTCTGTATACCTTCCCCCTAATGGGTACTCAAAGGCAGGCTGCTCCAAAGAGTGAAATTGGAAAGCAACGTGGTCATTCTGGTGGTGCCATATTAACCTCGTCAACCATGGTATGTTGTCCTCATGTGGTTGTAAGTGAACCGGTCCTTCTGTCTACCAAGGGCGCAGGGTCTTCTGGTTCAATAACCCATGGTAATGGACAGTCCAGCTATGTTTTGTCTTAAAGCCTAGCTTTTGAATGGAAATGACACTGCAAGAAAGGGTATTCCTCTGCAGTGATTTCTACCCTTTTGAAGTCCCACAATTGGTGCACATTTTTGGCTTATATCCATGTTTAGTGACTGTTAAGCAGTTTTGTAGTATCAGATCGGAGTTTCCTTGGCAAGTGGAGGTATCCTGTATTTTGACTTTTCTCCAAGGCGGTTTTGATAAGGGACTCATCTTGAATTCCTTGAAGGTGCAGGTAGTTGCTATTTCATACTACAGGGTGCTGCTTGGGGGTATCTCCCTTCTTGAGAGGCACAAAAAGAATGCGGCTCCCCTTTCGTTCCATTGTTCCCCCATTGGATCTGAATTTGGTGTTGAAGGCTCTTATGGGGGCTCCCTTTGAGCCTCTAAAACAGTGGTTTTCAAACCTGTCCTGGGGACCCCCCCAGCCAGTCGGGTTTTCAGGATATCCACAATGAATATGCATGAGAGAAAATTTGCATGTTATGGAGGCAGTGTATGCAAATGTTCTCTCATGCATATTCATTGTGGATATCTTGAAAACCCGACTGGCTGGGGGGGTCCCCAGGACAGGGTTGAGAACCACTGCTCTAAAAGAATCTTCACTGAAGGATCTTTCCCTGAAGACAGCATTCCTGATGGCAATTTGTTCCGCACAGCAGGTCTCAGAATTGCAAGGTTTGTCTTGCTGTATTCCTTTTTTGGTGGTCACTTTCCATCCAGTGCCGTCATTTATCCCTAAGGTGAATTCTGCCTTTCATGTAAACCAAATGATTTCCCTTCCTATGTTTTTTTGCAAGGAGTGCAGGTCGGAGTACTGGTCCCTCCAGTGTTTGGATGTATGCAGGATGGTTTTGCTCTATTTGGAAGTTAATAATGATTTCCACAAGTTGGACAGTTTGGAGGTCTATGTGGCCTTTAAGGGGGAGGTGGCCTCTAAGGCTATCTTGTCCTGCTGGATAAAAGACACTATTGATTTGGTGTATTTGCTTAAAGACAAGAAACTGCCTGAATTTGTGCATGCACACTCCACCAGGGTGCAGTTGCCTCCTGGGCAGAGAGGTGTATGTTCTCACGCCCACTGACATTTGCAGGGCAGCTGCTTGGTGGTCCCTGAATTCATTTGTAAAGTGTTATCATCTGGCGTGCTTCCACAAGAGGAATCCATATATGGAGAGGGGGTTTTATCGGCAGCCCTCGCTTCCTCCCACCCGGGTGATTAATGCTTTGGTACTTCCCATTTGTAATGGCTGGATGAGATGGAAGGAGAGATTTTCTTATTTGCTAATTTCCTTTTCATTAGTCCTGCTACACCATTCCAGGATCCACCCAGGAAGCATGGCTGTATAACTATCAGACTGTTTTGGTTAGGATGATACTGAAGGTCGCATTTAGGCGTTTACTCACAGCGTGGTCCCCTTTGTGGTGATATTTTCCTTCTCCTCCTAGGGGCAGGGAAATTTCATTTCATGATTGAATTTGTCATGAATGGTTGATATTTTGTGTTTGCAAGGGGTCTGACCCAAAGCTTTGTCAGGATTCTGGATTCCTGCCACTAGCACCACCTCCTAAGTAATTGTTGTGATGTCACAAAGGAAAACAGTGTTGTCTGCCTCCATCTGCTGGTGGGGGAAATAACCTACTTGTAATGGCTGGACTGGTGTAGCAGAACTAATGGAAAGGAAATTAGCAGGTAAGAAAATTTCTCTATATTTACAATTTAAATAATAGGTTTGGGTTTTTTTACTTCCTAAAAAAAGAGTCACATTTCTGTGGTTCTTTATTAGAGGAAAAGGGATATTAGTAATTGGGGCAGGGGAGGCAGGTGGGAAGGAATCTGGGAATGGGATGATAGATTGTAGAGAGGTATGGGATGAAGGGGGACAGACAGCGAGGATGAGGAAGTCAGTGGGAGGATAAGGAAAGGGAATGAAGATAAGGAAGAAGGGGGAGGAAAAGGTATCAGTAGAGAGGAGAGAGGATAGAGGATGGGAGTGGATGGAGAGGGAAGATGAAGAGAGGGATGATATGAACAGAGGTAGAGAAGGAAGGAAGAATAGGATGGGGTGGAGGAGGAGGGAAGAAAGCCACAGCCCTTGGCCCCCATTCATACCCGATCCCCTCAGTCTCTCCCAGATTCCCTTCCCTCCTCCCATAAATGCCTCATTTACCAGGTTTACTCCCCTTTCCCAAACCCCTTACTCACCCTGGTTCACTAACTCTCCCCAGGAACCCCTGATTTTACCCCAGTTCACTTCCCTCCCATTCCCCGATCCTTAGTTTATTCTCTTTCCCCCCACCCCATGATCCTTGGTTCACATTTTTCTCCTAGGACAAGCAGGATGGTAGTCCTCACATGTGGGTAACATCATCAGATGGAGCCCAGCATGGAAAACTTTTATCAAAGTTTCTAGAAACTTTGGCAGACTGAGCATGCCCAGCTTGCTGCTATATACGCGAAGTCCCCCTTCATTCTCTTCTTTTCTGTGGTGCAGTAGCCTCACGGTTATGGAGCTCCAAACCCTTGAAAGCGTTTTTGGCTGTTTTTTTCGGGGGGTTTTCTGCGTCGGGTCCCCTTTCGCATTTGGTTCCTCCGGTAGGTATCCTTGGCTTTTGCCGTCGTTATTCGCGGTCGATTCCCAAATCCCGTTTTTGGGTCTCTGTCAGTCATTTACCGCACGTCGGCCTCTCTTTCGATGGCGTTGGGTTTTCGACTGTGCCCCCAGTGCCCGCGGACCATGTCCATCATGGATCCGCATGTGTGTATCATCTGCCTGGGGGCCTCGCACAACATCTGAGGATGTCATTTGTGCGATCAAATGACCCCCAAAGGGCGTCGTCCAAGCCTGATAAAATGGAGAAGCTTTTTGGCTCTTCAAAACCCTCCACTTCGGCGTCTGTATCCTCCACGCCTAAAGACCGCGGGGAACTGTCCCCATCTCTTCCAGTACCCCTAAGGATCAAGGAGAGGGAGATCAATCCTCGGTAGTTTCTCTCCTCCCCCTAACCTCAGGGTCGTCATTGTCCTCGGCACTGGGGAAAGACTGGGCCGGGCACTGGAAACCCAGGAAGCATTGACACTAGTCACCTTCCGGACACGGTTCTTGTTCCAGAGCGGCATCGGCAGCTGTCGAACCGCCAATGAAGTGGCACCGGCCACCGGAGGCTCCATCCTACAGTGCCCTGGGTAGCCCAAGGCATTCCCCACCGGCAAAGGTGCTGGGCGTCGGGCCCCCTCAAAATTCCTCAGAGGGTGTGCCGGCGGCGCCTCGTCCCCCCTCTATCAGTCCTTTACTACCCAGGACTTTCAGGAGGAGTTCGACCATAGGGTGCAGTCGGCGGTGCTCAAAGTGCTTCAGAGCATCCAGCTGCCGGTGCCTGAGCCTCCGCCTTCGCTGCTTGAGCCCCTGCTGGAGAGTCTGGATGTCCTTCTCTGCGCTCTATCAACGCAATCGGTGCCCAAGAGGCCTCAGATTCCTCCTTGGCCACTGACGCCCTCCACCAGAGCAATCCCGATTCCCAGGTCCTCCGAGGAGGATGAGGCCTCAGGGCCTGAGCGCACATGCTCGCGGTTCTCCAGGCCACCACCGGTTCCGCCCCCCCAGTATACCACGGCCGATGCCCCCCTCGATGCCTGAAGGTCCATCGATGCTGTCAGTGCCCCCACAGCCTTTGGGACCCAGGCCTAGCGCACCTCCCAGTCCCCACCCTCTGTGTCCGGACCCCAGCGAGGAGGAGGGCCCCTATGACCTGTGGGGCGATGACTCCTCGGACGCATCTTCGAGTTCTCAGACGACCCCCTCTCAGAGCCTTTCCCTCTGGAGGATTGGCGTCGATCTCCACCCGAAGACCTGCCATTCACCAGTTTTGTAAGGGCCATGGCTGAGACCATCCCCTTCCAGCTCCTGACGGAGGAGGATACCCATGCTGGAGGTCCTCCAGTTCGATGCCCCAAAAGAGTTTGTGGCGGTGCCAGTTCACGACATCTTTAAGGAGCTCCTCCTCCATATGTGGGAACACCTGGTGTCTGTTACCCTGGCGAACAGGAAAGCTGATGCGACTTATCTGGTTCAAGCCATGGACTTTGAACAGCGGCACTTACCCCACCAGTCTGCGGTGGTGGAGTCCGCGCTTAAAAAGGCCAGATGCTTCCGGACACACGCTTCTGCCCCTTTGGGGCGCGAACACAGGGAGCTCGATGGCTTAGGGAGGAAAATGTTCCAGGAGGCTATGCTGGTGGCCCATATTGCGGCCTACCAACTGTACATGACCCAATATGACCACAACCTATGGAAGAGTTTGCGGAGGGCCTTCCCCAGCAACAGCAGGAATCCCTCGCAGCCATTGCCACACTGGGGCTTGAGGCGGGTGGACATGAGGTCAGGTCTACCTATGACACTTTCAAAACCGCAGCTCGCCTAGCTGCTGGAGGTGTTTGATCCAGATGGCTGGCTTGGCTCCGGGCCTCCGATCTCCAACCGGAGGTTCAGGACAAGCCTGTGGACCTGCCCTGTACAGGAGAGAGCCTGTTCAGGGACAAGATGAAAGAGGTCATGGCACAGCTGAAAGATCAGTATGATACTCTTCAGCAACTCTCTGCCAACCCCTCTGAAGGCCCTTCCGCCGCCAGGAAGTCCTCCAGGCCGGGATCTCGCAAGCCCTTCTACCGGCCATGAAAGTATTTCCCTCCAGCTGGCCGTACTCGCCCGCCTCGGTCCAGCCCTAGAGGTTGGGGCCGGCAGCAGTGAGTCCTGAGGGCCCAACCAGCCCCCTAGCAAGCCCCATTTGCTGTTTTTTGACTGGCAGCGAGGGGGCGTGAGCCAGACGCCGGTTCCCTTGGCGGCCGATCCCCCTGTTGGTGGCAGGCTCCTTTGCTTCGCCCGCCATTGGGAAGCGATCACTTCGGACCGTTGGGTCCTCTCCATTGTCCACCAGGGCTACCGCCTGATCTTCAGCAGGCTCTCAGAGACCTCCCCCCATGTTCATCGTAGGGTATACCTGCCCATCAGGTCATCCTTCAATCGGAACTTTCCGCCCTTCTAGCAGCGGACGCGGTAGAACTGGTTCCCCGTGAGCAGTGGGGTCACGGCTTCTACTCAAGGTACTTCCTCATTCCGGAGGAATGGTGGCTTATTGCCCCATTCTCGACCTCAGGGCGTTAAATCGATTTATCGTAAGATGGTCTCTCTGGGCACGCTGATCCCGCTCCTCCGAAGAGGAGACTGGCTCTGCTCCCTCAACTTAAAGGAGGCTTACGCCCATATTGCATTTGTCCCCAACCACAGGAAGTATCTCCACTTCCTGGTGAGGACGGCACATTTTCAGTACAAACTGCTGCCCTTTGGGCTGGCTTCAGCCCCACGCATCTTCACAAAATGCTTGGCAGTGGTGACTGCCTACCTCAGGTGTCGCTCTGTCTACATCTTTCCATACCTGGACGACTGGCTAATCCGGAGCGATTCACACTCCAGGGCCCTGAATGCTCTGGCCTTGACGGTTCAGGCCTTACAGACCTTGGGATTCATTATCAACTTCCCCAAGTCACATCTCAATGCGTCTCCATGGCTGGACTTCATTGGTGCCAGGTTGGTTACGGCACAAGCAAAATCTTTTCTGCCCAGGGATCGAGGGGTCGCCCTCTCCTCGCTGACTACCCTCGTTCACAACAGAGTGAGGGTGACTGCCCATCTGCTGTTCCACCTGCTGGGCCACATGGCAGCCTCGGTCCATGTGACCCCCTTGGCCCGCCTCCGCATGAGGGACCCGCAGTGGGCCTTGCGGTTCCAGTGGTGGCAGGCATCCCAGAATCTGGAGGTGCCAGTGACGGTCACGGACCCTCTTCGTCTCCCTGACCTAGTGGGAGGCCCTGTCCAATCTGGAAATTGGACTCCCATTCCAGCCCATGCCATCCCAGGTAACCCTCACCATTGATGCTTCGCCTCAGGAGTGGAGGGGCCCACACAGACGGCCCACACGGACAGCCTGCACACCCAGGGTTTTTGGACTGCGGCCGAGTCCCCCTGCCAGATTAAACTTCCTGGAGCTATGGGCTATCCGGTACGTCCTGTGGGCCTTCCAGGACAGACTGACCTCCAAGGTCACCCTCATCAGAACAGACAACCAGGTGGCGATGTGGTACATCAACAAGCAGGGTGGCACGGGCTCCTTCCCCCCTCTGCCAGGAAGCGATACAGGTCTGGGATTGGGACCTCTCCAGGGGGATGTATCTACGGGCCACCTACCTGCCAGGACACCTGAACACGCTGGTGGTCTGGCTGAGGCCCTGAACCCTGAGTGGTCCCAGAACCCGGCGGTGGCAGTCGACCTATTCCATCGCTGGGGCACGCCGGACATGGACCTGTTCGCCTCTCCCCACAATCACAAGGTGAGCATGTTCTGCTCCCTGATTCTGTGGAAGAACCATCCGGCCTGCGACACGTTCTCCCTTCACTGGGGGCACAGTCTCATGTACGCATACCCCCCTATTCTGCTTCTCTTGAGGACTATGACAAAGCTGTGAGAGGATGGGGGGACCATGATCCTGGTGGCACCCTTCTGGCCAAGGCAGGTGTAGTTTCCTCTGCTCCAGGACCTGTCCATGAGCACACCAGTTCCGCTGGGGACGGCTCCTGACCTCCTGTCGCAGAACCAGGGCACCTTGCACCACCTGAACCTCTGGGCCCTGGCCCTCACGGCGTGGATGTTGAGCACATGATCCTTCAGCCCTTACAGCTCTTGGATGGTGTTTCCAGAGTCTTGCTTGAATCCTGGAAACCTTCCACTCGGAAATCTTACAGCTCGAAGTGGAAGCATTTCTCCACCTGGTGAAGCAGCCACGGACTGGACCCTTTCTCCAGTCCGCTTCCCCATCTGCTGAATTATCTGTGGTACCTGTCAGAGTCTGGCTTTCAGACCAGCTTGGTCTGAGTACACCTCAGTGCCCTCAGCGCCTACCACCAGGGGGTCGCTGGGGTGCCCATTTCAGTCCAGCCACTGGTCCGGGCATTTCATGCGGGGCCTGGTTCAACTGAAGCCCCTGCTTCGCCCGCCGGCAACCTCGTGGGATCTCAACATTGTCCTGGCGAGGCTCATGAGGTATCCGTTCGAGCCTCTCAAATCCTGTGACCTGAAGTTCCTCAGCTGGAAAGTTATGTTCCTGATGGCGATCACTTCTGCTTGCAGAGTCTGTGAGATCCAGGCTCTGGTTACGTACGCTCCCTACACAAAATTCTTCCATAATTGTGTGGTGCTGCGCATGAATCCAAAATTTCTGCTGAAGGTGGTGACTGCTTTCCACAGCCACCAGTCAATCATCCTTCCCACGTTCTTCCCAGTGCTTCATTCTCACCAGGGGGAACATGCTCTTCACACCCTGGAATGCAAGCGGGCAGGCACTTTCTACTTGGACCGTACAGCAAGTCAGTCTACCCAGCTCTTTGTGTCTTTTGATACCAATAGGCTGGGAACAGCAGTGGGGAAGCAGACCCTTTCCAACTAGCTAGCAGATTGCAGGCCTCCTTCTGGCTGGCAGGGTAAAGACTCATTTTTTGCGGGCTATGACGGCGTCAGTGGCCCATCTGTGTGCGGTCCCTGTCCCGAAATCTGCAGAGCAATGCCTGGAGTTCTCTTACATATTCGCGGCTCACTACTGCCTCAACAGGGATAGTCGCCAGGACATCGCTTTTGGCCAGTTTGTCCTCCGCAATCTATTCCAGTCTTGAACCCAACTGTTTTCATCATGCTCTCTGTGGGGCCAGACTGTCCCTGTTTTTCCTACAGTGCCGCAGTTGTGTTGTGCCCATTAGCACCTTGTTTGGCTACTGTGGGCCCTTCTGATCACAGGGGGCAGTCTGGAGCTCTGTAATCCACCCACATGTGAGGACTACCATCCTGCTTGTCCTAGGAGAAAGCACAGTTGCTTATCTATAGGAGAAAGCACAGTTGCTTATCTATAACAGGTGTTCTCCTAGGACAGCAGAATGTTAGTCCTCAGGAATCCCGCCCACCTCCCCACGATGTTGGGTTCACCTTCGGTTTGTTATTTTTCTTGCTCATATTTTTGTTTCAAGACTGAAGGGGGGGACCTCATGTGGACGCACAGATAGCCTTTGTAAATAAACACATTCCCCTCTTTCCCAAATCCCACAGTATCAGGATCACTACCCAAGACACACACTCCAGCCAAACATTCCAGTGTGGTGTGCTACCAAGCCCCTATGGACTGACAGCATCCCAAAATTGTCTCACCATTGGACTTTACCACAAACCGTGGGCCAATGTGGCATTCCGATGGCCACATTTTAAACAATTTCCATGGTCTGCTATCCCTGCTTGGAATGCCCTCTGGGGTGAAAAGATCACTGTGCAATATTCTAAACTGTAATTCTCTAAGAACGATACAGCCCAACCTTTTGTACAGACCATAAGAGCAGATAAATACATCATCTTCAATGTCTAACCTGAGATCTGCACTCCACACAGCTGCTAAGGATTTAAGTGTTGTTATGTGGTGATGGAGTGCAAAAAGGTATACAACCCAGACAATGTGTTTCTTCTGCGTGCAGAGCAAAGAAAACCGCTGAAAAGCACCAGAAGAGTGTTGTTCAGACTTGAGGGAGAAGGAAGACATAATAAAACACTTGATTTACAAATATGCTGAATAATCTTATGATCAGAAACCCAAATGGCTAATACAGTAGTCAAAAGACTGCACTTGCTTTCATTGTAAATCTACAAAAGGCAATACCAACGCTTTTCGCAGACAATCAAGTGTTTCATAGAGTGGCAAACGTTGTCCAGGTAGATGAGATAAGATCAGTCCCAGAGGAGATTCAATCATGTTCTTAGGGCTTTCCAAGCAGTATGGGCAGCTTGGACCCACATAGAATTGGACAAGTAGAGTGGTAACTGAGAGCTTGGTGAGTGAAGAACATACAATAAAGAAAGTGATGCAACTAATGCGGACTCCATTTGAAAGTCAGAGTAAAGGCTAACTCATCCAATCACCCACATACCTCAAATTACAGGCAATGTTATAATACGTAAGATTCAGGAAGCCACCGCCCCCATCCCCTCTGAGAACCATCAGGCCTTTCATTGACATCGTAGTCCTCTTACCCCTCTAGATAAATTTAGATCAAATCTTTAAAAAATAAGCCAATATAGTTTTATGAGTAAGATAAAATGGAACCATCTGTAATACATAAAGAAGCTTGGGGAAAAGCATCATCTTTATGAGCGCGATATGCCCCCATAAAGGAAAGGGGGAAAAGCATCCACTTATCACACTTTCTCTGAAAGTCTATCAACAGTGACTGGATAGTGATAACATAGTTTAAGATTTTTATGAATTTCTAAACCCAAATATTTAAGTCTGTCTTTTGCCCATCGCAGAGGAAAGTTTGGCCACTCACTTTGCAAAGTCCCAATTAGGACAAGAGCCTCCAACTTACCAGATTCAATTTTAGGCCAGAGAAACTATCAAAATCATGAAAAACAGTTAAAACCTTAGATAAAGATTCCTTTTCTTTGAGCAAAAACAGAATATCATCCGCGAAGAAAAGTACTTTGAGAAAAGGGGGACAGACATCTCTTCCGCAGCTTCCACTATGGTAGTTAGTCAAAACAAGAGATTCCAGGGTCAAGATAAAAAGCAATGGGGACTAAGGAAACCCTTGCCTGGTACCCCTCTGTAAGTTAAAGGGGATTGCGAAACAATTGTTGACCCATACCCGAGCCTCAGGGTTAGAATATGAAACCGAAAGAGCCTTACAAATGAACCCCTGAAACCCAAAAGAGGGGAGAAGGTGCTGTAGGTATGACCATGAGACCCTGTCAAACGCTTTGTTGGCATCGATCCAATTAATAATGGGTCCACTATCCCCAGACACCACCAATTCTCTAACGAAGTGAGAATTCTGCACATGTTTAATACGGCCCTCCTCCCATGAACAAACTCCGCTTGTCCCCGAGAAATAAGGTCCAGTAAAACAAATTTCAAACAGTTGGCAAGGACCTTTGCATACAATTTAATGTCTTTTGAGCAGCAATATGGGGCAATAGGAAGTAACCAAGGTAGCATCTGTCATGGTTTTTGGCAAAACTATCATATTGCACTTTTCATTGAATCAGGTATTCAACAGGCCTGCACCAGGGCATCAAATAGATGTTTAAGGCACAACTCTACACTGCCACTCAGGATCTTATAGAAATGCACTGTCAGGCCATCAGGGCCAGGCAGTTTTAATGAGGACAATTCCTTAATAGCCCACTGAATTTCTGACACATGGAACACCTTGTTTAAGGAATCCAAATGCCCAGAGGTTAGAGTGGTTAACTTAACACTTGTATTTATATCACAGGAAGCCGCCTCAGCTGTATATAAAGTTTGGTAATATAGCCGAAAGGCTTCACTAATAGCTTGGGGGGGGTCATACACATTGCTCCCCCTGAGCCCTTTACATTTGTGATAAAGGAAGAAGCGAATTTGGCTTTAACCAGATTAGCTAGCAGCTTACCCGGTTTGTTCCCATAGAGGAATAGCTTGTGTTTTAAATTAGAAATAGAGGAGTTTTGTGAAGAAACCTCACCGCTACCAACCAGGCACCATGGCTCTCCGAGAAATCTGCTGCTACCAGAAATCCACTGAGCTGCTAATCCGCAGACTAATTTATGGGCAGCCCAATAGTCTTTCCTAAGGCTTGGGGAGACTTGTTAGAACTGTTGTTGCAAAGATTGTTAAATGGGAAAGAGACATAATGTCCCCATCCAATTCCTTCTTTTTCCTAATAGCATAGCTAATTTCCCCACAAAGAACCACCTTGGCAGTTTCCCAAAAAAGAACAGAGGTCTCGAAATGCTGATGATTATTATAGGCAAACTCCTCCCATTTCTCATTCAAGAAAACCTTAAAAACAGGGTCTCTGACCAACCATCTTGGCATTCTCCACTCCAATGACCCAGAAGAAACAAAGTCTGTCGAGGACCCATGATACTGGGCATTGATCAGCAATGACTAAGGTTCCAATGTCAGAGGAACATAATTGAGAAAAATAACTAAAATGGGCATTAACAATACAATTAAAATATCCCCCCCCCCCCAATCAGTATTTGCACATTCCCCAGGGATTCAAAAACACTGACAACCTTCGTAAAGAATGCATGGTCATACTTGGGAGCGTAGATGGAAGCCAACCGAAAAGGTTTAGCAAAAAGGAGACCAGAGATTGCAATATATCTCCCTTGAGGGCCAGAACAAGCCTGGGAAAGTTGAAAGGCTACATTCCTGTGCAACAAAATAGCCACTCCACATTTCTTTGATGTGCCTTGTGCTGCAAACACCTGGGAAACTCGCCTCTTTTTAAATTTGGAATGTTCTGTGTCAGTCATATGCTTCTCCCAAAGAAACTCAGTCTGACAATATAATCTATTTAAATGGGAAAGCACCTTCTCTCTTAATGGGGGTACCCAACCCAACTACATTCCATGTGAAAATATTTATTTTGCTCCCCCATGATCAGTCAACACAAATGACTAAGGTAGAGAACTAACCCTTTAGAAAATCCAACTGAGACCAAAGCAAGGGCCACAAACCTCACTGCCCCCCCCCCCCCCCCCACACACACACACGGAGAAGAAAACACAAAAATGATCCAGTACAGAATTATCACCTTGAGATGAAACACAACTTCCTTCCCCTTCACAGCAACCAAAAACCAATTCCATCTCCTACAAGGTAGGCAAGAAGTCAAAATGATGTCTGGGGACCACACCCACATCACAGCAGAAATAACCCCATGAAATAAGTGGGAAGAAAAAGAATAGAAAAATAAGAAAAAGTAAACTGAAGATGAAAAGAGAGAAAAGAGGAAAAGAAAAAAATGCTTAACAGCAGTAACACTTTATAACAGTAGCAGGATGTAAGTCACTCCACAAAAATTAATAGGAGGAGGCAAAGCAAATTCTATTAACTGTCACATATCACAAAAAGAACGAAATGCTTTGCCACCCTACAAAGCAGTCCTTAGAGTCCAGTGTCCTTGGAACCACATCATCCTGTGAAGTTTGAGGAAAGAAAATATTACACTCCTGAAGGAAGTCCATAACTACTTAAAAGTTCTCCAACAACATCCAGGAGACAAATCTTCATCGGGAGAAAGACAATAAAAATAAAAAGTCTCAGCAAGCAAGCAAAGTTGTGTAATTGCACACCAAAAGGAGCCAAGAAGGCAACCATCACTGACTTTGCAACCCGATGTGTACAGGCAGGGCCCCATGGCAGTAGTTCAACAAAAACACAACACAGGCAGGACCCACCATGAATCCCAACCACATGGTAATCTTAAAGGGCATATAGGCAACCAAAAGGAGCATTGAGTAAAAATTGAAGCAAGTCAGCTAAAGAAAAAAAATTACGCATTTGATAAGGTGGCCACAAATTTCTTTGCGTCTTCTGCTCCTTGAAAATTCAGACATTTGCCTTGATGCCACACACGCAAGAAAGCTGGATATGGTAAAGAAAACCAAATGTTATGCTGCACAAGACTGGAGCAAACAGATGAAAATTCCCAGCGCTTTAACATAATCAGGTTAGAAAAGTCCTGAAAAATAAAAGAACCTTCTGGTTTAGGTTCATCAGAACCTCCTTCTTGTATAACGCTTTCAGAATCAGGTCTTTGTAGAGAAAATAAGATAGTTTAGCAATTACCGTCTTCAGTCTCGTGCACCCTGCCATCTTAGGCCCAATCCGATGCACTCTTTCAAAAGCCATTTTACCCTGAAGGTGAGAGTCCTAACTCTGGTAGCACCCAATCCTCCATAAGCTTAAAAACATCGAGATCTGTGTCCTCCACAATCCCCACAAAGCGGAGATTGGAGCAACAAGCACGGGTTTTGAGATCATCAATCTTCTCCTCTTTCTCTTGTCAAGGATTTTTCAAGTGCAAGCACACGACTTTCCAATTTCAGGGTATCATCCTCCACTTGCAAGATGCGCCCTTCGACATGGTCTAATCTCGGGCCAGTTTCACTCAAAGTGGATTGCATCTCCGCAATTTGAGTCAAAATATGGGTGAATTTGTCGGACAGGACTCTTACTACTGCGTCAGTCGGTTTAATCACCAGCACTGAGACTAAGTATTCCAATTCGGCAGATTCAGGGATATCCGCTATTTTGTTAGGAGCAGGTTTGGCCTTCTCTTTCGCTTTTGCCAGAGCTCTTGCAGGCATACTGTACAAAATATTGTAGCTGAAACGATCAAACAGCTTCTCATGCTTTTGCTCACAGTTTAACACCAAAACCGCCACCAATGCTCAGAATAAACAAAAAATATGAAGGGAGAAAGAGAGGTGGTCCTCGGAGCTCCAAGCTGTGTGTCTGCTCAGGCCCACCACATCACATGACCTCCTCCCCCATTTTAATAAAGTTTAGTTTTCCTGAAGTCTAGGACTCTCGCCTTGGAATAAAGTTTCATCTATTGAGCTCTAATACTTAACCACATTATACTATCCTGTTCATGATTACCAGGTCTAGTATTGCTCCATCCTGATGGGCTCTGATACCTTTTGACAGAACAGTTCTCCTTGCAGAGAATCCATGATCTCCCTATTTCTCGAAGACAGCGCAGCTGGGATGTCTGTCAACATCCCTTAGCAATAGCACCTCCCCTTTCATATGGATTTTATGAATACCCTCTATTAAATCTATTTCTTCTGTTTGCGATGGAGTTCTGCATATTATACTATTATAAATAGATGCTCCATTCCATCTTTTGAAGTGGAGTAGCTGCCCAGTGGTTAGAGTAGCGGGCTACAAACCAGGGAAAACGGGGTTCAAATCCAACTGCTTCTCCTTGTGACTTTGGGCAAGTCATTTCATCCTCTATGACCTCCAGTACAAACTTAGGGCCTGATTCATCAAGGTATTTTCCCATAGACACAGAATAGGAGAAAAGCCTAGTAAAATTCAGATTTAAGTCCTCTGAGGATAGAGAAATATCTATAGTACCCGAATGTAATCTTCTTTGAAGTGCCAAAAAGCAAAATATAAATAAATAACCCACAGTGCCTTCTCCTTGAGCCCTGCAATCCTGTGCTTTAATATTTTTATATATATTGTCCTTTCTTCCCCCTTTCATCCTTACCTGGTCCTTCCTGAATAGATTGTAGTCCAGTATAACTATATCTCAGTCAGTTTTCCATGTATCTTTGACAGCCACTACATCCAAGTCACATTTCATGACTGCCTCTAGATCCGATAATTTATTTCCCATACTACGGAGCTTTAGTGTACATAGATTTCCAGATGTTGCCTTTTTTTTTCTCATTTTTATACAAGTATTTGAAAGGAAGTTTTTATACAAAGTTTGCCACTCTGTGTTGGAAGGAAGGCTTTAAACTATGATCATCAGTGGATGAACAAAACCCTAAGGTAAGTGGACCTGTGGACAACTACTCGAATATATCTGCTGAACTTTTCAGCAGATCATTTGCAGTGATCTGTGTGTTCTGTTTTGTAGATCCAACTAGTTTTCAGGCAGCTCTGTCATATTCTTGGTCCTCCAGATCTGGTCTTAAGAACATAAGAACATGCCATACTGGGTCAGACCAAGGGTCCTTCAAGCCCAGCATCCTGTTTCCAACAGTGGCCAATCCAGGCCATAAGAACCTGGCAAGTACCCAAAAACTAAGTCTACTCCATGTTACCATTACTAGTAATAGCAGTGGCTATTTTCTAAGTCAACTTAATTAATAGCAGGTAATGGACTTCTCCTTCAAGAACTTATCCAATCCTTTTTTAAACACAGCTATACTAACTGCACTAACCACATCCTCTGGCAACAAATTCCAGAGTTTAATTGTGCATTGAGTAAAAAAGAACTTGCTCCGATCAGTTTTAAATGTGCCACATGCTAACTTTATGGAGTGCCCCCTAGTCTTTCTGTTATCCGAAAGAATAAATAACCGATTCACATCTACCCGTTCTAGACCTCTCATGATTTTAAACACCTCTATCATATCCCCCCTCAGCCGTCTGTTCTCCAAGCTGAACAGTCCTAACCCCTTTAGTCTTTCCTCATAGGGGAGCTATTCCATTCCCCTTAACATTTTGGTAGCCCTTCTCTGTACCTTCTCCATCGCAATTATATCTTTTTTGAGATGCGGCGACCAGAATTGTACACAGTATTCAAGGTGCGGCCTCACCATGGAGCGATACAGAGGCATTATGACATTTTCCGTTTTATTCACCATTCCCTTTCTAATAATTCCCAACATTCTGTTTGCTTTTTTGACTGCCACAGCACACTGAACCGACGATTTCAATGTGTTATCCACTATGATGCCTAGATCTTTCTTGGGTTGGGTTGTAACACCTAATATGGAACTTAACATTGTGTAACTATAGCATGGGTTATTTTTCTCCTCGCCGCCAAGCCGCCACAACTCCTGCACCCGTGCTCTTCGGCACAGACCCATCGGGGTCGGGGTGCCTCTCCTTCTGTGCTCTGCCCGGCCCGCTCGTCTCCACGAGGCCTCTCCTCAGAACGCCGGATCTGCTCGCCGGCCTGTGTGCCCACCCTCCCGCTGACCTCAGCACCTCGCCGATTGGCGGAATCCCAGCACAGGTCAGCCTACCTGCTCAAAAGCAGGCGCCGCCGCATCCAAGGCCCTTTCTCCTCGCCGCCAAGCCGCCGCAGCTCCTGCACCCGTGCTCTTCGGCAGAGACCCATTGGGGTCAGGGTGCCTTTCCTTCTGCGCTCTGCCCGGCCCTCTCGTCTGCATGCGGCCTCTCCTCAGAACGCCAGATCTGCTCGCTGGCACGTGTGCCCACCCTCCCGCTGACCTCAGCACCTCGACGATTGGAGGAATCCCAGCACAGGTCAGCCTACCTACTCAAAAGCAGGCACCACCACTCGGCGTCGCATGCACGAAGGAGCGCGACCTAAGGGGCCTGCCCCTTAGTGCGCCTCTTTGTGCGTCCCCCCGTGCTGTACCTAGAACATTTGCCTGAAACCATGCTTGCCTCAGCGATCAGGCTTACTACATCGGGTCCACCTTCATTCCAACCAGCCCCGCGCACACCGGCGCAGACCTGCCGGGGTCCCATGCTCACCTTCCATCGGCTGACAGTCTCATTCCGCCAACGTCTGACATCACTGATTCGCACTGCAAGCAAGAGCAGTACACCCATGCAACTGAGAGTGACTCTCTGGTAATTACTATTTGAATACCACAATATATCTATTCGTCACCTACCAATCATTGCTCCTATACCCCTCCTCCATAGTCTCCCCAATCCTCTCACCGGTTCCCTCCCCCCCAGCATCTCTTTCCCCCCTGATCCCCTTTCCTAACCTCGGCCCATCATGCCCCCCCCCCCACACAGTTTCCTCTCCATATCCCCCGTATCCACCACCCCATGCTCAGACCTCCCTTCCCTCCCAATGATAACCTGCAACCACAACGCAAATTCCTCCTCCCCATCCTCATCTCCCCCCTCACACAATTCCTTGGCCTCACCACCCTTTCCCTTATGCTTTTCAATGCCCACTCCCTTTCCAGAAAAACCCACATCCTTGATGACCTCATCCTTGACCACAACCCTGACATCTGTGCAGTCACGGAAACCTGGCTCAAGGACACAGACACTGTTATCCTGAACCAGCTCCCCACTTGTTCTCATGACATTTTTTCCATCCCCAGACCAAACAAAAGAGGAGGTGGCATACTCCTCCTTGCCAAAAAACACTTGAAACTCAGGCCTATTGCTATCAACCCCCCACCTAAGCTTGAAGTCGAATTTTTCAAATCTACCGACCTCCAAATTTGCCTGATCTATGCCCCTCCTGGAACGAAACCCCTCCCCACTCATTGAACTTATCTCCAGTAATATAAACAATGAAAAACCTGCCATTCTTCTGGGAGACTTCAATCTCCATGTTGACTCCATCCCCCTCTCACCGTCCTGCGAAATCCTCCTATCCGCCCTTCAAGCCCTAGGATTCACCCAAAACATATCTACCCCCATGCACAATGCAGGGCACACCCTGGACCTTATTTTCTCCAGATCCCTTCACCCCCCTCTTGCACCCCTGTACCATGGTCTGACCACTCACTTATTGAGACTCTCCTCTCCTTCAACACCAACAGCTCCCACATTCATACACAAAACTCCAACTCCTTTTCCTTCCGCAAAACCTGCACTACTGAAGAGATTACCACAGCACTATCAGAATCCCTCAACAAACTAGATTGCTCCACCCCTGACACAGCCCTCAACTCTTGGCTTAGCCTCACCCAAGACATTGCCAACAATATATGCCCCCTCATCACCCGCAAGCAACGCACCTCTCCCTCCAATAACAAACCTTGGTACACATCTGAGCTGCAACAAATGAAACAAAACCTCAAATCTAAGGAAAGAGCTTGGGGAAAAGACCCAACCCCACAGCGCTCCGCTGCCTACAAATCCCATCTACACACTTACCGTCTTGCCATCCAAAAAACCAAACATGACTACTACGCCACTAAAATCCATCAATACACCTTCAACCCCAAGGCTCTTTTCTCATATGTCGCAACCCTCACTAACCCCCCCACCAGCAACGTCGCTGATGAAGAAGCGAGCATCAAATGTGAAAAACTCGCCCGCTTCTTCCACAATAAAATCGCCAACATACTCCTCACCTTTCCCCCTGCCACCACCCCGCCACTCCCGCCCATCCACAGCCCCCCCTCCTCGAAAAATTCACTAAACACCATTGAACTTACCTCCTCCAAGGAAATCGAGACCATCCTCTAGAAATCTAAGCCTGCATACCACCCTTCTGAAACTATCCCCACTAAAATCTTACTCTCCATCCCCAATGTTATTGCTCAACCCCTAGCAGATATTAACTGCTCACTCTCCACTGGCGCAGTTCCTAATCCTCTTAAACATGCCGTCGTCAAACCCCTACTCAAGAAGCCCTCTCTTGATCCCAAAGACCCAGCAAACTACCGCCCCATCTCCAACCTCCCACTCATCTCTAAAATCATGGAGAAGGTAGTAAACACACAACTTATGGAATACCTTGATGACAATGACATACTTCACCCTTTACAGTTTGGCTTTCGCAAAAACTTATGCACTGAAACCCTCCTCTCCCTTATGGACTTGCTATTCCTTGGCCTCGATCATGGTCAAAATTTCCTCATCGCTTTCCTAGACATCTCTGTGGCGTTTGATACAATAAGCCACAATATCCTTATCACACGCCTAGCAGAGATTGGCATATCTGGCACAGCACTTCTTTGGTTCAGATCATATCTAGCTAACAGACACTTCTCTGTCAAGTTAGGGACTTCGGTCTCCTCTCTTTTCTCCCTCTCGCAAGGAGTGCCCCAAGGCTCCTCCCTTTCCTCTACTCTTTTTAACATATACCTCCTCCCCCTCTGTCATAATCTACCTGACCTGGGTCTCAAATTCTATATATACACAGATGATGTCCAAATCATCATCCCCATCCAAGAATCATTGACTGCCACTCTAAACTTCTGGGAAAAATGTCTCTCTTCCATTAGCACTCTTCTGACCTCCCTCCAGCTTGCCCTCAACTGTGCCAAAACAAAGCTACTCCTCATTCACAACCAACAGACCTTTAAACTTGCTCCACCCAACGACACTATGACCAGCGCCTTCACCTCGAAACCAGTTGTTCGAAACCTAGGAGTCCTAATAGACCCACAATTGAGCCTAAAAAACCACATCTCCTCCGTTATTAGAGGAGGTTTCTACAAGCTCATGATTATAAAAAAGCTCAAGCCCCTACTCCATACACACGATCTCAAAACTGTTACACAAGCCACCTTGTCATCCAAAATTGACTACTGCAATTCCCTCTACCTTGGCCTCCCTCTTTCCACCATCAAACCCCTGCAGATACTACAAAATGCCACAGCAAGGATTATCTCTAACACCCGTAAATCAGACCACATAACACCCATACTCAAAGACCTACACTGGCTCCCTATCTCCTTCCGCATCCTGTTTAAAACCCTAACCATTATTCACAAAGCCATCCACCAACATAGCTCCTCATGGCTCACTGAACCCCAAAAATCACAAAATCCTCCCGCCCCACCAGAATGAACCGTAATTGCACCCTTCAAGTCCCCTCACTCAAGAAAGCCCGCCTCACAGCCACAAGGGATCGTGCCTTCTCTATTGCTGGTCCCAAGCAATGGAATACCCTACCTCCCGATATCCGCCTCGAGCCTTGCCCTCATAAATTCAGAAGAATGCTAAAAACTTGGCTCTTTCACCAGGCTTTCCCGGATTAATCGCGACATCCTTTCCGCCTTAACCTTGATGACCAACCCAACCTCTTGAAATCATGTAATCTGTAAATACTATAAATTTTTGTTATGTAATTATGGTAAATTTTGTACCCTCATAAAGTTAGCTCCGTTATCGCTATCCTTCTCGCCTTTTTAGTTGCAGCTTTGTGCGAAGCTCACTGTTTTTAGAGCCTCCCACTTCTTTTCTGCCAGTTTTCCCATCTCCCCCTCCCTGTTCATTGTAACTTTCCACCTTTCTAGTTGAAATGTAAACCGATATGATGTGTACTTTAATGTCGGTATAGAAAAGCTGTTAAATAAATAAATAAAATTATAGGCATCACCTTGCACTTATCCACATTAAATTTCATCTGCCATTTTGATGCCCAATTTTTCAGTCTCACAAGGTCTTCCTGCAATTTATCACAGTCTGCTTGATATTTAACTACTCTGAACAATTTTGTATCATCTGCAAATTTGATTATCTCACTCCTCGTATTTCTTTCCAGATCATTTATAAATATATTGAAAAGTAAGGGTCCCAATACAGATCCCTGAGGCACTCCACTGCCCCCACTCCCTTCCACTGAGAAAATTGTCCATTTAATCCTACTCTCTGTTTCCTGGTCTTGATTTCAGCAGTTCCATTAAACTTTTCATATCTTAATAATGTTTTTTTACAGTTAACATTGCTAGCTGGAGATTTTTTTTTTTTTAGCCGCCTGCTTTAAGAGTGAATTATCTTCATTTTCAAATGTTCATGCAGCTACTGCTTAGAGGAGCCCATGATAGAACAACATTCACAACCTGAGGCTAGAAGTGTCAGAGTATTTGTTCAGCTGTGGAATTGTCTTCACCCAATTAACTGAAAGCCTAACAAGTCAATCATCTTTTAGGACCTTTAAAAAATAAAATAGAAATGAATCAACTGGAAAGGGTGCCCAAGCATTTTTACAAGTGCTATCTTCAGAGTGTGTAGTTTTCAATCTGTTAAAATCAGCAAATAATTTTGCAGAAAGATGACATGTTTAATCTTGTACCATGTAGAGGTTGCATCAGCTTCTGTTCTTTAGAGATTCATTGAAACATAGTTTGACCATGGGTGCCTAAATTTCTACAAACAACTGCATATACTATAATACAAAGAATACATTTCATGAAATTGCATAATACAAAATCAATAAAGCCTGAAAACAGATTTTTGCATTCCCCATTCTTCACTGGGGAATGATGGAGGCTGTATCACACATCTAAAGTTAAAACATTGAGAATAAACACACTCTCCCAATAGGAATCAGGATTTTCCTGTAATTTCCTGTGAGAAACAACTTATGCAGAGTAAAGATTTGTGATTAGCTTGCCTGACTACTGCACACTTTTCAGCTACAGTACAGAATTGGACAATGAACTAAGATTAGTTATCTAGTGGCAGTGTAGTTAACTCACATGGTGATTATAATTTGTGTATGGTACAAATGATTGTCAGATGAATGTGAATTGAGGGGAGAAACAGAGATGCTGTAGCAGAGGAGCACATGCATAATAAAGGCCCTTAGGTTTTTCTACAAAGCTCTGACATAGACAGATGGTCATATAACCTGATTGTGCAACTGAACACTTGTTAAAGTATGCAACTACTCATAAGATGGAGAGGTTGAAAGAAACATTTCCTTATTGCTAGACCAGTCCAGACTTGTGGGTTTATACCACCCTGTCAACAGATGGGGACAGAGTATTTCTCTAGTAACAGGAACAGTCGTGGTACAGCACAGGCACTTAGCAGTATTGTCTACCTCGAGTAGATGATAAAAATTTGCAGGTTTGGTGCATCACATTCTTGGCTAGAGCAGATGCCCAGGGCATCTCTTGGTGTTGCAGAACCTTTTACTTCCAGGGCAACAGTTGTTAAAAAGAGTTGTTCCTTTCCATCCATTCAAACCATTGCAAAGTCCCGTCCTCATGGGGGCCTTCCAGAAATATTTATGTTGGCTCTGGTTTTTGGATGTTTGTTGCCCTCGCCTTCCTATTCCCCCACCACCACCACACCCCCCCCCCTTCTGAGATGGAGGAATTGTATTTTTCTGTTGCACTTTTACAAAGATATATACTGAGAAACTGATAAGTGCATTCTGGGTTCTTCTGTTCAGCAGGATCTGAAGACAGTGTACCTTTCAGCTTTTCTTATGTTTCTCAGAATGATGTGGCTGTCTCATCTTGAACTGTTTTTTTTTTCTCAATACTGCCCTTTACAGCTGGGTTCAGGACTCTTGCACTGGAAAAATGCCTAGCTCCACATTGATCTTTTCTTTCCGGTTGACACCATGCGCGCTAATCAGAGCTGAGGTCTCTGCTGTCCTCAGCAGCAGGAAGCAAACATCTTCCCTATTCAGAAGCATTTCCTGTGCAGGCACATATTAGTACCTTTGATTATTTTTCTGATTGCCATTTCCTTTCATGGTGTGTTTTCAAAGCACAATCTGTCTTTGTGTTTTAACCTCTCTCTTCCCCTAAAATTTATAGTAGGAGAAAGTCTTTGTGCCTACATTACCTGCTGACATTTTTAAATGTTTTTAAAAATATGGTTTTTAATTTGGTGATTTGGAAAAAGATTTGGTATTCTTGGTTGGCAGCATGAAGCATAGCACATGGCAATTTCTAAAAAAAAAAAAAAAAAAAGTAATGACTTTTGTTAAATACATTTCAGAAAATACAAATGAGATGGTTGTGAACTTATTTGTTTTTATATGATCAATAATAGTACTTCCAAAGTTTTTGGCAAACTAAAGGGAAGTTAAAAAAAAATAGAGAACCTTATTGGTCAATTATACTTTAATATTACAAAGACCGTTCTTTCATAATTGTGCGAAGCATGCAGTCTGCCCACCTTTGTTGAATGGACCACTGACAAGTAATTCTTTGGTCTGGAATCCATATAAAAAAATGTTGAGAATAAGGTGCTGAGTACATTTGAAGTAGGCTTTATACCATTTGTCTTCAAGCATAGAGTTGTGTGGCTCTTTCACAGCATAGAATCTGAGAATAGAAGATGTAATGTCAAGGGTTATGCTGTAGTACAGGGGGATTCAGGTTCAGATCACCTGTCCAGGGCATGCACAGGCTTGGGGGAGGTGGCTGCTGCAAGTGTTGGCTGACCAATGGCATTGAGTGAGTGCCTCAAAGAAGACACTCCTTAGTCCTGGGTTACTGGCACTGGATAGGAATAAAAAGAACAAAAAAATAAAATCAAGGTTATAACATATGACTCTTTAAATGGTATGGATTGAGTACCACTTCTCCAAATTGATTCATAGTATGGGACACTTGTATGGAATAATGAAACAGGAAATGATGTCCCTGCAGGTAAAGGTTTTTATTTTCTTAGTTTATTCTTGGGGCTACATTTAATTCCTCTCAAAGTGCCATGAGGACAGATGCATTCAATTTTGTTTAGGAGTAGAATAGACATGGATCATTACTTAGCTCAAGGGTGTACTTTGAAAGATGGTTTGATAGTTGTTTTTTCCTCTTTACCTCTGCAGACCTAACAGAGTCCTGGAAGAGTACTCCTGTGCCCGACACACACTGCTTCAAACCCTTCATCAGGTGTAACATCAAGCTTTATTGTGAGCTGTTCTGGACAAAAACTTCATAGTGTAGTTGATAGGGTCAAGGAGACGATACCGAAGATGTTGATGCTCATGAAAACAGCTGGAATTTTCTCTCTTTCATCACCACCTTCTGAAGACGTAATCTATCGTTCTGGTTTGTGCCACTTTCCACATGGCTGCTTATGATCTTTTTTTTTTTATTAGGTTTTCTTTTCTGAAACGGATATGGTTTACCGGTGTTCTTCCTGTCTTGCAAGAAAGCCCATGATCATTGAGAGAACCATCATTTTTTAATAAGTGACATGAGTTTGCTATGAGTTTTTCTTCAATGATGTTGATTGGACCACATGAGCCAGTTCAATTTTTTCTCCCTCCAGAATTATTTAATTCAAACTCCGGAGTTTTTTTTGTATTTACGGTGGTAGCTGGGAGCTGCCACCATATACCATAAAGGCAGCCATAGAGAGCAAATTATATACTTCATGTTTGAAGTTTAGTAGGTGGCTCTCCTCTCTTTGCTGGTTATGCCTCATTCTTTTATCAAGAAGTGACTGTACTTTTGATTCTGGTACTGTGACACTGGTTGTTGGGAAGACCAGTGCAAAACCTAGCACCCTCCCCTGTAGAATTTAATTTTCATTCTCTCATGAAATCCCCATTAACCTGGGTTACTAGAATACAATACTCCTAGCTCCAACCACTTTGGAAGGGGATGCACTGACCATTTTTAAGCTTACTTTGTAGGTCACCATGTTGCATAATAACCAGTTGAAATGATTCTTATGTTTACAGCCCCCTCTATTGTGACTTAAGTTCAAAATGGAATTTCCCTTTAGCTAATTTTTGGAGTACTTGAGGGACTATTTATCCAATCATGCAAGGTGGCATTTGTGGGAATGCTGGATCTTGGTCTTGAAGGCAAGAGGACATCAATGAAACTGGAATATCAGCCTTTCATATCTATACCTGTGTTAATCACTAGAAAAGAAAACATTTTGCTGGCATGATACCCTAGCTCAGAGTCTTGAATTTGCTTTTGCTCTCTGGCTCCTGCTTTTTATAAAAACATTTATGCTGAGAATTGGGCATCAGTAAAAATAATTATCCTTTAGATAAAAATTTGCATTTCATCAGTAATCTGTAAAGAAGTCAAGCTTTTTTAATCGCCAGCAAGCTTCTATTTCCTTGATGGAGAACTTGCCATGTTTTTTTGGGGGTTTTTTTTGTTTAATTTCCTCCTATATTATTGTACAGTATTTTATTTTTCAAACTTAAAGAAACTGCATCGTAATCCTAAATAGAATACATTTAGTGACCTTATAGAGCAAATGTATGAAACCAATGCAGACAAGTTGTGACTTTTTATCCTGTGTTAAAAAATCAGTTTTAAAAAGGTGAGGCAGAAGTCCCTCTAGTTTTTGTGTTTTCAATATGTGGGTGAATTGATGAAACGACCTACAATACAGTATACTAGTGCAGTATTCTTGTCATAGGACTAAGAGATGCTTAAACTAAGATTATTTTTTATAGGAAATCAGGTTTTGCAATGTAAAATATTGTGCCCTCTGGAGCTTTTCTTGAAGGAAAAGTTTTTCCCTCACCCATCAACATCTGGCACTGGCCATCCTTTTTTTTTTTAAACTTGGTGGTTCTTGGCATAGTCAGTAGTTCCCTTGGTCAGCTCTAGTTCTATTTCCAGGCACAGCTTTCCAGCGAGGATTCAGGTTGTTCCAGAATGGGTCTCAATATGGAAATATGTTCAAACTGTGTACAGCAGTGATGAGCCTCTGACACTCTGGTGGGTACTGCTGATGCCCAAGAGGAAGAGCTTTTAATAAAGTGCTTGCAGATGCATCATCGTTGCCCTCTCAATATTAGAGGTTTGAATCTTGATCTCCAGTATGGTTGCCTTTGCTGATATACATATACATATCTCTCTAAACCTAAGTAATTCTTCATATGAGGCATGCTGTACACTACAGGGTGTTCAGGAGCATTGGGGACCAGCATGGTTACCATAGCAACCTGTCTGGATGAATAATAAATCACCTTTAGTAATAATTTAAAATGGTTTCTAGTAGCTAATGATCTTCCCATTGGACTTTTTATTTTATTATTTTTTAAATTGGTTTGGTAGTTTCCTTCTGTTCCTTTGGGTGTTCTGCCTCAGTTGCAATCTAGCTCCTTCTGGGTCTGTAGTGCCATCGATCTTCATTCTCATTTATGCAGGGTTTGCCTCCATTTTAACCGCTTCTTATCAAGCCCAGTCATTGCATTAGCAATCCTTGCTCTGAGAGACACATACTTTGATTCTCTCTGTACCTGACCACAAGTGCACATTTGAGTCAGTCAGTAGGTGGTGGTGTAATATGATGGGGATTCCTTCCCTGTTGGCCGCAAATGCTACTTCTGTTGTAACCTGAGCTGGAGCTGAACCCAGCTTTCTTGCATTTTAATGTACAGCACTGCCTGAATCATCAAGCTGACTCCTGCTGGAGATTTTCTGTTCATCACCTAGATCGTTAGAGGTCTTTTGTCACCTCTTTTATTGGTTATTGACTTGTCATGTAATATCAGTTGTGGGATTACAATAATGTGTTTAGCTTATAATGCAAAAAAAGTACAATTGTTTAATTTTGATGGCACTGCTCTGGGATTGTATTTTCACATTAGTATCCATGTAAATTGTATAGCAAATTATAGCTCTGGATTAGTTTTCAGTCTAGTGTACAAAGCTGTAAGGATTACTGCTCTCTCTCTTGCTGATGCTCCTTTGCTTTATGGCGGGCTGTAGAAAGGATACATGCACTTAAGATTGGTTTCCTGTTCAATAATGTCCAACCTCTGTCTTCAAATGTTCGGCTCTCACATTTATTGTATATGTAAACTGTTGGGCGCTAGTGAAATATATGAATTTCAGAGCTGCTGCTAACCACTTTATTTTAGCTTGGAAGAACTACAGAAGGGCTTTTCCAAACTTTCTAAATTTTTTTGGATGCTGATGGGAACAAAATTTGGAAACCGATGGATTTCAGGGCTGGTATCCGTCCCCTGAAGAATGCCATCTGTCAGAAGACACATGTCAAATTGCGATGCAGTGCCTGCGTAGTTGAATTTTGTGAAAAGTGTAGTTTGGCAATCGGCTCCATGTGATTTACTAGTTTAATTTCCTGTGCTATACAGATTTATTTTAAGTTGAACATTTTGAAAATTCAAAACCTTTTTTTTTTTCTATAAGGAGGAGAACTCCCTCCTATCTTACATCTAAAATAAGGCAGCTTCAGTTTTCTTCTCACAGGCCTTGGTATACTAAGCATTTTTCCTGTTAGAGAAACCCTTTTAGCACATTTGGCTCCATGTTTTGATGTGAAGATACCTTGTAAATTGGGCTGCTATGGGCAGGGGCACTGGGCTCCTTCCTAGTGCAGTGGAGCTGCACAATTTGTGTGCTTGGGCTAAGGAAGGACCTTTATGTGACCACCTGACAAGTCACTGTAAAAATGAGATTTTTGGCTGCTTTATGAATGCCAGTTCATTTATCTGATTTTACTGGGTACAGTAGTTCTTCATTCTTCCTTTTAACTCTGGGCTACTACAAATAAGATGGGATATTTCAAAATACATTCTAAAGCTTGTCATTTGACCAATAATTGATATATCTTATTAATGAGATCATACCCACAGGATGCTTGAGCTTTCTGCTCTATTTTCAGTGTGCAGTAACTGTTAAAACAAAGCTTTTAACAAGGAAATGGATCTACCATCTATAAGCTCCCCTCACTTTTACAGTGACTTGCCATCAGAGGAACTTTTTAGAGTGATATCAATGTCTGCTGAGAGCAATTGAAAGCAAAGCAATTTGTAATAAGTTACTATAAGGAAAGGACAACCCCTGATTTCATAAAGTAAAGTTCATTATATATGTCAGGCCTGGTAACAGACAAGTCAGGCTGCAGGACAGCCAGCTGCTTCTGTGGGGCAGCATTTCCATGCTACTAAACCCAGCACATGCACTGTCTGATGGCCCAGGTACTAGATAGAAAATGTAAATACTTGATTTAAAGAATAGAAGTGGAAAAATGAACCTGAATTGAATGGTGAGCAGGGGTACCTTGGCTTGTGTTTTTTCCTTCCACCTCCATGCAGCAGCTTATCTGTATTTTTCATACCATAATAAATGACCGTTCTTATCAGAGTGTTAATTTGTAGTGTGATTCTGCCTGAAAAGATATTTTGTATGTTGTATGTTGTGATCTTTGTGAGTCATGACATGTACTAGTATATTTTACACTGAATGTGGAAGGAGGCTACCATTCCAGAAACTTTCAGCTTAACTAATTTCACTGTGCCATCATGTTCCCAAAATGCTGAAAACGAGTTTTTCTACTCTTAAAGGTGAATTTTAAAAAACCTACGTGCATCAAAGCCAGGAGATACGCGTGTGTCTCGGGCTGGTGCTCGCTGCGAGGATTTTAAGAAACCCAAGTATGCACGTATCTTCCAGTACAAACATAAATCAAAAAGTTAAAAAAAAAAAAAGGGTGTGGTCTGGGTGGAGCATGGGCAGGACATGGGTGTTCCAAGAAGGTCACTTGAAATGTGCTCGTAAGTATTTACGTGCATAAGCGCGCGCTGGGGTCCCTTACTGCATAACTTTACTCCTGATATGGATGGGCGTGTAAGTTTTAAAATAAAAAAAAATCAGGGCTAGTCAGCAGGATTTGAAGGGTCGGGGCTAATAGGGTAAAAGGGAGACAGGTTAATTAGGGGGAGGGGTTAGGAAGTTGGGAGCCTTTACTTGGATGAACTGTTAACAAACTGGAGAAACTGGTAATTGCATTTTCATGTATATCTAATAAAATCCCCCACTTATGCTGTAGAGCCGGCATTTGCCCGCACAAGCGAGAGTCCGTACAAAATTGCGCGTACAACCGATTTTATGATATGCGCATATGTTATAAAATGGCAACTGCCTTTCACACGAGCCACCATAAGTGCATACATGTATGCCCACACGGCTGTTTAAAAGTTACCATTTTACAGTATAATGCTGACAATACTGAACCATGTTAATACTGTTACAAATTTTTTAAAAACTATGCAAAAAATGGTAAATCAACTAAATATACAAAGGATAGCTTAATATCAATTTTTCTAAGTAACTGAATTCTGAATACTAGAAATAATCCCACATATGAAAGTTAAAAATCACAAACTAACACTATAATAAAATAAAATAAATTTAGAGTGAAAAAGGCTCAAACATATAAAAAATTTGTTCTAGTAGCTTTGTCTTCTCTGTTGCTTGTAATCATTTTGTGCCAAAATAAAGTTTAAAACTCAAATTCAAACATATTTGAAAATACGTTCATAATTAAAATTATTAATATAAACTCTGATGTACCATTTAAAAAATGTTGTATCTAGAGTAACCTACAATATTACAAAAACAATTTTGGACAAATGTTCAATTTTCTTCAATTAAATTTCCTGGGGTAGGGCTATAAAATTCTATTAATCTATACGTGTCAGTTCATAGTTATATCTCTTTTACCAGCATAGTATCAAAAGGTCCACATTGCTGGTTTCAACTTCATATAACGCCAGCATGGTATAATCTCAGCATTATAGATTTTGACTTCCAGCCCCCTACAAAGGACCTTTTTTGCCAGCTAGTGACTTTCTCAAGGAGATATAATAGATATTTTAAACCTCATCTTATTAACATGGCACTGTAATCATTGGTACGTATATTGAATCAATAAAACGTATCTGGCAGTCTTGTGGAAATGCTATTTCATCAAGATCTTCATCGGAGACTGACCCCAGGTTTTCTCCCCATTGACTCATGCAATGTATGATGTCTATAAATCAAAGTGAAAACAAAATTCAATGTGTGAAATGACTTATACTCTTTAAGTCAACAATAAAAACATTCTTTTGTCTACAAAAAGAATTTGTTGGCCTAAAAACATCCTTATCCACTCTAAGGCATTCACAAAAGTTATTTAACTTTCAATCTCAGCACAAGTTTAGGCTTAAAGAAACCATCATAACACCCAAACAGCTGACTGGACTTCTCTTTGTCCATCAACTTCCATAGGTAGTCCAGTTAAATAGTTTTGTGAATGCCTTAAAGTGGATATTTACAATTTGTTGCATTTCACTTTCGACTCTGTCATAGTGGTTATTAGCTAAAAACATCCTTACCTGACTCAGAGTTTACCAGCTTCATCCCATTGGCCCTTTAAAAAAGAAATCCTCATTTTGATCTTTATATAATGCTATCAATCACCACAGCTCCTCCCCTCTTTAAAGTGTTTCTTATTGGAATTACAAAGCCCTTAAACATAACATTAGAAGTTGATACAAAAACTCCATATCTCTTCAACTATAGCAATAATCATCTGCTATAGCATACCCAAGATGATTAACTGCAAGGGCTAAAAGTCATAGATATGCTTCCATTCAATCTGTTGATTCAAACCTTGTGGATATGAACTTTGCCACTGATGTTGCGTGGTTCCCGTTGATACAGAAGTTGGGATATGTTTCCTCTTTTTTTTAGTGTTAGAAGATTTAAAATTTTTTAGTTTATCTGGTGATTCATTGATACCAAATGAAATACCAACAGGGCTTTTATCTTCTTCTTTCTAATGCAGCTTTTGTGTTCAGTTATGTGGGTTTTTATTTGCTGTTTAATTTGCCCTATGTATAATTTCCAATATGGGTAAACTGTGGCATAAATCACTCTAGAGGTATTACAGGCATAATAAACTGTCAAGTTGTATTCAAACAATAATACTTATACATGTATACATACTGAACATGAGCCACACTAATACTTTGGTAAAAGTCTGTATTCAATCTTCCAAAGAAAATGCAGCATGAACTAGCTGGTATCTTAAATTGTCACTTTTTAAAATCATTAAATTGTCACTTTTTAAAAGCAGTATATACTACAAAAAAACAAACTTGCCTCTTGTTGTGGATACCTCTTTAAATGAATATAAACAGACACAAAGATGGGATATAAATACCTTGCTGGCTATATCTAATGTCCAGTATTTCTGAATTAGGCATCTGCCATAACTTTGGTGGCTGTTTGAGGAAAGAACCCTACAGAACACTCTCTCTAGTCCCCAAAGCAGACATTCTTTGTCGAAATGCTGGCAATGTCAGACAATTGGAGTTGGAAACAGGCAGGGAATAAACATTGTCTAAAACAGCCACGTCTTTCTTCAAATCTAAGATAAGTGTTCTCAATATAACATAAAAGTTATTTCCCTGTACGTACCAGGATCAGTCCAGACAGTGGGTTATGTTCCTTATCCCGCAGGTGGAGACAGACCAGAATTGTGAGGATGTCCCTTTAAGGGGAGAACCTGTACACTAACCCCTTCAGTATTCATCTGTCTCCCAGCAGGTGCAACAGCTCCCCTTCGGCTCTCTGTCTCTGGCTTGTCAGCCTTTTCTATTCCATCTTAGATTCAAGCAAGTACTTCAGAAAAGTTATATTTCTGGGGTTTTTTGATCCCTAGTGTCTTTTTCTTTTTTCTTGGGAGACTATTTCGTCTCCTCGCTCTTGCCGGACTCATGAGGCTATTTGCCCCTTTTGCGCTGCATAGTCTGAGTCCGGGTTACCTTCCAGGTGTGGGACCGTCTCCCTCTGGGACTCGCTCCCCTTTTCTGGCTGCCGAGAGGGTTTTAGACCCGCTGCTGCGCTCAGTCACTACTGATTTAAAAGAAACAGTTTAAAAATCAGTTTAAAGGTACCAAAGTTCCGAAGTCGCAGGTATTCAAATACCTCTGACTTCTGCAGCAGTTGACCAGAACTTTTCTTACTTTTTTTTTTACCTTTTTTGGCCCTTTTCTGGTCCTCAGGCTTTAATCCGGCAGTCAGACAGGCAGGAGTCAGCAGGGTCTCCCTGCTCTCTCCTTGGTGCTGAGGCTGTCACTTTAAGAGATTTTACTTTTTTTTTTCTCAGCACAGCTTGGGCTATGCCCAGACAAGCAGTTTGTCTTGCATGTGGGCTTTTTTACTCCCGTTTTTCGCGGCAGGGTCTTTGCCCTGCTTGCCTGCCAGGTGGAGAAGGTCCCTCCTCGGCTGAGAGGACAAATTTAGCCCGGGGATCGACTCCCCCAGGCTTGGCCAGGCCGTTTTTAAGCCGGCAGAATTCTTCAGTGGCGGCTATTTTGGATTTTTCAACGGCTCCGATTTCGGAGCTTCCTGGGGCTGGGGGGCCAGATTTTTGTGATTTACACCCCCCCCCCCCGATTTGAGCCCTGTGGACCCCCAGGAGGTGAGTACTGACCCCCCCCTCGACCCCCCCCCCCGTCCCGGTTTTCCAGGGTCCCGTTTTCAGCTGAATTTGTTCTCCTCATGCATAAATCTTATTTAGCTAGCTTGCATGAGGAGCAGGAACCCACCCTCCCCCTGCAAAAATGCCCCGTTCCTCGCCGTTGACTACTAGCCCGGCTGCGGAACGCCAGGGGCCGGTTAGGGTCCGGGTGGTCCCCGGGATGGCTCCTCTACCAGATCCTCTTACGGTTCCGGTCTCTCCGGATACAGATCCCTCCCCAGATCCTATGGATACCTCCCCGCTGGAGGGTGATGACTCCAGATTTCTTTGTTTGTTCCGCAGGGAGGAGCTGGGGCCTCTTATCCCCTGGACCTGGAGGGTCCCTCGGTAGATAATCTACTGGACTTCCTGCCCAAGAATATGGATCCGGTCCTAGGGGGGCTTAGTGCCCCAGCCACGGCGTTTCCCTTTCACCCTATTCTAAAGCTTTTAATTTTACGGGAGTGGGAGGCTCCTGAGGGGGCTCTCAGGGTGGGACGTGCCATGGATAAACTGTATCCCCTTCCTGAGGAAGGCTTGGATCTGTTACGGTACCCCGCGGTTGATTCTTATGTCTCCGTGGTCACTAAACACACTACGATACCGGTCGAAGGGTTACAGCTCTCAAGGATCTGCAGGACCGTAAGTTGGAGTCACATCTTAAGCGCATCCATGAATCCTTAGCTTTGGGGGTCCGGGCTACTTGCTGCAGTAGTCTCATGCTGCGTGCGGGCCTCCGGTGGGTTCAACAGCTCCTTGGTGCACAGGCTCTTCCGTTAGCAGAGGCGGAACAGGCGGAGCGTTTGGAGGCTTCCATAGCGTACGCGGCTGAAGCATTTTATGACCTGGTCCGGGTTCAATCCAAGGCGATGGCCTCGGCGGTATCGGCCCGGAGACTCCTCTGGCTTCACAACTGGTCAGCTGATCAGTCTTCTAAAGCTCGACTGGGTACCCTGCCTTTTAAAGGTAAAATGTTGTTTGGGGAGGATCTTGAGAAGCTTATGGAATCCTTAGGGAAAGATAAGGTCCATAGGCTCCCGGAGGACCGCCCCAAGCCTTCGTGCCCCTCCGCGCCAATGCGTTCTCGCTTCCGGGGCCAACGTCGTTTTACTTCTTGGGGGCGGGGTGGCTCTTCACGAGGCTCCTCCCGGGCTCAGTCCTGGTTGCAGTCCTTTCGCGGGCGCCGACCTTTTCGGGAGGGGCAGCCTGCGCGTACCGCTCCCAAATCTTCCGCCCAATGAAGGTCAGTTGACTCATTCCTCGGTTCCTTACCTCGGCAGCCGCCTGTCCTTATTTCTCGAGAAATGGGTCAAAATCACGTCGGACCAGTGGGTCCTCGACATTATCAGGGATGGCTACGCCCCCGAGATCGTCCGCACCCTTCCGGATCTGTTCCTTTTTTCGCCGTGCGGGCAGTCCAAGAGGGCCGCGGAAGAACAGACGCTGGCCAGGCTCCTGGATTCTGGATCTCAAGCGGGTCAATCGCGCCCTGAAGGTTCCCCACTTCCGTATGGAAACCCTTCGTACAGTTATAGCAGCGGTCCGTCTAGGAGAGTTTCTTGCCTCTCTCGATCTCGCGGAGGCATATTTTCACATCCCCATCCACCGCGACTACCAGAGGTATCTCCAGTTCCACATCCTCAATCGCGACTTCCAGTTTCGGGCACTTCCCTTCGGTCTTGCAACGGCGCCTCTTACTTTCAATAAGGTCATGGTGGTGGTCGCGGCGGCATTGCGCCGGGAAGGGATCCTTGTCCATCCTTATCTAGACGATTGGCTCATCAGAGCCAAGTCGGCGACTTCCTGTCGACAGGCAGTGGATCGCGTGTTAACTCTTCTCTCCTCCCTCGGGTGGATAGTAAACTTCGCCAAAAGCAACCTTCAGCCTTCCCAGAAGTTAGAGTTCTTGGGGGCCCACTTCGACACCCGTGCAGGCAAGGTATCTTTACCCCTCGCACGAGCTCTCAAGTTGATCGAGCAGCTCTGAAACCTGGTGGCTCTGCCTTCTCCCATGGCCTGGGACTACTGCAGGTCCTGGGTTCCATGGCCTCCACCATAGATCTTGTCCCTTGGGCTTTTGCTCATATGCGACCGTTGCAGAAAGCTTTGCTGTCACGCTGGAAGCCGGTGTCGGAGCAGTTCCAGATGGTCCTTCCACTCTCCGCCTCTACAGTCGACGATTTGAAGTGGTGGCTCTACCTACCGCATCTCCTTCGGGGGATGCCTCTCGAAGCTCTGCAGTGGACAATAGTCACCACGGATGCCAGCCTTTCGGGTTGGGGTGCGGTTTGTCTCTCCCAGTCCATTCAAGGCGTCTGGAATCCAGCTCAATCTCGCTGGCACATCAATCGTTTGGAGACCTTGGCGGTGTGCCTGGCTCTTCAGGAGTTCCTTCCTCTCCTCCGCGGCAAGGCAGTGAGGGTACTCTCTGACAACTCCACCGCGGTGTCTTACATCAACCGCCAGGGGGTACTCGAAGCCCCCTGGTAGCTCTGGAAGTGAGTCTTCTCCTCTCCTGGGCGGAACTTCATCTGCAATGCCTAGCGGTCTCCCACATTGCGGGCAAGAAGAACATTTAAGCGGATTTCCTCAGCCGGCAAGTTCTCGATCCGGGAGAGTGGGAACTCTCGGAGGCGGCCATGGCTTTGAAAGTGACCAGGTGGGGTCCTCCTCACCTCGATCTCAAGGCGACTCTACGCAATGCCAAGGCGAATCAGTTCTTCAGCCGCTGGAGGGAGCATGGATCGGAGGGCGTGGACGCGCTAGCTCTGTCCTGGCCATCGGGCGTACTCCTGCACGTGTTCCCTCCGTGGCCGCTGGTGGGGAAAGTTCTCAGAAGAATCGAGCTCCACCGGGGTCCAGTCATTCTCGTAGCTCCCGAGTGTCCGCAAAGACCGTGGTTCGCGGATCTCGTCAATCTGGCGTTGGACGGGCCCTTGCGTCTCGGTCACCTACCTCGTCTTCTCCGGCAGGGACCTGTATTTTTCGACCAGGCCGATCGCTTTTGTCTAACGGCCTGGTTTTTGAACGGTGACGCCTGAGGCGCAAGGGTTATAGAGAAGAGGTTATCTCCACCCTCCAAGCGCGGAAGCAATCTACTTCCCTGGCCTACATACGGGTCTGGAAGGTTTTTGAGTCTGTTTGTGCGGAATCAGGCTCCTCTATCCGCTCTGCTTTGGTCCCAACAATTCTTTCTTTCCTCCAGAAGGGTCTTTCTAAGGGCCTCTCGTTCAGCTCGCTCCGCGTTCAGGTCTCTGCGCTTGGCTCTCTCCTAGGGCCCGTGGACGGTCACCCTCTTGCGAGTCATCCTGACGTGGTTCGGTTTCTCAGGGGTGTTCGACATCTTCGTCCTCCCTCTCGAGCCACTTGTCTGTCGTGGAGTCTCAATCTGGTCCTTCGGGCGCTCTGTGTGGCTCCCTTCAAACTGCTACGCTCAAGGATCTTACGCTTAAGACCGTCTTCTTGGTCTCTATCTCCTCTGCGCGGCGAATTTCTGAGATCTAGGCATTGTCTTGCCGGGAGCCCTTCCTGCGATTCTCCGATTCTGGGGTACCTCTCAAGACTGTGGCCTCCTTTTTGCCCAAGGTGGTTACCTCCTTCCACGTCAATCAGTCGGTAGAGCTCCCAGCATTTTCTGAGGTGGAACTTGCGGGCCCCACTGGCGGGGATCTCCGTCGGTTGGATGTTAAACGGGTCCTGCTTCGCTATCTTAAGGTTACTAATGACTTCCGTCTCTCGGACCATCTCTTTGTTCTCTGGAGTGGTCCTAACCGTGGTAAGCAAGCTTCTAAAACCACTATTGCCCGGTGGTTGAAGGAGGTGATCTCTTCGGCCTATCTCTGTCAAGGTCGTCCCATTCCTGCGAGTCTGAAAGCTCATTCTCTTCGCTCTCATGCTACTTCTTGGGCGGAGAGTCAAGCTGTTTCTCCGCAGGAAATTTGCAGGGCCGCCACTTGGACATCCTTGCATACTTTTGCTCGACACTACCGTCTGGATGTTCACTCTCCGGTGTTCGGTTCCTTTGGGCGGCAAGTGCTTCGAGCGGGACTATCTCTGTCCCCCCCGGTTTAGGGAAGCTTTGGTACATCCCACTGTCTGGACTGAACCTGGTACGTACAGGGAAAGGAAAATTAGTTCTTACCTGATAATTTTCGTTCCTGTAGTACCAAGGATCAGTCCAGACTCCCTTCCCTGTTTGTTATTATGTCTGTCCTCTCGAAGCTTTTATTGTAGGTTCACAGTTTCTCAAATGGGCATGGAGTAAGATTACTGAGCAATTACACCGGAAGTCTTGGTCTTCTGCCCATACCAAGTATATTCAAGAGCGTATAGGTTCCATGGGTTCTATTGTTGCTCCGTTGAGCTTTACTGTTACTTGCTTGACCCTAGTTTGGGTTCTTTGTTTTTATGCTTTGACAGTCGTTATACTGAAGGGGTTAGTGTACAGGTTCTCCCCTTAAAGGGACATCCTCACAATTCTGGTCTGTCTCCACCTGCTGGATAAGGGACATAACCCACTGTCTGGGCTGATCCTTGGTACTACAGGAATGAAAATTATCAGGTAAGAACTAATTTTCCTTTGAATAACTTTAAAATTGACACTTTTATCTGCATTACAAAAACAAAATGAAAAATAGAACTAAGATATATTTAAAAGGTATATAAATTAAATTAAGGCACAGCCAAAGTTATGACAGATTCCTAATTAGGAAATACCAGACATTAGATATAGCCAGAAAAGTATTTACACCCCATCTTTTGTTTACTTTCTAAAAGCTTCCTATTTTTAAGAAGGATCCTTAAAAATAGGATGTACTTCTAATATAAGCCAATACTGAATCAGAATTTTCTTAATATCATGAGCTTTTGAGGAAAATGGAAGGGCACATATAATAATACGCTGCAAAACCTTTTTACTATATTAGTATATAGTGCTTGCTTATAAGCTTTCTTATAAGCTTGACCTGAAAATCTATTTATCATATGTATTGCTTGTGTTTATACTCCTGAACGGTAGAGAATAATCATCGGAGTTGTAGAAACTCACCTATAGGGATGATATTTTCCAAATACTGTGGATGATTATTGGCATAGTGGAGTAAAATGTTCCCATCAGTAGATTACTTCTATATTGTAATTAAAAAATAATAATATTCAGATGTTTTACTAACCAAAATATGAAAAAATGTTATTTCTCCCAAATGCTTTGAAACATAAATTGCAAATGAGGATCAAATTATAATTATTCATTGAAAATCTCATGGCAAAAAGAAAAGACCCCCTACATTACAACAGTTTGTTCTGCGATATTTTTCCTGCTGGTATAATTGAACATTTAAGAACTAAGCAGTTTCAACATCCACTTTTGTGAATAAACCATCTTCAATGAAATTTCAGTCTCAACTGGTTAGGTTAATATCCTGATGTTGCTGCTACAATTCAAACAAGCATGCAGGTTGGGTGGCTTTTACCAGTAATGATTAAAACATTTCAGCCAGCCTTGTAAGTGGCTTTATGGCTATATGAACTAGCTTTTTCACCTGTTAGTATTTTGTGATGTTATTAATGAGCAGTGTGATATGAATATATATATATAATGTCCCTACAATTTAATTCTTCAATTTGAATGAGGAGTTAAGGATTTTTTGTTTTTTTTGCTATTTCTTGTTTCTTTATAACTCTGCAATCCCTGAGAGATTCTCTTAATCCAACAGTATTCTGAGTGTTGCTGCATATAAATCCAGTCTTAACCCATTATGTTCCAATGTCCTATTTAAAAGACAGCTTCTTAAAAAATGTGGGACATAATGGGTTAAAGAAATCATATTTAGCTGGGATAATACTTCCCAGGTTATATCCTGTACCAAATCTCCAGACTCAAATCATGCTCCCACCAAAATTGAGGCCGCCGCCTGCTCAGAATAACTAAACATCATTGTGTAGGGCCATATCACACCAGCTGGTACAAATAAAATCATCAACTATCCAAAAAAAGGTAAATTCAACCAAATATATAAGTAACTGAATTCTGAGTACTAGAAATAATCCCACATATGAAACTTAAAAATCACAAACTAACATATGAAGATAAGACTTGCCATACTGGGTTAGACCAAAGGTACATCAAGCCCAGTATCCTGTTTCCAACAGTGGCCAGTCCAGAGCACAAGTACCTGGCAGGTTCCCAAGGGATAGATAGATTCCAAGATGTTTTTCCCAAGAATAAGCAGTAGATTTCTGCAATTCTACCTTAATGGTTAATAGACTTCTCCAGGAACTTGTTCAACCTTTTTTTAAATGCAGCTACATGAATAGCTTTCACCAGATAGTTTAGTTTATTACATTTGATAAGTAGCCTTTCTGTACATTAAATCAAAGCAAATTACATAAAAAGTGTCCAATAGGTTACATAATAGTATAGTTATGTAACAACCTTAAAATAATAATTAGCTTTTAAATAACAATAGAATTATACAAAATAAAACTATAAATAATCCTAAAAACAGTCCCTAAAATTTAGAAAGCTAAAAATAGTTCATGCATGTTTAAAAGGCTGGAAGGAGAAATTAAGATTATCAAGAGCATTCACATATCATAAAAAGCCAGGATTTTAACTCTTTCCAGAATTTCAGCAATTATTTCTCCATACAGAAATTGTGTATGGTCTAAATGGATATGTCTGGGAGATGGTAATCTAAGAAGTTCCTGCTGAGTTGAATACAAAGATCTAGCACACAGTACTCAAGGTGTAGTTGTACCTTAGAATGATACACAGGCATTATGATAGTTCTGAGTTTTGTTTTCTATTCCTTTCCAAATAATTCTTAACATTGTTTGTCTTTTTGACGACCAATGCACACTGAGCCAAATATTTCAAGGTATTGTCCACAAGGACTCTGAGGTCCTTTTTCCGGGTGATGACTCCTAACACAGAACAGAATTGTGTACCTGTAGTTGGGATTATTTTTCCCTATGTGCATTACTTTGAATTTGTCCACACTAAATTGTATCTGCCAATTAGATGCCCAGTCTCCTAGCCTCAGAAGGTATTTCTGCAGTTCCTCTCAATCTGCTTCTGTTTTAATCACTAAAAAAAATTGTCATCTGCAAATTGGATCACCTCATTTCACCTCACTTGCTACTTCTTTTTCCAGATCATTTATGAATATGCTAAATAGCACTGGTCATAGTACAGATCTCTAGGGAGCTCAACTAATAAACTTTCTCCATTTGGAAAACTCATCATTTAGGCCTACCCTCTGTTCCTGTTACCAGTCCATAATATGCCTTCTATCCCATGAACTCCCAATTTTCTGAGGAGTATCTCAGGAGGGACTTTGTCAAATGCCTTCTAAAAATCCAGATGCATTATACCATCACAATATATATGCTATGCCCTCCCCCCACATCTGAAGATCATGGTGACGATGCCAGGGGAAGGCAAGGCCAGATAGTCCAAGGCTCTGAAGCCTTCTGCCTGCATCAGGTTCTGTGGAGGGATCCTCGGGGAGCTCTCCTCCCCCACCGGAACAAAGGGTGAGGAGGGACCTGCTGGCACCACAGCGGCTCCTTTTTGTGTCCCTTCGTGCATGCCCGAGGAACAAGCCTGTGGTGCACATAGAACAGTAGCATTTACTCTTGATAAGACAACCTAACAATGGAGCAAATACAAATTATTGAACCCATACTTGGTCAGGGCATATATGGTGAACTAAGAAGGAAACAAAAAAAAAAAAAAAAAAACCAAAGGAAAGCAAGGCTGATCTTACCCATGATGATTATTAACTCTCCTATAATCTTGTCCTGCTTAATGTTTACACTCTTACTACTGAGTGCCTAGTCACTATCCAAAATAATCCCACTATTAAATGATCTGTTAGAAGAGTTAAAGCCCATTATCTTCTGCATTGCTGAAACCTGGCTGAATAACAAAGAACATGTACTATTAAATCAAATTGATCAACCCAACTATATCATCTTTCTGTTCCCTAGACCTAAAAGTAAAGGTGGAGGGCTACTAATAACAAGTAAAAATGAACTTAAACTTATGCCTTTCAAAATACATATTAACCCACCCTACAAAGTGGCAATACTAAAATCACCACAACTGAACATAGGAATGGTCTATTGCCCCCCTGGAATACTTCAAAATGACTGCTCACCTTTGATCAAACTATTCACCAAAGCATTTCCATCACCTGAAAATACACTAATTGTAGGAGACTTTAACCTTCATGTAGACAGAACACCAAAAACCACAGCATGTGAAGTCTTTTTAGATACAATGGCTGCATTGGGATGGTCACAATGTATCCAACCCCACTCATAAAACAGGTCATATTTATTTATTTTTTATTTAACAGCTTTTATATACCGACGAACGTTGGGAACATCTCATCGGTTTACATATAACAGAATTAGCAACCAGCTTTACAGGGAACATATAACTGAGAAGGAGAATAATGTTAGAGGAGGGAACTTAGAAAACAAGAGCGCTAAATAAACTTATTGGGAGGTCAAGGGGGAGGGAGGGGAGAAGGGGATGGAGATGAGTTAGATTACATAAATCAACACAGAATTGCAAGGAGGAACTCATATCAAATTATATACAATTAATATAGACAATATGTACAGTTGTTAGCTCGCAGTTAGGTGTAAGAGTGCTTGAATAGCCAAGTCTTCAGGTTTTGTCTGAATATTTTTGGACAGGTTTCTTGTCGGAGTGAGGTGGGTAGTTTGTTCCAGAGGTAGGGCCCTGCTAGGGAGAGGGCCATTTCATTTGTGGATCGAAGCTTAGTTAGCTTGGGTGATGGGGTGTGAAGTGTAGCCAGATACTGTTTTCTAGTGGGTCTGTTCTTGTTGTGAAAGATCTAATATTTGCCAACCACAGCAACTGTCATAAGAACATGCCATACTGGGTCAGACCAAGGGTCCATCAAGCCCAGCATCCTGTTCCCAACAGTGACCAATCCAGCCCACAAGTACCTGGCAAGTACCCAAAAACTAAGTCTATCCCATGCTACTGATGCTAGTAATAGCAGTGGCTATTTTCTAAGTCAACTTGATTAATAGCAGGTAATGGATTTCTCCTCCAAGAACTTATCCAAACCTTTTTAAAGCCCAGCTACACTAACTGCACTAACCATATCCTCTGGTAACAAATTCCAGAGTTTAATTGTGCTTTGAGTGAAAAAGAACTTTCTCCAATTAGTTTTAAATGTGCTACATGCTGGGCATGGGATAAACGCTGTGGATCCATAAAGGCTAGAGGATGGGAATGAAGAGAAGAACTATGGGGGTGGCTTGCTAGAATGGTGGCTACTACCTGGTGATTACTACCCTTACTCAAGCCTTCACACAGTTAATGCAACTCCAACATTGCTCTCTGCTTCAATGGCAAGGGGAAATAGGGAAAAGAGGCTTTGCATTCAGACAACAACCAACAAGGACTGAACTACACAGTCTGGGTAAACAAATAAGCGTGGGGGTTGCTTGCTTATTTCAGCGGTTACTACCCTAAACCAATCAAGCCTGATACTTCACTTTGAATGCATATACAGTGTTGCTCTCTGCTTCAACAGCAGGGTGAAATGTGGAAAAGAGTATTTCTCTCCCTTTTCTTCTCTCCTCCCAGTTCTATTACCTTGTTATTTGTAACTGCTTCCTTCTACACAAATAGGTTATTGAATTGTTCACTGTACACCCCTGTTATATGTAAACTGGCATGATGTGTTTGCAACATGAATGCCGGTATATAAAAATTTTAAATAAATAAATAAAATAAATATTTACATTCAGACTTCATCCAACAAGGCATTGATCTGTGTAGTCTGGGTAAACAAGTATCAGGGTAATTTGCTTGATGCGGCGGTTACTACCCTTAACCATTAAGCCTTATGATTCACCTTTGTTGCAACTCCAACATTACTCTCTGCATCAATGGCAGGGGGTGGCAGGAAATTCAAATCAGTTACCAACAAGGACCCTGAACTTTGTGGTCGGTGAAACAGATAAGTATGGGAAAATAAGTTTGGGAGCTTGCTGGGAAGACTGGATAGGCCGTTTGCTCTTTTTCTGCCTTCATTTCTATGTTTCTATGTATGCTAACTTCATAGAGTGCCCCCTAGTCCTTCTATTATCCAAAAGAATAAATAACCGATTCACATTTACCCGTTCTATGCATCTCATGATTTTATACTCCTCTATCATATCCCCCTCAGCTGTCTGTTCTCCAAGCTGAACAGTCCTAACCTCTTTAGTCTTTCCTCATAGGGGAACTGTTCCATTCCCTTTATCATTTTGGTCGCCCTTCTCTGTACCTTCTCCATCGCAACTATATCTTTTTTGAGATGCGGCGACTAATCAACACATCCCACAAAATATTACCCTGGTCAGATCACCAATTAATAAAAGTGGATATAACCCTCTTCAACATTAAGCAAGCAAAATTTATTAATATTCAAACTTTCACCTTCAAGTATATTTGGTTGTATTTTTTTCTGAAGAAGCAATTAAAAATAAACTAATTGATTTTAATCAAGCTAATGCCTCCTCAGCTTTCGACTCATGGGAAAAACTCATCAATGATATTGCAGATAATCCAAGCCCAATACAGACAAAAACGCACCAAAAAGAACAGAATAACTCTAAACAAAAGAAACCATGGTACAATGAAGAACTAAGATGAACCAGGCAGACACTGAGAAAATCTGAAAAACAATGGTGAAAATGTATATCTGAAGAATCCCTAAGAAAAGTCAGATCCTTCCTAGCAGAATACTGTACATAAATCAATAAAGCAAAAAAAAAAAAGAATACTATGCAAAACAGATTCATGGAGGAATATTTAACTCCAAATTACTCTTCAAAACCATCAAACACTTAATCAAAGACCCATCTTCCTCCATCTCAAGTAACTACTATAACTCAAAGAATGCCTGCAATGAATTTCCCATCTCCTTATTAGATAAAATACATAGGTTCAAAACATAATTCTTTACTTACTCAACAACTGAAGAACCAGAAGAAAAACATGGGCAGCCTAAATGGAACTCTTCGAGCACTTTTGACATAGTAACTAAAATCTAAATAAATCAAATCATTACCAAAATTAAGCCAGCTATATATCCACTAGACCCGTCTCACACCCGTCGGATGCTATTCCCTCCAATCTTCTCCTCTCCATTCCCAACATCATTTCCAAATCATTGGCAGACATCATCAACTGCTCTTTATCTCAAAGAAAGGTTCCAGAACAATTAAAACTAGCCATTCTAAAACCCTTACTAAAAAAATCCAACCTTCCGACATCCGACCCAGCCAACTTCCGTCCAATAGCCAATCTTCCCCTGATCTCCAGAGTAATGAAAAGAATTGTAAACAAGCAACTGTCCGACTACCTAGAAGAGAACAACATACTCTCCCCCTTCCAGTTCGGATTCAGAAAATCTCAAAACACGGAAGCCCTACTATCCTCCCTATCAGACACCATCTTACTTAACATGGAAAGAAAACAACCCTACCTTCTTGACTTATCCGCCGCTTTCGATATGGTTAATCATGCCATTCTACTTGAGCAATTATCAGAGATCGGCATCCAAGGAGAAGCTCTGAGTTGGTTCAAATCATTCCTCGAAAATAGATTTTACAAAGTTAGAATTAACAATAAAGAATCACTCCCTATCAAATCAATCCTGGGAGTCCCACAAGGATCATCCCTCTCCCCCACGCTTTTTAACATCTATCTGCTACCTCTCTGCCATCTTCTCTCCAACCTTAAATTAAAATTCTACATTTTTGCCGATGACGTCCAAATTCTACTTCCCATCACTGAATCCCTGCAAAAAACATGGGCACACTGGAACCACTGTCTACAATCGATCAATACCTTACTCACCAGCCTGAACCTTATTCTTAACTCTAATAAGACAGAAATTCTCATCATCTCCCCCAGATGACTCCCACAATCCCCTTAATTCACAAAACGCAACTCAATTTGCAAAAACATTCATCAACCACTCCCCATCGGTCAGAGACTTAGGGGTTCGGCTTGATAACCTCTTCAACCTTAAATCATTTGTCCTAAATACAACTAAAGAATGCTTCTATAAACTCCAAGTTCTCAAAAATCTTAAACCTCTCCTACACTTCAGGGACTTCCGGCTAGTAGTCCAGGCTATCATCCTCACTAAGCTTGACTACTGCAATGCTCTTCTCCTTGGCCTCCCTGAGTTAACAACCAAACCCTACAGATGGTCCAGAATGCTGCGGCTAGATTACTCACGAACTCAAACAAAAGAGCTCACATCACACCTATATTACAAGGACTCCACTGGCTTCCCATAAAATCCAGGATCACCTTCAAAACATTGATGATGATCCACAAGGACATTCACGGCATCGCCCACCTCAAATTAAGCTCCCAGCTCAGCTTACACACATCCGATAGACCGATCAGAAACGCTTACAAAGGAACCTTATACGCCCCACCAATCAAAACCTCTCTAAGAAAACGCGCCATCTCTACAGCCGGCCCCACCATTTGGAACTCGCTACCTCCGGAGCTACGTCAAGAACCTTGTACCCAATCTTTTAAGAAACACCTCAAAACTTGGCTCTTTAGAAAAGCGTTCCCGGAGTCTCAAGAACACTCAGACACGGGTCAAAGGACATACTCTCGTTTCTGACCACCTTCACTAGTCCTCCTTAGCAAGTGTCAATGCCTCTCCTCCCCTCTCTCTTCTATCCCTCCTCTCATCCTACCCTTACCTTCCCGACCTCCCCCCATCCTTAAACTTTAGATTACGCCTATCAGCTACAACACCACTACGGCACTGTTGCTCTACCTAAATGTACCTTTGTTCTTTGTCACACTCATATTGCGTTTAGTCTTGAAGACTGTCTGTCTGTTTGATTTGTTAATTTTTACTTTTTTTACTCTTTACTTATAATGTTACTCATAATGGTATTTGTTTGTCAACTTGTTTCAATGTAACGCCTCAGCTGCGATTGTTCAGTTTTAATGTAAACCGATCTGATTTGATATCTTCTTTCAAGAATTTCTGTATATAAGAATTCTAAATAAATAAATAAATAAATAGACCCAATCCCAGCAATTTCCCTTAAAATAGTACACAGTGTAATCACTCCAACAAACGCAACCATAATTATCCTCTCGCTCTCAGAAGGAGTGGTCCTCATGGGGAAAAACAAGCTGTGATACAATCAATCCTAAAACATAAAAATGGCAGTATTGCCGCTTGGGACAATTACCAGCCTATATCCAACATGCCTTTTATTGCTAAAGTTCTAAAAAAAGGTAGTGTTATCCCAATTGGAAAACCACCTAGACGACAATGATATTCTATACACAAACCAATTTGGATTCAGAAAAGACCACTCAACAGAAACTTTACTAATATCTTTAATAGACCCTGTACTACAGGGGATTGACAATGATAAATCTTACATCCTGTTTCTATTAGATCTAACAGCAGTCTTCGACACTGTGGACCATACCCTGCTGTGCCACCAGATGAAAAAAATTGGAATAGAAGGAAGTTTTCTAAAATGGTTCTCCTCCTTCCTATCAGATAGGACTTTCCAAGTCAAACTGGGCAACCACATATCTGACACATTCCATATCGATACAGGTGTCCCCCAGGGTTCTGCACTCTCAGCAACACTTTTCAACATATATATGCTTCCTCTGTGTACACTACTAGCAAAACTAGGAATCAACTTCTTCTTATATGCAGACAGCATACAGTTCTACATTCCATTCTCCAAATCAATTGAAAACACAGCATCGACTCAACATACATGAATAACAATACAGCAAGAACTGTCGCAGCTTAAACTAACACTAAACACAAAAAACAAAAAAAAAAGAAATTGTATGGCTAAGGAGAAACTCCCCCATAGTTAATCCACAACCTCTAGACCTGGGTAACTTTCATATTGCTCCCTCTGAACAAATACGAGACCTTGGAATACAGATCGATGAAAACATCACAATGAAAAATTATTTAAAAATTAATTAAAACAGGATACTCCAAGCTGGGAATATTACATCGACTGAAACCTCTTCTAACGTTCCAGGATTTCCACACTGTTCTACAAACAGTCATATTCTCAAACATTGATTACTGCAACTCCCTATTACTAGGCTTATGGTCGGGACTTTTAAAACCACTACTATTACTACAAAATACCTCAGCAAGACTTTTATTAGGAACAAGGAAATTTGAACTCATTATCTCCTCGCACATAGCTCTGCACTGGCTGCCAGTACAATACAGAATCCATTATAAAGTACTAACTAATTTTTAACAACCTCAGCAACAGAAACCCCTGCTTAATAGGCATGAATCTCCATCCATACACACCACAGTGAACAATAAGATCACAAAATAAAAGACTATTAACTGTGCCTGCAAAGCAAAGTACTCATCTAATGCAAATAAGAGACCGAATGTTTTCCATAGAAGGCCCCAGGTTGTGGAATTCTCTTCCAGAGATGTTACATCTGATAACAGACAAAGAGCTTCAAACATTAACTGAAAACCTGGCTCTTCAAAAATGCATACGATCTAACAAAATATCAATATGCAGAAAACTACAATATTATAAGCTCTGTAAATATTAGTAAACTGAACAAATATTGTGATGTAAAGTGCACTATGACAACTCTATGACTAATATATGAAGACTATTAAATTAGAAATTATGTATCACAAATGACTTTCCTAGGGCTTTAGATAACATGCTTTAGATGTTACAGACGTGTTACCCTATGATATGAAAGTCGTTTTTGTAAAGCGTTGTGATCTTCTTTTGGAACGACGGGATATAAAATGCATAAATAAATAAATAAAAGCAGGCTTACCTATATTCACATGTTTTACACTTTCAAAAAGATTCCTTTGCAAAAAACATGTTGACTCTCCCCGATTAAACCATGTCTTTGTGGTCAGTAATTTTGTTTTTAAGAATAAATTCTATTTCCTAGCATGTAGCCAGATGGACCCAGGACCAATGGGTATTGTGCTCTTCTGCTAGCAGATGGGAGACGGAGTCAGATTTCAAGCTGACATCACTCTAGATATACCCCTGCAGTAACCTCAGCTCTTCAGTATCTCTCCATCTCCTAGCAGATGCGGACACTATCCCACACACAAGAATAGTGTTAAGAATTACAAAAGAAGAAACAAAATTTACCTTAAAGGACGATCAAGCCCTGCTCTCCTGCGGTGATACCTAAGGGTCCCTCCCCCAGTCGAGAATTACTGAGGTTGATCTCCAATATCCCTCAGAGGTGTGCCTTGGTCCGGTAGCCTGTTCCCGGCATGGATTTAGCCCCCCAGTGTGGCTGAAAGGCAGCGGGTGCAGAAACGAGTGCGGCGGTGAAGGTAATTCCCTCTCCCCCCCCCCCCCCCCCCCCCCCCGCAGCTGGAGACCATCCGACACACGATCGGTAAGGGCCGAGACCAGATAAGAAAAAATCTCCAGCCTCCAGCGCTCGGATTGCTGTTCTGAATCTGTCCCCGGCGAGGTTAGAAGGGAGCACCGATTGGGTTGAGCAGCCTTGGTTGGGCTAGGCCCCGATCCGGTGCAAGAGTCCACATACGTGGAGACCCTCAGGGGTGCCATCTTCCCTTCTCGACCGGTGGTACGTGTGGGGCAAGCTGGACGGCCGATGTGCCTAACTTGTGCGCATCCAATACAGACGCGCGCATAGTTACACACACAGTGGCGCATACAACTGAGCGTACCTGGCGCGCACATCAACACGCACAGCCACGTTTACAACTGCACACGTGCGCAAACACATAGAGACAATGGCACCAGCACCCAAGAAGGCCAGAAGGCACTCTCTTTGCACAGCCTGCCTCATAAAAGCCACGCAGCCTGAATTGGAGTCCCGCCTGTGTCAACATTGCGAAGAAGCCCAGGGGGAATCAAAGCCTGGCCCCTTACTGTCGGGAGATGGTTCCGGAACTATTCCCCGGACCTATGCATCTCTGAGATGGCTTCCCCACAGGGAGGCACCTCGTGGGCCCCTACTCTGACTCCCCCTGGGGTTAACATGGACCCAGGGACCTGCTCCTGGTTGGAATTTTTCCAAGGATGCAAGCCTTCATTCAGGCACAATCAGCCCCAGCTGCACCCCAGGCTCGAACCCTGCCAGAAGCACAAGATCCTCCCAGCCCGACTCAGATGCCTCAAGACATGCCTCACTTAACCAAGAACTTCCCTAATAGGGACCCAGACACCTCAGATGATGAGAGTGACTCCCTGGGAGAAGGAGAAATCCCTCCAGGAATGGAACCATTCCGAACCATGCTTCATTTCTTCCACAAGGACGAATTACCAGCCCTTGTTTCCCAGACTCTGAAGACGCTAGGTATTCCTGGCACGGAACCTCATCCTGGTGTCCCTTTGTAAGGCGTCGTGCTACTTTCCAATGATGGAAGCCATCCAGGAACTGATTGCCCTTGGAAGCCCTATACTCTCTAGAACCAGCGACCAAGGAATGCCTGCGTTTCCTGAAAGTGGATGCTATGGGCTTTGCCATCTCAAAGCGATTAATGATTCCCGTTGAGGGAGGGGCTGCATTGAAGGACACTCAGGACAAACGATTGGAATCCATCCTTAAACAGGCCTTCGACGCAACAGCAATGACACTGCAGATTGCTTCCTGCTGCACACTGGTGGCACGTTCCTGCTTGCTCCTCTTGAGAGAGGCAAATAACTCCGGAACATATACTGGTGAGACGATGGAACCTGCAGCAGCATTCCTCACGGATGCAAGCTCAGACCTGGTGCTCACCTCAGTCGGAGGCGTTGCCTCGATAGTGGCAGCCAGAAGACAACTATGGCGACGAAATAAGTCTGCGGATACATTATTAAACAAATCTCACAAGAATACCTTTTAAAGGATCTCTCTTGTTCGGAAGTGAATTGGAGAAGTTAGCAAATGGGCGAATCCCCAGTGCCTCGGCTACTGGAAGATAGGAGTAAAAGATCTCAGCATCCCTACCCCAAAAGAACCAAGGACAGAGGATCGCAGCGCTTTAGACCCTACAGGAACTCAATTCCAGGCACCTCGTCCCTCCGGAAGGTCCCAGCCCTTTCGGAACAGACAGACCAAGAGGGGGCAGGCTCCAGCCATGCTTCACAATGAGAATGGGCCGACCCATCCACAGGAAGAGGATATATAGGGATTGACTTGCCCTCTTCTACTAAAGATGGGTTGAAATAATGTCGGACAAATGGGTTCTAAACATCATTCCAGAAGGTTACTCTCTAGAGTTCCACAGCATCCCTTGAGACAAATTTGATATCACCCTGCCACTCCCATTCCAAGAGACTGGCAGTAGAAACCACTCTAACAAGACTACTCAGTCTGAAGGCAATAACTCCGGTTCCCATGCCCCAACAAAATACGGGGCGCTATTCCATCTATTTTATCGTTTCCAAGAAGGAAGGATCTTTCTAGCCCATCTTGGATCTCAAGAGTGTTAACCGTCATCTGCAGGTTCTACACGTCCACATGCAAACTTTTCGTTCCGTAATAATGGCAGTACAACCTGGAGAGTTTCTAACCTCCCTGGACCTTTCTGAAGCCTATCTTCACATCCCAGTCTATCAGGATCACCAGCGCGTCCCGCGCTTTGAGATATTGGGTCACCATTATCAGTTCCGAGCACTACCCTTCGGCCTAGCAACCGCCTCCAGAACCTTCACCAAAATCATGGTGGTCGTGGCGGCAACACTGAGGAAGGAAGGGATCTTGGTATACCCTTACCTGGTGTTAGCGCTCACCCCGCCAAGGGGGGCGGAGTTAGTAATCTGTTATTGATCAGCTCCCCCAGAGGGGAGGAGCTGGCAATCTGATGTAGATCACCCTGCCAGGGAGGTGGAGTTAGCAGTCTGATATGGATCTGCTTCCCCAAAGGGGAGTAGTCAGCAGAGTGATGTACTCCGTAGATGGAGTTAATGAACCGTTGTGGGTTGGCTCCCACAGAGTGGCAGTCCATATAATACCGCTCTAGTAGTGTAAGGAATAAACACTGAATGGAAATTGGTGAATCCTTGGGCCGATGGCAGATGACAACGCCCCCAGGAGGATATCCTGAGAGGGACCAGCGGCTAGGCTGGAGTATGGCGACAAACACAGATAGTTCTTTATTAGACAGGAAGTAGAACCACCAGAGGTGGCAGTAGTGAGTTGATGTGCCCGGCAAGGCTGAAGTCCTTCAGATACTGGAACTGTGATCTCTGGGTTGCTGAGCTGTAGAGAGAGACTATAGATAGTGAGTAGACAGGGTATGCTGGATACATAACCAGTAGTAGATGATACACTCACAATTGTAGATATCTTGTAATGGCTTCTGTGCAATAGAGAGTCTTCAGTATATTCAGGAACAGGAGCCATAGGCGAGTACTGGTTCCTATATGCAGTCTGGAATAAGAACTCACAGTATCTGTGTATGAGGTGGCTTCTGTAATAGAAGAGAGTCTTTGGAAGGTTTTAGGAACATAGGCCCTCGTGGAGCGAGTGCTGGTTCCTATCTGCAATCTGTAATAGTACTTCACAAGATATAGGTATGCGATAGCTTCTGAGATAGAAGAGAGTCTGTGAAGGGTTCTAGGAACATGGGCCCTCGTGGAACAAGTATCGGTTCCTATCTGCAATGACAACTCACGATCTCCATACCTGCGATAACGTCTTAGACAGAAAGGAGTCTTCAGAGATTAGGAACATAGGACCTCGTGGAGCGATTACCGATTCCTATCTGTAATAGAACTCACAGTGTTCACGTGTGCGATTGCTTCCAGGCATTAAGGAGTCTTCTGAGCATTCAGGGACGTAGGCCCTCGAGGAGCGAGTACTGGATCCCGTCTTAGCAGTCTGAAATCAAGAAGAGAGAGCGGGGCCCCTGAGGAGCGGGTACCCCTTGGGAGGTTTGTGGAGGCAGAGCAGCAGAGAAAGATTTCCCCTTGCTAACTCAATTCATAGTAGCAAACAAAGACCTTTTAAATTGGAAGCAGATGAAGTCATTATGGGGGGACGCCCCCAAGGTTTGCGCCCTTGCCGGTATAAACTCTGGAGCGCGCGCATCCTTACGTCATCAGGAACATGGCGGATCCGCAGCAACAACCCAGCCCGGGGATTCCGGGGAGAAGCGGCGAGGAGAAGCCGCGGCAACATCTGTCTGTCAGACCCGAAGGGAGTCGCCACAAAGGTAGAGAGGGTGGAGCAAGGGCAAGAACAGGCATGAACGCAACACCTGGACGATTGGCTAATCAGGGCAAAGTCTTCGGAAGAGAGCCAGCAAGTGACCAGCAGAGCCAAGAGCCTACTGCAGGAACTCGGTTGGGTCGTGAACACGGGCAAGAACAGTCTGCAGCCCTCTCAATCGCTAGAGTACCTGGGGGCCCGTTTCAACACCAAACAGAACAGTCTTCCTTTCTCCCCCGAGGAGAAGGAAGCTGGTGGAGCAATTACAATTGATGACCAATGCATGCCCCAAGGTATGGGACTATCTTCAAGTCCTCAGCCTCATGACATCAACCCTAGAAGTCGTTCCTTGGGCAAGGGCCCATATGCGACCGCTCCAGTGCTCTTTACTGTCACGATGGAACCCACTGTCCCAGTACTACTTAATTCACCTTCAACTACCAGCAGAGGTACGTTCTCAGCTCCAGTGGTGGCTACAGGAAGACCACCTAAGCAGAGGAGTAAGCCTATCCCCACTGAACTGGATCTTGCTCACCACGGCTGTGAGCCCTCAATGGTGGGAAGCCCACTGTCAGGAACTGACGGCCTAGGGACAATGGAACAAGGAAGAGACGGAATGGAACATAAACAGCCTGGAAGCTCGGGCAGTCAGTCTAGCATGCCTGCAATTCAGCCACAGACTCCGAGGCAAAGCAATTTGAGTAATGTCGGACAATGGCTACTTATATCAATCGCCAGGGAGGAACCAAGAGCCAGCAAGTTTCTCTGGAGATAGACCCTCTTATGACATGGGCGGAGATAAACCTACAAAGGATTGCGGCCTCCCACATCGCAGGAAAAAACATCTCAGCAGACTTCCTCAGCAGAGAGAGCCTGGACCTGGGGGAATGGATGCTGTCGACAACAGCCTTCCAATGATAGTAAATCACTGGGGCCTCCCAGCCAAGAACCTACTGGCCACCCATCTCAGTGCCCAAGTCCCCAGGTTTTTCAGCCACAGACGAGAGCCACAATCCCAAGGAATCTACACTGTCATCCAGATTTGGCCAGAGGAAGACTTACTGTACGCCTTCCCCCCATGGCCACTACTGGGCAGGGTCATCCACAAGATAGAACATCATAGGGGACTAGTTCTACTAGTTGCCCCAGATTGGCCAAGACGACCATAGTACGCAGATATGCAAAGACTCCTTTGGGGAACCCTCTGTGCCTACCTCCATGCAGGGACCTTCTCCAGCAGGACCTGATTCTCCACAAAGATCAGTCTCAGTTCTCTCTTACGATCTGGCCCTTGAGAGGACTTGCCTGAAGAAGTGAGGTTACTCAAAGGCCGTGATTGACACCCTGCTCCGAGCGTGCAAGTTCTCCACATCCCTGTCATACATATGGATCTGGAGAGTATTCGAAGCCTGGTGTGAGGACCATGGGATTCTCCCGCGGACAGCCAAGATTCCCATGATTCTGGAGTTCCTACAGGATGGTATGAAGAAGGGATTGTCACGCAACTCCCTCAAGGTCCAAGTAGCCGCACTGGCCTACTTCAGAGCAGAAGTGGACAGTATCCGGCTATCAACCCATCCGGACTTGTCCCACTTCCTGAAAGGGGTTAAACAACTCAGACCACCCCTAAAGTGGCTGGTGCCTCTATGGAATCTCAATCTAGTATTAGACTTCCTAGCTGGGGCTTCCTTCATGTCACTACGCCTCTTAACATTGAAGACTGCATTCCTGGTGGCAATATGTTCAGCTCGTCGCATCTCCGAACTACAGGCTTTATCCTGTCGGGAACCGTTGCTCAGATTCACACCTGGAACCATACAACTGCGCACTGTCCCCTCCTTCCTTCCAAAAGTGGTTTCTGAGTTTTACTTGAACCAAACCATCTCGCTACCAGCTCCGGATAAACATGAGGACTCGGAAGACTCACGCCTTCTTCGCCACCTAAATGTCAGCAGACTCCTGGTGCGATACCTGGAAAGATCGGAACCGGTGCGCAAAACAGATCGCTTGTTCATTCTTCACAGCGGGAAGAAACAAAGAGAAGCGGCCTCGCGGGTGACCATAGCCTGTTGGATCAAAGAAGTAATCAAGGCAGCCTACATAGAGGCAGGAAAGCCCTTACCTCTACAGGTTAAGGCTCATTCTATGAGGGCCCAGGCAGTCTCTTGGGCTGAAACCATGCTGCTGTCACCAGCCGAGATCTGTCGGGCAGTGACGTGGTCCTCCATATACACCTTCTCCTGAATGTTCAGGCCCAGAAAGATGCAGCCTTTGCAAGGGCAGTATTAAGTGGGCCACGGGTAGCCTCCCGCCCTGTCCGGGAGTAGCTTTTGTACATCCCATTGGTACAAAAGTCCATCTGGCTACACGCTAGGAAATGGAGAAATTACTTACCTGATAATTTTGTTTTCCTTAGTGTAGACAGATGGACTCAGCATCCCGCCCACAGCTGCCCCAGAAAAAGAGAAGTTCGGATAACAAACTTCGAGAGTAAACAAATACGGGTAAGCCGCGGCCTACCCCTAGTTCGACACCCTCCGTTTGTCTGGTGTTGGGGTTGATTGGTTGCGTGCACTGGCGGTCTCCAGTTTGGAAATTAGTTAAACCAGTTCAAGTTTTACTCAAGTTTAATCAAGTTATTTAAGCAAAGATATATCCACAATGGCTTTTCGAAGAGAATACTGAAGAACTGAGGTTTCTGCAGGGGTATATCTAGAGTGACGTCAGCTTGAAATCTGGCTCCGTCTCCCATCTGCTAGCAGAAGAGCACAATACCAATTAGTCCTGAGTCCATCTGTCTACACTAAGAAAAATGAAATTATCAGATAAATAATTTCTCCATTTTGCCTGACACAATATCAGGCATTGGATCCCTGGAGCCCTTTTTAAAAAATTAGCATAATCTTGGCCATCCTCCAGTCTTCAGATACTGTGATTGTTTAAATTATATTTTGCAGATCACCAGAAATAGGTCTGCAGCTTCATGTTTGAGTTCCTTTGAAACTCTGGGATGAATACCATCTGGTCCTGGTGATTTGTTATTCTTTAGTCTGTGATTGTCAATCTGATTTATTAAATCCTCCAGTTTCACAGTGATTTTGTTTAGTCGCTCAGAGTCATCACCATTAAAGATTATTTTTGGTGTAGTTATGACCCTTGAAGGAATGTAATGCTTTCTCAAATAGCAAAATACTGAAGAAAAAAAAAAGATTCTGGAATCTAACAGGTAATAAAAACTGGCAAACCTTGAACCATACAATCATAAGGAAATATTTTCAAAGGTGTTAGCAAGCCAGTTAGTGTGAAGACAGAACTAAACACAGTCTTCTCAATCATTCACTTTTCAATACTGGCATCTTTGGAAAATTACAGGTTAAAAAAAAACCCTTGAGTATCATGGAGAAACTTTTTTTTTAAAGGTTTTTTTGTATACTGCAATTAAATCCCCAACATCAGCTGATATTTTGTATCTGCTTCAGAGGAAGCATTTAAAACAATGTATTTACTTATCCAAATCAATTACTGGTTCTCCCATCATTTCTCCTGGACCTTCCACTATCTCATAAGACCTTTCCAAACAGATGTCTGACAGAGAGGAATTCTTCTAAGACTCCAAACTTTCAAAACAGTGGTGACACCATATCTGCACAAGTGCAATGGAATAGGAGAGTTAGCTGGAGACAAAACAAAATTTAGAATCCTAGAAAATGAACTCTATATATAGCTGTTTTTTGAAACTCATCTCCAAAGACTGACTCACAACTAACTTGTGGGTTACATTTTCTAATACAGCAAAGGAGATTAATTGTTTTCAGGCATTGACACTTTCCTCAACTATATTCAGTGTTCCAAGAGCCACCATAAATTGCTTACACCCATAGGAGGAATTTCCATTATGCATTCGCTCCCTCAGATTTTTCTCGTCAAGGCTCCTTTCAGATACCTATTACCAATTCTAGGCACGCTCCTGCTCTATTTGTCTGGTCTTGATGAACACAGATACTTTATTTGTTCCTTGATCCTTCAGCTCAAAAACCTATCCCACTGAAGCATCACACTTCTTATCAATCCTCTTATATGATCTACACCATCTATTGATCCTTGTAAGATATTCTATATTAGTAAAACTGTCTACACTGTACAAATCTGAGCACCAGAGTTGTTTGAAACACCATCTAGAGAATGCTCCATTGTCACTCATTGTATTGAGTTTGTCCATACATTTACTGATATTCAGTTTTGTATGATCGACCATCTACCAGCTGATTGGCCATGTGGAGCTTGCCCTTCGTATTTACTTCTTGTGGAACAGTATTAGCTATATGTGTTCCCTCATTAGTCCCTCATGGGTTAACTGCAGAGTTCAACTTATCAAAGTTTTTATGAGACAATTGTTGGCATCCCTCTATTTTTTAATATATAAAGGTTTGTATTTTCTATGATTCTAAATTTTGTTTTGTCTCCAGCTAATTAACATTCTGTTCATTTAGAGTCTCCTATTCCATTGTACTTGTGCAGATATGATGTTACCACTATTTTGAAAGTTCAAAGTCATGGAAAAATGCCTCCCTGTCAGACCTTTGTTTGGAAAGTTCTTGTGCAGGAGAGAGCATGGAAGAACATGTGATTGATTCAGATAAGTAAATATGTTTTAAATGGTCCATGTGAAAGTTAGATACGAAACATCAGCTGATGGGGCATATCATTTGCAGTATACAAAAAAAATCTTTCAAAAAAGTTGGAGTACTTTCTCCACTACACACAAGGGTGCTTTCATCTGTAATGTTTCAAAGATGCCAGTATTAGAGCGGTGACTCATTTATTGAAAGGTGAATGATTGAGAAGACTAGGTGTAGGAACTTTGTCTTCATACCACCTAGCTTTCTGACACCTTCAAGAAAATTTCCTTTTGATTGTGTGGTTTAAGATGTGCCAGATTTTGTTATCTGTTGGATTTTCTTTTCTGCCTTTTTATTTATTTATTTATGTTTTGAGTGGATAGAATCTGACATCCTTCTCAGTAAAGACAAAGGCAAATAGTTGTTTTTATGTTATTTCCTTGTCCTCCCTAAGCACCCCTTTTACCCCTTGGTCATCTAGTGGCCCAACTGAGTCTCACAGGCTGTCTGCTTCAAATGTACTTGAAAAACATTTTATTAGTTTTTACCTCCATGGCAAACTTCTTTTCTAATTCTCTTAGCCTGCTTAATTACTTTTTTTTTTTTACATATAAATTGCCAATGCTTGGGGAGCTGCTTGTGTGAGTTATTGCTGTGCCCTCTCCCGCCCCCCCCCCCCCCTTCCTTGGGAAGTGATCAAAGATACCTGATTGGTGGAAAAAGCTACTTGGAGCCTTTAAAATCCACTGGGCTGCTATTTCGCAGCTACCAGCACACTGAAGCTATGCGCCTAAGGGGTACATCCCTGGTGGCAAATTTTTGTTTGAAATCAATGACAATGGGAAGGAAATGGAAGGCTTGTGCTCCCCACCCCATTCCTCCTGCTGCTTCTACACTGTAAGAGGTCTTGTTCTGTCCCCAGCAGTGGGTACGTGTTTGTGTCTGTATATTTTGTACTTAATGGAAACACCTTTTTGTAACCCACGATAAAAACCTGTGAGCCTTGCCTTTAAGGGAGCTTGCCCTTAAAAGAAGTTCCCTTCATCTCAATTCAGCTACCATTCGGATCGCCCCCCCCCCCTCCCCCATTAGATGCAGAGGAACATCTAGGGGACCCAGTGCTTCAAGTCACCAAGGATGATGACAAACCTACCTTTTCGATAGAGAATAATAGTCCATCGCCTGCAGTGGCCATGCCCGGGCTCAGAAGGACAGCCCAAGAAGGAGATAAAGAGTACGACGCAGATGCCAGACGCCTCTGGAAAAGGACTTTTACGTAGATGACGAGCTAAGATCCTTACCCACTGCAGAGGAGGCAATACTGGCAAGCGCCAGTCTAAGGCTTCACGAAATAGCCTCCGACAGTCCTGAAGTAACGAAGGCAACTTCTTCAGAGGATCATGCTAAAGACTCAGAGAACTCGGACCTGAGAGTGGACACACCTCCTCTCCAACAAAGCCTTGAGTTGAATTGGGATCCAAAGAGAGATGTCTTCACGTCCCAAGTCTCGACCCAAGGTAAACCGCACACTCACCAAGGTGTCCTGTCCACAGTCAACAGCCTGCACGATCCACTGGGGTTTGTGACTCCAGCCACGATACAAGGAAGAGCCTTGTTAAGAGAGCCTTCATCAAGTGCTACTGAGTGGGACACCCCCACTACCTCAAGCAAGGAAGCCAGAATGGGAAAAGTGGAAGAGCCCCCTAAAAGTGCTTGAACAGCTCCACATACCACGCGCCCATTTTCCAGTACCACTAAAAACAGCCAGCCGTAAAGAGATCTGCATCTTCTCGGATGCATCTGTGAAGGACATAGCTGCGGTAGCCTTTTTGAGAGTGAAAGACGCAGAAGGAACAGTGCGTGAGGACTTCGGCAAGGCAAGCTAGCACCACAGCCAAACCCCACCATACCACGTCTAGAATTGTGTGGAGCGGCGCTAGCAGTGGAAACAGTGGACTTAACGACAGCCGAAACGGACATTCAAATTTATGCTACCCATCTTCACATGTACAGCAAAGTAGTACTGAGCTACTTCTACAACCAGACAAGAAGGTTTCATTTTACGCTCAACTCTGGGGTTCAGCCACCCAGACCCCCTCCAACTGTGGAAACAACTTCGTAGGAACCCGTAAAGAGTTGAACACTGCATCTGTCATGCCTTCAATGCAAAAGAGTATGACAGCTCCATGCGGAAACGTGACGGCAGGGAGCATTACAGGCAGCGAAGGAAACAAGTCCAACAGCTTGCCAACTCCCTCCGGATCCGTCGGAAGAAAGAGTACTTGCCGACTCTCCAACATTGACGCAAGTGGCGATCCAAAGTCTTCTACAGCCCATCAATGAGGTGGTACTCCTCATGCCTCGTGAAGAAACTTGAACTCCGTGGACCGTTGTCCACACCAAAGACTTTTTCTTTCTTTGTGTTGTCTGTCTTTTGTTTCAGCTTGGTGAAACCCTGTGAAGAAGACACCGCCTATCGCCTGGACCACTGGTTCTCAACAGGTGTGTCGCGAGGTCCTGGGAGATGTGTCGCAGGGCCAGCTGTCTTATCAGCCTGGTTGGGAGTTGGTTGACTTCACTTAGATTGGCCTGATGGGAGGCTACTCTCATTTCCTTCTCTTCTTTCTGGCCCGGTGGGAGGCTGTTTCCTCTTTCACCTAGATCAGAGTGAGACATTGCCAACTCCTGCTGTTCTGGGCCCTGATGGGATGCAAACTTTATCTTTCCCCTGCTGAGTCTGGGAGTGATGCTGCTAATGATCTCTTCACCCTGTGGATGGTGGGGGAAAGGAGATTGGAAATTCTGGGCAGATAGAACTGAAAGGGAAAAGGGAGTGTGGGGGCTGCTGAGCAGGAAGGGATGAGAAACAGGGGTTCGGGGTAGCTGGGCAGGGAGGGGATAGGGAGAGTCAAGCAGGGGAGGAGGTTGGGGAGGTACCTGTAATGGAGAAGGTTTTCATAGGTAATAATTCAGATGGACTAAATCAAATCACAGGGAACCTAGAAGATGTGGTAGGCCTGATTGACAAACTGAAGAGTAGTAAATCACCTGGACCGGATGGTATACACCCCAGAGTGCTGAAGGAACTAAAAAATTAAATTTCAGACCTATTAGTAAAAATTTGTAACTTATCATTAAAATCATCCATTGTACCTGAAGACTGGAGGATAGCAAATGTAACCCCAATATTTAAAAAGGGCTCCAGGGGTGATCCGGGAAACTACAGACCGGTTAGCCTGACTTCAGTGCCAGGAAAAATAGTGGAAAGTGTTCTAAACATCAAAATAACAGAACATATAGAAAGACATGGTTTAATGGAACAAAGTCAGCATGGCTTTACCCAGGGCAAGTCTTGCCTCACAAATCTGCTTCACTTTTTTGAAGGAGTTAATAAACATGTGGATAAAGGTGAACCTGTAGATGTAGTATACTTTGATTTTCAGAAGGTGTTTGACAAAGTTCCTCATGAGAGGCTTCTAGCAAAAGTAAAAAGTCATGGGATAGGTGGCAATGTCCTTTTGTGGATTGCAAACTGGCTAAAAGACAGGAAACAGAGAGTAGGATTAAATGGACAATTTTCTCAGTGGAAGTGAGTGGACAGTGGAGTGCCTCAGGGATCTGTATTGGGACCCTTACTTTTCAATATATTTATAAGTGATCTGGAAAGAAATACGACGAGTGAGATAATCAAATTTGCAGAAGACATAAAATTGTTCAGAGTAGTTAAATCACAAGCAGATTGTGATAAATTGCAGGAAGACCTTGTGAGACTGGAAAATTGGGCATCCAAATGGCAGATGAAATTTAATGTGGATAAGTGCAAGGTGATGCATATAGGGAAAAATAACCCATGCTATAATTACACAATGTTGGGTTCCATATTAGGTGCTACAACCCAAGAAAGAGATCTAGGTGTCATAGTGGATAACACATTGAAATCGTCGGTACAGTATGCTGCGGCAGTCAAAAAAGCAAACAGAATGTTGGGAATTATTAGAAAGGGAATGGTGAATAAAACGGAAATAATGCTTCCATGGTGAGACCGCACCTTGAATACTGTGTACAATTCTGGTCGCCGCATCTCAAAAAAGATATAATTGCGATAGAGAAGTTACAGAGAAGGGCTACCAAAATGATAAGGGGAATGGAACAACTCCCCTATGAGGAAAGACTAAAGAGGTTAGGACTTTTCAGCTTGGAGAAGAGACGACTGAGGGGGGATATGATAGAGGTGTTTAAAATCATGAGAGGTCTAGAACGGGTAGATGTGAATCGGTCATTTACTCTTTCAAATAGTAGAAAGACTAGGGGGCACTCTATGAAGTTAGCATGGGGCACATTTAAAACTAATCGGAGAAAGTTCTTTTTTACTCAACGCATAATTAAACTCTGGAACTTGTTGCCAGAGGATGTGGTTAGTGCAGTTAGTATAGCTGTGTTTAAAAAAGGATTGGATAAGTTCTTGGAGGAGAAGTCCATTACCTGCTATTAAGTTCACTTAGAGAATAGCCACTGCCATTAGCAATGGTAACATGGAATAGACTTAGTTTTTGGGTACTTGCCAGGTTCTTATGGCCTGGATTGGCCACTGTTGGAAGCAGGATGCTGGGCTTGATGGACCCTTGGTCTGACCCAGTATGGCATTTTCTTATGTTCTTAGGGGAGAGAGGGAGTACAGGGAAGAGGATGTGGAGGCGGGGGATTGAGAATGCTGGGCAGGGATAAGAGTGTGAGCAGATGATTGAAAGGGAGTAATTGGGACAAGTGAAGGATGACGGCGACATGGAGATAGTGTCAAGGGGTACAAGAGCCATAATGTAAGAACATAAGAAAATGCCATACTGGGTCAGACCAAGGGTCACGTGCTGTGGTGAGTTGGGAGGACGTGCCTCTCACCAGCTCCAGGCCCACTCCACCGATCGTGATCCATCACAGCCCGATAACAGCTCCATAGGGGCACAAACTCAACAAGGGAACAGCGCTTATGTCTATCATTCCCTTTATGCACAAACTCATGATGACAACTAAGGGAGGAAAACGAGAGAAGGAGAAACCAAAAACAACTGACCCTAAGATGGTGGCCACCGGAGACGGTGAGTCTCCCCCTCCAGTACTAATGATTGCAGATATAAAAGAGGCGATCCGAGAAGATCTCGATGACAAGATAAATCAAATTACAACGCAGTTAGGGGAGGTTAAAGAGTCTTTACATGAACTACACACCCGCTTAGAACAAGCTGAAAACCGGATCTCTACCTTAGAGGACGATGTGACACACACAGAGCGCAAAATGGCCGACAGTGAGAAAAAGTTATAGGCCCTTCAAAATAGGGCCCGTAGAGACAAATTATGTTTTCTGGGTTTCCCAGAGGGCGTAGACGAAAAATCCCTCTGCACTGTCTTAGAAGAATGGATCCCTGCATCGCTTGCCATCCCGCACCTGCAAGGCAAGCTCATAGCACGCACCGGCTCGGGGTGAAGAGAGGCGCCAACACCCGCCCGCGACTGGTCATCGCAAAAATTCTCAACTCAGCTCATAAGACCGAGATATGGAGAGCTTCTAGATCTAAAGCAGAACTAACCTTTCAAGGGAACTCTATCCGAATCTTTCAGGATTTTTCGGCAGCGGTTTACGACGGTCGGAGGGGTTTTTCGTCAATCTACTCCACTCTACATACCTGAGGAGTAAAGTTTTCCCTGCTATTCCCAGCCCGATTAAGAATTTGGTAGGCCGATCAAGCACACACTTTTGAGACGCCAGCATCCGCTCAAATTTTCCTGGATGACATGAATAAATGACTCAGGAGCCAAATGGCGGGTACACCAGTTGTTGTTTTCTACGTTGACGCTTTTGGAGCCTAGAGCTCACTGTTCTCAAATTACATAAAGACATCTGGAGTTAAATAAGGGGAAGCCGTATCCACAAAACAGCGTTTTCTTGTCAGTTAAAAAATGTACTATTGCCCCTATTTCTTCTTTTGTTCCCATGTTCGACGGGAGTTGGCTACAGAAACCACCGACCCTCTAGTAGAAGATTAATTTCTTTACAAAATGCCAACATATGAAAAATGGCCTGGACAGAATGAGTGTTTTGAAGAGGCGCCATAGCAGTACTAGTTGGCTGTCGCCCGCCAAGGCGGAGCGGACGGATTGAATACTTGACTGAATTGTGATCTATAAACATCCAAGGAATTTTACCCAGAAGGAGGCTCCTGCCTGGACTAATGTAGCCTATATATACGATCGTTCGTAGTCAGACTTGGCAAATATTTACCCGGGACAAACCAGTAAACACGGTACATTGGGCCCATCCTGGGAAAGGCCCTCCAGTCTCTAGGCTTCAGCACTATAACTTTGGGCAGGTCACATAAAGAACAGAGCCTATATTTCAATGCTGAAAATATTTTATGGATCTTTGGACTTTCTCATAAAGTTTCTGTGGAGTACGGACCCTGGACACATTAATCGGATCTCCCTACCTCCTAATTATGGAGGAATTGAATTTTCAGGTTTTGATTGTGGGAAAGGGACGGGATGGTGGGGTGGGATGGGTGGGAGGGGGGAGGAAAACAGGGACAAAGGATTTCTAAAGGGGGGAGGGGAAAATTGTTTATATTTCTCTGTGCTAAGAACCTTCTTTGTGGTCTAGTAATGGGTTCTGGTATCTTTACAATATCCATAATCCCTGAATTGTCGGGTATCTGCTCATAATTGTACTGAAGCAGGTGGGAAGAGGATGGAGGGGTGGCCAGGCTGGGGGCCTTCCCTCTTCAAGCTATCTCGCACTCGCTACACAGCCCCCCCAAGTCTTACTAATAACTAATGCCTAAACTCATATCTTGGAATGTCAATGGCCTGAGAACCCCAGTGAAAAGAAAAAAGGTTTTATCCCATCTCAAACGCCTACATGCAGATGTAGCATGTATTCAAGAGACACACTTAACAGCACTGGAGAGCAAAAAGCTCCAGAGGGAATGGATAGGCACATGTATATATTCTGAGGCGATGCACCGAAAAGGAGGGGTAGCTATTTTAATTAACAAGGCTACTAATCTACAAGTCTCCAAAACTATACCAGACCCCGAGGGACGTTATCTCATTTTACTAGGTCTCTGGAATAATAAACCGGTTACAATTTGCATGGCATGTGCCCCAAACGAATACACCCACGAGTTTTTCGTGAATTTATGCAATCTACATACACGCCCAAGGTACACTTTGTTTTAGGGGATTTTAATTGTGTCCACCATATCTCCTTTGATAAATGTCCCTCCCAAGTGAAACCTTCTAGAAAGCGTAAAAAAGGGATAGCATACCTCTGTCACCATCTAGATATTCTTGATGTATGGAGAACACTCCACCCTAATGAACGAGATTACACTCACATCTCGAGATCCCATAATACGCTTTCGCATATAGATTACATACTAATCTCCCAGCAGGGTTTTTTTTAAAGTGACTACTGCGACTATAGAAACACTAGCTATATCAGATCATACTCCGATCTCTATCCAATTGCACTCTCAGTCCTCCACTCATCAAGCCCGATTGTAGCGTTTGCCCTCTTTTCTCAAAGATGATGTCCATTTTCAAGCATTTTTAAAGGAAAAATGAAAAGACTATGAAACATGTAACCAACAACACATCGGCACACCCCCACCTCTTTTGGGAGGCCTCGAAAGCGGTACTTAGGGGAGAAATCATCTCTTACATCCACTCTCATAATAAACCGTTAAATAAATCAGTCTTACACTTAGAATCCCTGCTCAAGCGAGTGAAAAGGGCACTGTATCAGCAAAACTCAGAAAGCAACAGAGCCGAGTTTTACAGCTTGCTGGGCCGACTGAACATCCTCCTAGATACTAGAGCTCAAGCTTACCTCTGGAAAGGTCAACAAGCTTTCTTCAAATTTGGAAATAAACCAAGCCACTTGCTGGCCAGATTAACGAAAGCACAGCAGCCAAAGTCCTTTGTTGCCAATCTGAAATCTTTCTCCGGGGGAGGGGGGGGGTGTCACTTCTACCGAAACCGAGATAAGCGAAGTCTTTAGACAATTCTATAGCATGTTATATACACCTGACACACTGGGGGGAGAGGCCGAAGAAGAGGCTTTCTTTCAGGATATTGGCCTTCCCACACTCTCAACTTCTCAACTTGCCTTTTTGAATCGACCACTCCAGACCTATGAAATTTCGCAGGTAATTACAGCTGCCAAATTAGGCAAATCTCCAAGCCCAGATGGGCTAACCTATGACTTTTATAAAATTCTCTCACAATATATTGGCACACCACTGACTAACTATTTCCAGGAAGGGCTTACACGACAAAGTTTCCCTGCCCTTTTCAATTCAGCCCATATTATAGTCCTCCCTAAACCCGGAAAATATTTGTCATGTCCTTCATCGTATTGGCCTATCTCGTTGCTCAATTGCGATTTTAAAATATTAGCAAAAGCCCTGGCAGAATGGCTGAAAGTCTTCCTTCCCCACCTGATTCCATTCACCAAACAGGATTTGTTAGAGGACGTAAGCCAAATGTGAATATTATCAAATTGCTTACTGCCACGAATATCTGTCAACATCAAGATATTTCGGCTCTGGTCATTGGCTTCGACTCGGAGAAAGCCTTTGACCGGTTAGAGTGGTATTATCTTTTCTCGGTCTTGCAATATATGGCATTTGGGGGGATTTTCTGCATTACCTTTCCTTATTATATAATGACCCAATTTCCCGCATCTTAGTGAACAGATGTATGACAGGAGAAGTAAAGATCAAGATAGGGGTCCGACATGGATGCCCATTATCCCCATTATTATATATATTATCCCTCGACCCCCTCTTACGAAAAATTGCTGAGTCGAATGGTGAAAGGCTTTGGAGGACCAAATCATATTTTTAATATTGCCGCCTTTGCTGATGATTTGGTGGTCTTTCTTACAAAACCTCAATCATCATTTCAGGCCGTACTCGAACTCCAGTGTCAATTTGTTCATTTTGCAGGCCTTCAGATCAACTGTGAAAAATCTGAGGCTCTTGATATCACCGGCATCTTGCGGACGTCCTGGCAAGGTGTTTTTCCCCTTAAGTGGGTGACAGACATCCCAAAATACCTTGGTCTCCGCATTCCTCAATGGGTGGGTAGCCTTTATACCGCAAATATATAGCCCTTAATGGAGACCAGGCTGGCCACCCTGCAGAGGTGGTCACCCCTACCCCTATCACTGGTAGGCCGCATACAGCTCTTTAAGATGGTTTTGCTGCCCAAGTGGCTCTACCTTCTTCAACTGGCCCCCCTTTGGATTTCTAAAACAGACCACCACAAATTACAACGAGCCTTACACTCCTTTTTGTGGCGGGGAAAACAGGCTCGGATACCCATGCAGGTTCTTATGAATTCAAAGGAAAAAGGAGGATTGGGGTGGCCGAATCTAGGGCTATACAACTTAGCCTGCAGTATTAGACATGTAAAGGACTGGCTCTCCGCTACATCTTTGTTTACCCCGTATCAATGCCTTTTGGAACGGTACGGAGTGCCGTCCCTAAATCCCCTGATACAACTCTCTATCCAGATGGTCCCTCATCATATTAAAACTCAGGAATTATTATGTATGTGCCGCCAGGCCTGGAAACTGTTTTGTAAGATGGGCAAGTGCCAAACCCACTAACCTGGCTCATTACCATCACTGGCAATGACTTATTTCCCCCGGGGAGAGGGGGTGGGGTCTTCCAACGATGGAACTAATTGGGTCTTACTTATATATATATGATAAGGCAACTGGGAATATATTTCCTTTTCATACTCTTCAGCAAAGATATACACTACCTGCAGCAGACCTCTCTGCATATCTCCAAGTTACTCACTTTATAAAATCCATGAAACCTTTTCTCACAGAGACTCCAGAAGTACAGAAACTAAGAGACATAGTACAAGAGGGGAGACGAAGCAAATCCAGTCTCCTACTATTACAAAGAGGTGACGAGGTTGTCTGAAGTACAGCTCCTTAGCCCACTATATGCTAGGTGGATGGAATGGGCTCTTTTCTTCTTAACGTATGTAGATTTTGTGAAATGTTTTACGGACTTGCCTATGATATCAGAAAATGTTATATAGCAGGAAATACATTACAAATTTCTCTGGCAAAGCTATATCACCCCCACTCGAGCCCACAAAATGAAACTAGCGCAGTCTCCCCAATGCCCTAAATGCGGAAGTGACAACAGAACTTATTTTCACTGTTTTTGGGACTGTAGACAAATCTCTCAATTTTGGAGGCAAGTACACCATGCCTACTCAAACATATTGAAAAAAGTCCTGCCACCTGACCCCAATCTTTGGATTTTTGGCATGGATGTTTCCATACCAATGAAACTGCCTTCCTCAGAATGTTTGTTTATCTCCAAGGCCAGCTTGGTGGGGAAGCAAATTATTCTAGCCAGTTAAACCCCTGTAGCCCCAGTTATGAATATTGGTTTAAGAAAATGGTGTGTCTGTGCTCTATGGAACATGCTATTCTCACGCCAGCTATGCCAAAGAAATCTGTATTTATTTCCCAAACCTGGAAGCCCTTCACAACTTATCTTACTCCTCGAATTGGACACTACCGGGACCCTTGGAATCAGGCCATGATCTTCAATCCCAAAGAGGGGACACCCATGGACCCCACTGGCTGTTGGGCAGGACCCGCAATGGACGTCACAACACACTAATTCAACCATACCTTCATTTGGACTTTATTTTCTCCATGTTATAGACCACAGAGAAACGGAAATTGGGAGGGAAGAGGGAGGGGAACCAGACTCTGTTTGCTGTTATTACTGATTGTTTTGTTTGGTACAATTCAAAAATTAATAAAGATAGTTTAAAAAAAAAGATTAAATCAGTTTCAGAACTCCCTTGTCTTCTCATCCTGAATCCCAGGAAACTCCATTCTCCCTTCTCCTGCCTATCTCCAGCTACAAAGATCTCTGCCTGGGGCATATACATTTGGAAGCAACAATTGTAAGTAATGGAAAATTATCTGTGCAATAAATAATTTCAAACTTAAAATATCTTTGCCTGAAGACTGATTGGGAAGGAAAGTTAGCTGTCTGGAAGAGGGAAACCTGGGTGTTTCTTACCGAGCCAGCACAGGTCTGTTGGTCACTTTAATTCAGCATTTAAATTCTACTTCTTTAAGTGACCTCAGCAGGGAGAGTTTGAAACCTAATTTAGTCCCCACCCCTGTCATAGACTGTTTCCAATGGGGTTTCAATAGGTTCTCTTGGGTCGGTTGGAGGAACTGGAGTTGCAATGAAACTCCAATGGGAGAAGCTTCAGTTGATGCTACACCAGTTGTACACGAAATGGAGGGTGCAGTAGGCTGTGCTGATGATGTTACAACAGCTGGACTTTTAGATCAGACACAGCCAGGATTGTCTCCCCCACTCCCATCCCACCCAAGAAACAGATTGTGGATCCAGATCCTAATATGAGGTCACAGCTATGGGAGGTAATCCTGACGGTGACAGGATTTCTGTGCTAGATGCAGTGTCTCCACCCTAAACACTGAATGGGCTACTGGCTGCTGAGATTGAGTCAGAACCATCCAGTATTACCCTTAGAAATGTCTGGAGAATTGTTACACAGTGAGACCTCCCTAGCTCAAACTGTGTCTTAATTATGTCTCTTTTCTGTTGGAGTTTCCTCCTAAATTAACTGATGTAGAACAAAGAGCAGGCTCTATTGATATGCAGATTGCTGCTTCTTCTAACCTTCTGGTTTCTTCACAGTCTACTGCAGTTGGTAGTGTTAAAGATAATTTGATCTTGCACAATAAAATGGAAGCTTTGGAAAATAGGATGAGAGCTAGAAATTTGAGGTTGCTGAATTTCCCAAAGACTAGTCAATTGTCTGCTTTTGAATTGTTCAAAAGATATGTAGTTGAACTATTGCAATACTTATGAGAAAAATAATTTGTTCTTTCTAAATGTTTCTATAAGTCTAATATAGGGAAAATCTTAAAAGAGGAAGAGGCTTTAGGTGTACTGGCTCCTTTAGAGTCTACTGATCTATCTGCTTTTCTACAAACTTCACAAGATAATATTATATTGAGAACCACACTTATTGTAACTTTCATTCTAGACTCAGATAAAGAAGCTGACCTTAAACAATAATTTAAATATAAGAATACTTTTTGTGGTCAAAAGATTCATATCTTTCCAGATGTAGTTGGGGAAACCTAAATGAAAATATTTTTTTTACTATTAAAACAGCATACTTTGGATTTGGGACTGCCTCCTAGTTAAATGTCTGTGTAAATGTATCATTATATATCAGGAGAACAAGTTCATTTTCCTTGATCCAACACATTTAGAGACTTTTCTTTTAGACAAATCATCTGCCACTTAATTCAGCCTAGCAGGGTTCAGTGGGACTAATTATAGATAGTTTTGATAAGCTCTCTAACTTCTTGCTTTTTATTTATTAATTTCCTGTCAGCTCCCCTTATTTTTATTATGAGGACTTGAATTGTATTATAATTAGAAAATGTTTCTTCTTTGTTTTATTGTATTCTTTGTTGTATCTTTAAATTGCAAAATTTGTTTGACTTGTTTATGTAATATGATTAAATGCTAATAAATATATTGAAAAAACAAATTGCCAGTGCTTATGCCTGTTTTCCTCATTTGGGTCTGTTTTCCATTTTTTGAAAGATGCCTTTTTGACTTTAATTGCTTCTTTCACCTCACTATTAAACCATGCTGGCAGTTGTTGGTTTTCCTTTTTTAATGCATGGAATGTCTGAGCCTCATGGATGGTAATTTTAAACAATGTCAATATCTCCTGCAAGTTTTTAACTTTGTGACTTGCTCCTTTTAGTTTTTCTAACCAATTTCCTCATTTTATCATAGTGTCCCTTTTTATAGTTACCGTAAATGTTACTGGTGTAGTTTCCCTTAGTCCAGGGCTTCCCAACCTGTCCTGGGGACCCCACAGCCAGTCAGGTTTTCAGGATAGTCTTAGTATTTGCTCTCCAGTGACTTTCAAATTTAATTACATTATTCTGATCACTGATGCCAAGTGGATCCACCACCTTTTATCTCTTGCAGCATTTCCTGCATTCCACTGAGAACTAGATATAATGTAGTTCCTCCACTTGTTGGTTCCATACATGTCCTGAATATGACATTTACCCAATTAGTGCTTTGTTAATTGAAGTTTCCCATTATTATTGTATTGCTCATTTTACTAGCCAGTCTAATCTCTATCGACATTTTGCAGTCTGTTTCCTCATCCTGCCAGATGGGTGGTAATATATCTCCAGTACATCTCTTTGCTTTTACCCTTTGGAATGTTTATGGATAGGAAATTTAAGTGCAGTTTTTCCTGCAAAACTTTTATCCTATTTGACTTTATGCCATTCTTAACTTAAAGTGCCACCCCTCCGATTTTATCTGCCCTGTCATATGAATATAATTTATATGCTGGTATCAGAGTGTCCCATTGGTTATCTTCTTCCCACCAGGTCTCCGAGATATCTATAAGATCTCTAGCTTCCTTTAGTGCCATACATTCTAATTCTTCAGTCTTATTTTTCAGACTTCTGACATTTGCATACAGACATTTCATTTCATTTATTAAATGTATTAATCGCTTAACACAAAAGGTCTAAGTGATTTACAATAAAAATAACATTCATAATAAAAACATAAATATCAAAACATAAACATAAAACATTTTAAAGTAGGTTTATTTGTATTTCTATTTTTATGTGTACCCATAACCTGTTTTATTATCAGACAAGCCGTTAAGCCCGTTAAAACGGGCTACATCCCTCTGTCTCTCACCTCCCCCTCATTCTCTCTCCCCTACCTCCCTCCCACCCACTCACCCACTCCTCCCCAGCCTCCCTCTCCTCTCACTCAGTCCCTCCCTCCCACTCAGTCTCACTCACTCCCTCCCCCTCTCTCCCTCTCACTCACACTCAGTCTCCCTCAGTCCCACTCCCTCCCTCCCTCTCCCTCAGTCCCGCTCACTCCCCCTCACTCAGTCCCTCCCCCTCACTCAGTCACTCCCTCCCACTCTCTCTCTTCGTCCCTCCCACTTAGTCCGTCCCTCCCTCCCTCTCTCTCTCTCCTCCCTCCCTCGCTACTGGCCGCTGCCCGCTGCCGCTACCGCCGCCGCCCGCTACCGCCGCCACTGCCGCCCGCCGCTACCGCCTCCGCTGCCGCCCGCTACCGCCGCCGCCGCCCGCCCCCGCTGCCGCTACCGCCGCCGCCCGCTGCCGCTACCGCCGCCGCCGCTGCCGCCCGCTACCGCCGCCGCTACCGCCCGCTACCGCTGCCCGCTGCCGCTGCTACCACCGCTGCCGCCATGTTTTTTGGTTTTTTTTGACGCTGCCTAAGACTGACGTGCTCGCCCGCACATGCGCAGTAGAGCTGCTCTCTACTGCGCATTTGCGGGCACGTCGGTCAAGCTTCATTTATCTAGTTAGATGATTTAGGCAGTTTGGAATCATTTTTATTTGCATGCTCTGCACTGAAATACATCTGGGTTTTTTGAGCTCTTACAACCACCTCTATTGAGGCATTCTAACTTACTTGGTATGTCAGTATTCTTTTAACATACCTCCATCTGAACCATGTGCTGCTGAGTGACCTTTGGCTTTCAACTGTGATCTGTTTTAAAAGTTACTCTCTCCTTTTTAAATCTTTTTTTTTATTATTAATATCAGAACAAACAATAGACTGTGAACTCTAATAATACAAAATGTACATAACAAAAAAAAAAGTGTGACCTGATGGATTTGACTCTGAACACAACAGGAGCATAATAAACTTAAACAAGAAAGATGATTCCAGAGCATAAACCCCCACCTATATTTCCCCCCCCCCCCCCCCCCCCCATTTCCACAGATGAGTCCATTAGTAACCAACAAAGGTCCATCAATAGGCATTCAGAAGCATACTTATAGTCCGTGTAGGTAAGGAATCCAGGTAAGGAAGCCATATATTCAGAATCTTACGCTTCCTAGTGAGGTGACTCTGTTTACCCACCATCAGTTCCATGATTAAGAGAAGATGAATAGCATTTCTCCAAAATGTGAAAGAGGGATCCACTTCATGTCTCAAAAAATGTAGAATAGTAGTTCGACACCCATCAAGACTTTAGAAACCCACAGCCTCTGTTTATCAGAGTAAGCTCTCGCCAAAGGAAAAAAACCTAAAAACTGCCAATTGCACAGAAAATGGTAATTGCACACAAAGACCAGTGTCAAAATAACCAAAAACTTGTTTCCAAAAAGATTGAACATTAGTACAATACCAAAACGAATATCTTAAAGTTCCCACTTCAACATTACATTTATTACATTAATCAGAGTTTGTTAAACCCATCAAATAGGCTTGCCTCTGCGAGATATATGCTCTGGACAATAATCTATATTGCATTTTATGTAGCTGCGCATTTACATGATAGTATAAATGCGTCCAAAGCACGCCTTGAAGTCTGAAAAAGAAATAGGGATATGCAGCTCTTGGGTCCATTGGACCATAAAGTCTAAGGGAATAGTACCAAAAGAAAATTGCAAAGATTTATGGAAAGAGAATAACAAATGCCTGGTCAGGTCTTCCATATCAAACCAATCCTGGAATACCTTCCACCCCTTTTCGGCGAGATCATCTGAACCCAAAGAACCCACATAGTGTCACAATTGTAAATAACTGAATGTATTTATAGTTATATCAGACAACTGTTGTCACATCAAGTCTAAGGGAGAACATTTGACCTTGTTCATCAAGAACAGGAATCAATAGGAAAAACCCCTTTTGTGACCAGATAGAAAACACCCCACTATCTAATCCCAGTTGAAAGGCCACATTACCAATAATAGGTGAGAAAGGAGAAACTGTACATGACAGACCCAACTTAGAGGTAATCCATCACCACGTTTTCCTAGCAGGCGATATAAGGATATGAGTCTTCAAGTAAGTGGGAAGCTGCAAGCCCTTGTCTTGCAGTACAAATCTGAGCTGTAAAGGATAGGTTCATAGGCATAGTCACAGTAAAAAGAGGTGGCCATAATCCAATCACCTAAATGACAGAGATGAGCTCCATAATTATATAGTCGAATATCAGGAAAGCCCATCCCGCCCTGTTTGCTAGTAGCCATTAATTGCATTAGGGGTATCCAAGGTTTCTTTCCTTTCCATAAATAAGTTTGGAGTTCCCCAGGAAGTCTACGAATATCTTTCCCAGTGAGAATTAAAGGTAGAATGTTAATTCTGTAAAGCCATTTAGGGAAAATGGTAATTTTATATAGTTGAATTCAACCCCCCAGGGACAGAGGTAGTGGCGTCCACTTCCACAGACTAGCTTTGGTGGCATTTTGTAAATTAGTAACATATTATGTAATGAGGAAAGATCCTCTGGGATCCAAATACCTAGATACTTCAGCTTATGTACTGTCCATTTTAAGGGAAAGGTGCCTGTCCAGTCTTGCATACCACAACAGCCTATAGCTATAGCTTCAGATTTATCTAAATTTAATTTCAAACCGGCTACAGTACCATATAGAGAAATTGCCTGCAACAGAGAGGAGAGGTGTCGTTGTGGGTCTCCAAGATGGAAAAGCAAATTGTTGGCAAAGGCTGCAACTTTAAAAATGTGGGTCCTTATAGTAACCCCAGGAATTTTCTCATTTAGAAGTACATTATAGATAAGGGTTCTAGAGATAGCACAAAAGAAGTGGAGAGAGCAGACAGCCTTGGCGAGTACCCCTTGTAAAGTGAATTTATCCAAGAGGGCTCTATTGACCAAAATATATGCTCGAGGATTTTTGTAAAAAATATGAATATAATCTAAAAAATGACCCTGAAACCCATATTTCTCCAAAACAGTAAACAGATATCTCCAATTGACCCTATTGAATGCTTTCTCTGCATCAAAACTGATAAGCAGAGAATTTAACTTATACTGCACTTGCTATGGAAGCAAGCCCTTTGCGCATATTAGCATATCTCCCTTTTATAAATTCCACCTGTTCTGGAGAAATTAAAAAGGGAAGAATTTTGGACAATCTATTTGCTAATAATTTTGCCAGTAGTTTTACATCAAAATTTAATAATGAAGTTGGCCTATAAGAGCCTGTCAACTTCAATTCCCTACCTGGTTTTGGTAAAACAACTATAGTCGCCGTGTTAGTCTCTACAGGCAGTTTACCCTGTTGTAGCAACCTAACATACATTCTCCCCAGGTAACCCATTTGGGACAGGTGTCTTACATAATGGTGATTGTCTATGAAAGGAGCATTAAGGGCTTGCAAGTGATCTTCTGTTAAAACAGCATTAGGAGTCTTATTTAAGTACATCTTCACAGCATTAGTATCCACCTCTTCAGCTGAATAGAGGTCCATGCAAGGTGACCATTTGGCCCTTTCATTTCCACTTTGTTTGATTTCCTCCGCTAAGTCAGGACTAAGATAGCTAACATGCAACCGGTTTTATTATCATGGAAGAATAATTGATATTTATAATACAAAATACCTTTTTGTGAATGCTGGTGAAATAAAGCATTAAGTGCAACTTGCATAGAGAGAAACTGTTTTATGCAATGGAGAAGGGTCAGTAAGCAGTTTCCTTTTATCAGAGCATAACTGCTTTTCTAACCTAAGGAACTCTTTGGCTCTCATCCGTTTTTGCCGATTTACATAGGATATGAGCCCCCCTCAACACAGCTTTTGCTGCGTCCCAATACATAAGAACATAAGAAATTACCATGCTGGGTCAGACCAAGGGTCCATCAAGCCCAGCATCCTGTTTCCAACAGAGGCCAAACCAGGCCACGAGAACCTGGCAAATTACCCAAACGCTAAGAAGATCCCATGCTACTGATGCAATTAATAGCAGTGGTTATTCCCTAAGCAAACTTGATTAATAGCTGTTAATGGACTTCTCCTCCAAGAACTTATCCAAAACTTTTTTGAACCCAGCTACACTAATTGCACTAACCACATCCTCTGGCAACAAATTCCAGAGCTTTATTGTGCGTTGAGTGAAAAAGAATTTTCTCCAATTATTCTTAAATGTGCTACTTGCTAACTTCATGGAATGCTCGCAAGTCCTTCTATTATTCGAAAGTGTAAATAATCGATTCACATCTACTCATTCAAGACCTCTCATGATCTTAAAGATCTCTATCATATCCCCCCTCAGCTGTCTCTTCTCCAAGCTGAATAGCCCTAACCTCTTCAGTCTTTCCTCATAGGGGAGCTGTTCCATCCCCTTTATCATTTTGGTTGCCCTTCTCTGTACCTTCACCATCACAACTATATCTTTTTTGAGTTGCGGCGATCAGAATTGTACACAGTATTCAAGGTGCGGTCTCAGCATGGAGCGATATAGAGGCATTATGACATTTTCCGTTTTATTAACCATTCCCTTCTTAATAATTCCTAACAATTCCTAACATTCTGTTTGCTTTTTTGACTGCTGCAGCACACTGAGCCGACGATTTTAAAGTATTATCCACTATGATGCCTAGATATTTTTCCTGGGTGGTAGCTCCTAATATGGAATCTAACATCGTGTAACTACAGCAAGGGTTATTTTTCCCTATATGCAACACCTTGCACTTGTCCACATTAAATTTCATCTGCCATTTGGATGCCTAATCTTACAGTCTTGCAAGGTCCTCCTGTAATGTATCACAATCCACTTGTGATTTAACTACTCTGAATAATTTTGTAGCATCCGCAAATTTGATAACCTCACTCGTCGTATTCCTTTCCAGATCATATATATATATATATATATATAAAAGCACCGGTCCAAGTAAAGATCCCTGAGGCACTCCACTGTTTACCCTTTTCCACTGAGAAAACTGACCATTTAATCCTACTCTCTGTTTCCTATCTTTTAACCAGTTTATAATCCACGAAAGGACATTGCCTCCTATCCCATGACTTTTTAGTTTTCTTAGAAGCCTCTCATGAGGGACTTTGCAAATGCCTTCTGAAAATCCAAATACACTACATCTACCAGTTCACCTTTATCCACATGTTTATTAACCCCTTCAAAAAAATGAAGTAGATTTGTTAGGCAAGACTTCCCTTGGGTAAATCCATGTTGACTGTGTTCCATTAAACCATGTCTTTCTATATTTATTTATTTATTTATTTTTGGTTTTTATATACCGGAAGTTCCTGTATACAATACATATCACTCCGGTTCACATTTAACAGAAATAACTATCGCCGGGGAGGCGGTTTACATGGTTTATATGCTCTATGATTTTGATCTTGAGAATTGTTTCCACTATTTTTCCCAGCACTGAAGTCAGGCTCACTAGTCTATAGTTACCCGGATCGCCCCTGGAGCCTTTTTTAAATATTGGTGTTACATTGGCCACCCTCCAGTCTTTAGGTACAATGGATGATTTTAATGATAGGTTACAAATTTTAACTAATAGATCAGAAATTTCATTTTTTAGTTCCTTCAGTACCCTAGGATACATACCATCTGGGCCAGGTGATTTGCTATTCATTAGTTTGTCAATCTGGCCTACTACATCTTCCAGGTTCACAGTGATTTTGTTCAGTTCGTCTCTTATCACCCCTGAAAACCATCTCCGGAACTGGTAACTCCCCAACATCCTCATTAGTAAACACAGAAGCAAAGAATTCATTTAGTCTTTCTGCAATGGCCTTATCTTCCCTAAGAGCCCCTTTAACCCCTCGGTCATCTAATGGTCCAACCAACTCCCTCACAGGTTTCTTGCTTCAGATATATAGTTTTTGCCTCTATGGCCAACTTCTTTTCAAATTCTCTCTTCACCTGTCTTATCAATGTTTTACACTTAACTTGACAATGCTTATGTTTTATCCTATTTTCTTCAGATGGATCCTTCTTCCAATTTTTGAAGTATGTTTTTTTGGCTAAAATAGCCTCTTTCACCTCACTTTTAACCATGACAGTAATTGTTTTGCCTTCCTTCCATCTTTCTTAATGTGTGGAATACATATGGACTGCTCCTCTAGGATTGTATTTTTAAACAATGTCCATGCCTGTTGAACACTTTTAACCTTTGCAGCTATACCTTTCAGTTTTTTTCTATTTTCCTCATTTTATCAAAGTTTCCCTTTTGAAAGTTTAGTGTTAGAGCTGCAGATTTACTAGCACTCAAACAGTATCAACCCTACCTATGAAAAGGCAATACATGGAATGCAATGGTTACATGGAATAGACTTAGTTTTTGGGTACTTGCCAGGTTCTTATGGCCTGGATTGGCCACTGTTGGAAACAGGATGCTGGGCTTGATGGACCCTTGGTCTGACCCAGTATGGCATTTTCTTATGTTCTTATGTTCTTATTATATTAGCTCTAAAACTTCCTATTAGAAGAATTCGTCACCTTAGTCACACATACAGAACACAAACAGACCCTCACCAAATACAGTAGAGCAACCATAAAGTATAAACAAAAACAAACAAGCAAAAACTGAACAGTACTGGTGAGAGAGGTAATGGTGGTGGAGCCACTTGGCAACAGTGATCATAACATGATCAAATTTAAACTAATAACTGGAAGGGGGACAATAAGTAAATCTGCAGCTCCAACACTAAACTTTCAAAAGGGAAACTTTGATAAGTAAGGGAGTTTCAGAATGAATACCATTAAGCTCCACATACTTTTTCCATTGCTCACTGAGATAGGAATGAAAGCCTTATTATACAAATAATGGAGAAATTTCCAATTTCCCCTAGGAACAATATCTATGAACACCTCCAGAACTACTCACACTGGCGCCTGATCTGATATTTCTATAGGCCTGATGGCTGCATCTTGCATTTGTGAGAAAGAGTTGTCAGATAACAGTAAATAGTCTAATCTAGACTTCATGTCATATGCCCTTGAATAATGAGTAAAGTCAATTTCCAAAGGGTGGAGGCACCTCCAAACTTCTAAAAAACGAAGATGCTCACACAAGTACGGAATACCCGATCTCTGGGCATTATAGCTAGGAGCTTTGGCAGGAGACTGATCCACTTGGGGATCTGAAACCACATTAAAATCACCCCCAGTAAGAATAGGAATGTGAGAATAAGGTGTTAACAAGTTTACTATCTGAGCAAAAAAAGAATGAGAATATACATTGGGTGCGTATATACTTCCTAAAAGTATGCAGTGCCCAAATATTTTTCCCTCCACAAAAATATAACGACCTTCAGGGTCTTGAATAACTTTAAGCAGCTGAAAATGTAAGGATTTGTGTAACAATAGTGCCACTCCTGCCTTATGCGAATTAGTGGATGCATGATATACACAATGGGTCTGATGCAGCCATCAGACCCATTGTGTCTGCAATTTAGCATGTTCAATAGCAGTTAAATGTGTTTCTTGGAGTAAGGTTATATCAGCGTGGAAACGCTGCATGGCCTGTAGCAATGTGCAGAGAGGAGAGAGTCTGTGCACCCCACTCCCTCTAATCTATGATTAAGGTGACTGGAAATCAAAAGTTCCCATATATGGAGAGTGTGAATTTTTAATCCTTATTAGTTTTATTTTTTTGGGTGTTTGATGTGTTTGCTTTTTTGAAATATTTTATTGGTGTTTGGGAAATTTAAAAAAAATTGTATGAGTTTTAATTATTGGATCTTCTATTTTTAAATATTCATTTTATTGGCATGTTTTAGCTATTATGATTATGTATTTATTATATTTCTTGATTTTATTATTTGATGAGTGAGGAATGGTGATGGTTCTGTTTTCCATTGTTGCACTGCATAGAGAGTCTGGCTTGTTGCGGTTTCCAGTTCAGTTTTTGCTTGTTTGTTTCTGTTTATACTTTATGGTTGCTCTGCTATATTTGGTGAGGGTCTGTTTGTGTTCTGTATGTGTGACTAAGGTGATGTATTCTTCTAATAGGAAGTGTACTGGTGTTTTAGAGCCTAGTATAATATTTGTTGTATTGCCTTTTCATAGGTAGGGTTGATACTGTTTGAGTGCTAGCAATTGATGCTGTTTTGGTATGGGAGGTTTATTATGTTGTAATTGGAATTTAGTTTACTCATTGCTTTCTGAGGGTCAAGCACACCCAATATGCATTACAATAGGTCTAACACCATATGGGTTCCAAGTGCTTTTTTTTTTTAAGGGATATCTGGTTGGCACCACAGCAGTGCATGTAAATATAAATATGTGATATTTTTACCTCATATACTTTTTCATGTAAAATCTATTATAAATACTGTATTTTTTTGCTCCATAAGACACACTTTTTCCCCAAAAGTGGGGGGAAAATGTCTGTGCGTCTTATGGAGTGAATATAAACATTTTTTTAAATTAACTACTACCCCCCACCCTCCTGACCCCCCCCCCCCCCCCCAAGACTTGCCAAAAGTTCCTGGTGGTCCAGCGGGGGTCCTGGGAGCGATCTTCCCCTCTCAGGCATTTGGCTGCCAGTAATCAAAATGGTGCCGGTGGCCCTTTGCTCTTACCATGTGACAGGGGCTGACCAATGGCACCGGTAACCCAAGTCACATAGTGTGTGTGTGTGTGTGTGTGTGTGTGTGTGTGTGTGTACGTGTATACGGCTATAAGGTTTGCCTAGGGCACCTAATATCCTTGCACCAGCCTTGGGTTCCAGGGGAGGTGGCAAAGAGCCCGAGAGGGGGGGGGGGTCAGTTTTTAAAATTTAGATCACTGGAGAGAGCTGAGTTGTTGTTTTTTGGGGTTTTTTTGGGTGGGCCAGGAGAGAGACTGAATAAATGGGGTGAGGGGGAGGCCAGCATAGTAATTGTTTGCACAGGGCAGCAAAAAAACTATCATCATCCCTGGACAACTCCTGTAATGGATTGCAGCAAATGTTCAGTCTTTACTCATGGTCTGATAGAACAGCAGCATAGCTATGCGTGTACCTGGGCCTCTTCACTTTGGAGTCAGGCCCCATTCAATCAGGGACAGTGGCACAGGCCAATGAAATGAGAGCCAGAGGTGATGACAACATCTGCACCGCATGGACAGGTGCTAAGGAGGATGCGTCAGTTGTCAGGACTGCGAGAAGCAGGCAAGCCCAGGGCTTAGAGGGAAGTGCAGCATCCTCCTGCCCCTGATGCTTATCCTTTCATCCACACCTCTCCATGCACCTTTCTTCCTCACCTGTTCTCTTCCTGCCCTAGCCAGGCTCTTAAGTTGCTCCTTTTCTCCGGCCTGGGCATCCTTTCTCTTCTGGCTATGGCCATGCAGGTCACACCTCAGTTTTTTTGAACTGCATAGTGCTTTATAGAAACAATACCCTGTGGTTCACACAGGTGATGTGTAAACCATGCAGCCACAGAAGAAAGAGAGAGACACTGTGCCAAGAGAAAAAGGGCAACCTGATAGCACTGGGCCAGGGCACTGAAGTAGGTAGATTATGTAGAAAGATCTGAGGGGGAGCAGTGACTCTGTGATTGGGTGAGTGGAGAGAACAGGGATTTTTAAAGTGATTTAGGGGAAGACAGCAGAGACCCTGAGACTGGGGGTGAAAAGGGCAGGGATCCTGAGATTGGGAGAGGGAAAGAGGGCGGAGACTCTGAGATGGGGAAGGGAGAGTAGGGACTTTGAAGTTGGGCAAATGGTGGAAGAGGGCAGGGATCATGAGACTGGGTGATGGGCTATGAGTGGTGATTTGTTAGATCAAATGGTGGATGTGAATGGGGTGGGTAAGATGTAGATGGATGTTGGGGGTAAGAAAATAGCAAATGAAGGGTGGGTAGGGTTAAGAAATAGTGTGAAAGACGTGGAGAGCTGGGAATGGGGTGAGAAAGAGGAAAGAGATGGGTCTGTGAAGGGAATGAGAGAATGGAAATGGGCCTGGGAAGGCGGTGAATGAGAGATAATAGGAGACTGGGTAGGGGTAAGAGACAGAAGAAAGGGAAGTGCTAGGACTGGTAAGAGGTGAGAGGCAGAGGAAAGTAGATAAGAACTGGGAAGATCGTAAGTAGAGAGGCTGAAAGAGGGGGAAATAGACTGGGGAAGAATTAAGACGTGTAAAAGAATGGAATAGGGAAGAGATGAGATAGAAACCTAGTAGGTATGTGAGAGATTTAAAGAAGGGGAGGAGGGTGAAACCTAGCTATAAGTGGATAGAGGGGTAAAAACGATAGAAATGGAGAACAGAGATGAAAGGAAAGAATAAATGTCCAAGACAGATGTAGGGAGACAGTGAAGAAGACAGGAAGAGAAGAAACAAAAAATGGAAAGAAGACTCTGGAAAAGGAGTTGCAAGGCAGACAAGAAAAGAAATGAAATGCAATTGGAAAAATAAATGCCAGACAACAAATGTGGAAAAAAACATTTTATTTGCAATTCGTGATTGAAATATGTCACTACTTGGAATATGCATCTCTTATATCTTTGCATTTTTCACAGTACAGGAGGAAATATATTTTCTGTTTCTCCAGTTTTATACTTTCAGTAAGACTTAATCCATTTTTATACTTTCAGTAAGACTTAATCCATTAAACTAACAGCAAATTGAAATGGAGAAAGCATTTTTCCAATCAACACATAATTTAAGTGAGTAATATGTTGCTGTAAGTAGGATTGCCAACTGGCTTCAGATTTTCAGGACAGGTTGATCCAGTCCTGGTTTTACCCCATTGCATACTGGGATTTAATCTGATTTCCCTATTGCATTCCCTAAGTCTATAAGCAAGACTATAAGCACCTGCATGCAGGTGAGTAAAAGCAGGACTGGATCAGCCTCTCTTGAAAATCTGGAGCCAGTTGGCAACCCTAACTGGAGAACGTGGTCAACGTATCTGGCATAGTCACATTTAAAAAGGGTTTGGATAACTTCCTGGAAGAAAAGTCCATAAAACAGTTATTGGCCAGGTAGACTGGAAACACTCCACTTATCTGTGTGAGTTAGCAACAAGAAATAGGTCCTAGACTCTTTGGGATCTGCTGTCTACTGTTGGAGACTCGGATTGTCTACTGTTGGAGACAGGATATTTTGACTCGGATTGTTTACTGTTGGAGACAGGATATTGAGTTTCATGGACCTTTGGTCTAACAACATGGCATATCTTATATTCTTATGCATGCAAAGTCTGGCTTCTTGGGGTTTCTAGATCAGTTTTTGTCTGCACATTTCTATTTCTAATTTGTAGTCACTTATTCTTTATTAGGTGAGGGTCTGAATTTGGTGTGTGCCCAAAGTGAGGGATTCTGTTAGCATGTGTTTCTGTGTAGGGATCAAAAGCACTTTGACTTGTTTTGTGTTTCCAGTAGGAGGTGTATTGGTGTTTTAGGGCCCGGCAAAATTTGCAGTGTTGCCTTTTCATGGTTAGAGTTGCTGTTTGAGGTTGGAAATCAGTGTATTGGGTATGGCAGGTTTGCACTATAGCTGCAGAGGTTGCATTTTTTGCAGGATATTGCATTACTTCATAAAGTGCCTGGTAGTGGAGGGAGTTTATACGTCTAATACTGGGGGTGACACCAGAATTTTAAATATTTTTTAAAAAGGGGAAATATTGTAGCTCTGCTCTTGCACCTATTGTTGGGGGAGTTTCTGTGGATGCAGAGAATCAATTTATAGAGTTCAGGATGCAGGGTTTTTGTTGAGGTTTTGTTCCATCCTTCTCTAGACCACATGGCAACAATGTGGAGCTTCACTCTTCCCCCACACAGGGGGATAAGTACTGCGGGAAGGAGAGTGGGAGAGGTCTAACAAAACCCTTGCCTGGAATGCCATTTTGGCCAGTGATTGTCCCTGTGAGTCATCATCAGTTTTTAGCTAAAGACTCACTAAGACAGTTACCATGAAGGGGAAGGGAGGGGGATTTGATAGACTTGGAGCGAGGCTGATGATGCTGAGGACAGGATAGGTGGTTGAGAGGCTAGAGAGAAACTGCTGGATACGGGGAGGGAGCAAAGAGAGAGAGAATGACTACTGGGGACAGACCAAGTGGTGGGTGAGAGAGAGAGAGAGAGAGGTAAGTGTGGAGGTTAAAAGAGAGAGACAGAGAAAGTTTATGTAGTGGTTTAGAATTGGTAAGTGCTCATAGTTATTGTGTTTAAAATATTTTAAATTATCACCCATAATGCATGACCTCTGTTGCAGACTATTTATTTAGAAATCCGTTATCAGATGCATTAATTCTCTCTAAGAGTATAACTAGCATGGCTCAAGCTCATATGGCTAGTGCCCACCCCTATTTACCTTGGGCCTCACCAAAAAATCAATCCTGGGATGTCACTTTTAAAAAGAACCAAAGAGGTCTGTTTTGGCTCCACAAATACTGCTGCTGAGCACTAATGACGTGAATCAAATTTTTTTTTTTTTTACATGAAACTCATTCATCATGCAACATAAATAGAAAAACACAATAGAATTGTCCAGCAGAGGGATTGTGGCTGTGCAATGAGAATTAGTAGGCAGGTAATAATATGGCATACATCCAAAGAAGTTTATCACAAACAGCTTCAAAGGCACTGAAAGAGAAACGTGATGGCAGATAAAGACTGCAGGCTGTTAATTTCCTCTTCCTACTGTAATATCACAGATCCTACTCAGTTTCTGGCTTTTGTTCCCCTGATAAAATAGTAAAACATCCAGTAGAGAGAAAACATTGGCAATAATCCTCATCTTAAAATGAATTTATTGCCTTTAGTTTTCAGATTTTTGGAGAGCTGGATCTTCTTTATGCTTTCCTATAGTCGGCTGCCAAATGCTAGCACAGTGATCTCCTGATTGCGGGGGGAGACAGAATACACAAAAGGTATTAGAGGTTTATGTACCTTGGGGTAGATGGCAGAGTGGAAGATGCTGCAAGGCTGCAGTCTAACTTCTCCTCTCCATCTATAGCCCACTGGTTAGAGGCCATCACGTATATGTGCCTGTCGTCATCAATCTCATCATACACCGGGTCTAACTCCTGTTTGGAAGGGTCTACATGGAAATGGTTGCTGTTATCCATCTCATCTTCATCATAGTAACGTTGGAATCTAATGGAGCGGGACCGCAGCTTATACACACCTACCAGAAGTAATCCAACCAGTACCACCACCACAGTGATGGAAACTCCAGTACCTACTGCTGAATGGACCTGACTTGGTGGAGAATGCACTGGTTGGACGTAGCCAGAGGTGCCTGCAGTCTGCCCTTTTGAGCATTGCCTGGCTGTGGGGGATAAACACTTTGAGATGTCCTTATTCTGTGGAATTACGCAGATGGTATACTCCATGCCAGTCTGCAGCCCAGAAAGTTCCACTTCCAGTAATCCACCAGTCACTCGCAGCACCTCTTTCGTTTTCTTTGTCGCATACTGCACCTCAAACTGCTCTTGGTCACCTGAAAAGGACCAGGTGACTATTAAGGAAGACTCTCCCTTGCTTTTTACCTTTATGTTGCTAACATGGTTAGACAGACAAGGGTCCCATTTCTCTGGCACGTGGTTGCTTGCAGTTGTGGAGGGTTTGGTGGTGGTTGGTAGCGTTGCTTTGATGGTGGAGGGAGTTGTAGCTTTGGTGGTGGGCTGTGGTAAAGGGATCTTAGCTGGTTGCTCAGTGACTGGGGGGTTTCCACTGACCTCTTTGTAGGGTGATAGAGTGACTTCAAAGCCAAAAGGTGGGCAAGTTAGCTTTTGTAACTAGAGGGTGGAAATAAAAAAAAAAAAAAAGGAATGAAAAATGTAACCTGAAGACTGGATAGATAGATAATTATATTATTGATGATGCTTTCATAAATACGAGCATGTACATGAAAGAGAAATTGTTGAGATCACACAGTAACACACGTTTGATAGGAAGGTTTTGTTGCTGGTATTAATATAGACCCCTCCCCCTAGTCTTGATCCTATCAAATGTTTAATTCCATTTTAAACAGCGGGAGTGCTGGCAGACACTGTCTTGTTCATCCTTTATTATGTTTTGGCCAGACCAAAGGAATTAAGATCTCTTGCTTGCAAGCACTGCCCTGGGATCTTTTGCAATCATCTTTGAACATCTTGGAGTGTGATGGTGACAGGCTGAACCAGACCTAATTATCTGTTTGATCTAGGGTTGCCAACTTTTCCATAGACCAGGACTGGGCACTTGAGGACTGGGGAAGGGGGTGGGGGTGGGGGAATGGTACCCCCCTCATTTGCATACATTTTAGATCCTGCCCGTGACCTGCCTAAACAGTGTATCTATGTACCTGCAGAACCACTGGGCGCTGAGGGCCGTGCTGTGCACCTCCTCCTCTCCCCATGCTGTCCAATCACAGCATGGGAAAGGAGGCAGGGATATAGCACAGCTCTCCTCTGATAGGCTCCGACCTGCCTCTCTCTTCCTCTAGCTAAGTGGTTGTGGGGAAAAAGGAGGATCCTCCTGCAAAACTGGACATTTAGCGTCTGGTCAGTACTTCTGATGGGACAATGTACACAATGTACACAATGCCTGAAAACCGGCCCGACAGTTGGCAACCCTAGTTTGATCCTCAGTTTTCTTTTGGTTCTTTGGGTAACTGGCCCTCTACAGGGGATGCACCACCATGATCCTTAATTCACAGCTACCCAATGCTGTTCCCATTTTTACCTCCCTTCCCCTCCACCCATCTAACCCAGTCCCAGCCATCACAGTGACAGTACTCAGCCAGAGCTCCACACATAAAGGGGGCTGATGCAATATTTGTGCAAAGAAAACGGGTGCTCAATGTTGAGTGCCCATTTTCCTAATGCATGCTCAGCCACCTCTACTGGGCGTGCTATGCAATATTTAAATGAGGGGGTCATGCTAAAAAGGAGACACTAGGGAAGATTGTGTGGCCTTAGCACCTCCTCAGCAGCGGGCGCACAGGAGAGGTGGCTGTCGGTGTGGGTTGGGAAAACAGACGCTATTACTGGCATCAGTAGCATGGGATCTGCTTAGTTTTTGGGTACTTGCCAGGTTCTTGTGGCCTGGTTTGGCCTCTGTTGGAAACAGGATGCTGGGCTTGATGGACGCTTGGTCTGACCCAGTATGGCAATTTCTTATGTCTGTTTTCTCTCTCTACCGGCATAATATACATACACAAGATACATAGCCTGGGCTGTGTATCTTGTGCAAATATATATATATATTTTTTTTTATCCAAAACATTTTTGTTTTTTTTAAACTGGATCTCCTTTCTATGGTTCCTCCTATTTAGTATCATGACAATACTAACAGGAGGAAGCACAAAAAGCAGGATTTTTTTTGTTTTTATCAATGAGCCCTTGAGCATGGCTTGTCTGGCTGGCGTAAAATTTGCCATGTTGCAATGGGCATCTTGGCCATGTGGGAAATTTTTTGCATTGTGGGTATTGACTAATAGCATCATCTACATGGAATTTACATGTCACGAGCGCTATTAGCCACACTCTTGATTGGCCGCACGGTTTGGACGCTCTAATCTCCATACTGCAGCGGGGGTTATGGACACACGTCCAATCGCTTTTTAAGCCGTGTGCTAGCCACAGTTGCATGGTATTGCATCGGCCCCCAAAGAGCACAAATTTCAAAGGCTGGAGGAGTAAACAATGTGTGTACAATTGCATTTTCAAATGTCTGTGTGATGATTTGTCCTGATTCCACACCCACAGAAATAGCAGCGTCCTCGCGTACTTTGCAGGCCACTTTCAAAGGGAAACTACACAGTAGCTGCAAAGGGCCCATGCACACTAAAATACTCATAAACTTTGCAGCAAAGTGGGCTACTGGAAATTGCCTCCACGCACCCTAAATCTGGCCAGAAGATGATGGTTTTATGCAATTATTGGAACTCTTTCCATCCCCAGCCCTCCACAGCAAGGCGAAGGTACAGATGTCAGGCTTGGAATCAGAACTCAGATCTTTTGCATGGCAGTATACAGTGCTGCTAGCCTTCAGGTCTACATGTTTAACTTCAGACTTTATTCATCATGCAGCAGTAGCCTTGTCCTTAAGAAAAGCAAGTCCCTGTATTCTGCGAGGTATGAGAGACACCAGAATTGGCTCATCCTGCTAGTTTGGACATTATTCAAGGCTCAGGGTGGTCTAGGTAGTCTGTCCTTATAGATGGGTGTCTACAGTGGTCTAACTGCTTTGATCACAAGCTACAACCCACAATCCACAATCATCGAGCTGCAGGTGTTAGAGGCCAGGGCTGGCTTTTCGAGTGTGCAAGCTATGTGTGGTTACTCATTGGCAGCAAGAACCAGGGGGCACTAGTGCCCCCCCCCTCCCTCCTGATGCAGCTGCCGGGCCAAAGGAGAGCCAGGGTCCCTCTTTTGATAGGGGCTCTGGGGCTGAAAACGGGTTGTTGACGCTTCTCCTTTCCTCCCCTGCCCCCAGGGTAAAGAAGAATTGCTGCCCAGTGCTCCCCACTTCCCCTGTAGTCCACAGGACCAAATTGCTGCTGCCCCCCCCCCCCCCATCATGATATGAGAGCTGTGCTGGGGCCCTGGAACTTCCTGCTGCCAGCAGCTTTGTCGCCAGTGTGATGCACTGTTTGAACCATGCAGGAGAGAGAGAGAGAGAGAGAGAGAGAGACCAGACCCAAGAGGGCAGAAAGCTGTGTCAAGAAACATCAGGCTCCCAGAGCAGTACTTCAGTCAGGGAGGCTTGGCTGGGGCAGAAAGGGGAGGATGGAAGGAGAGGTGGGGGCAGGGATGAAATGTAGTGGGAGGGGCAAGTAGGAGCAGAAGATAAGAGCGAGGAGGGGAGGTTAAAAGGCTGAGCAGGAATGGAAAGTGTGGGGAGGGGGGGGCAGGATGGGAATTTTAAGAGCAAGGCCTCAGGTGGTCGTGTAAATGAAGTTGGTATTTTTCACCTGGGGGAGTGTGTACCAATTCAAATCTGCACACAAGGTGCTGGTTAGCCAAGAGCCAGCCCTGTTAGAGGCAAAGGTGTTCTGACTGCAAGATCAACGTCCCTTACCTCCACGTTGACAAGCATCTGTCCCTGGAGTGCATCGGGGCTGCTGCACTGCACCTGACTACGCTCCTCCTGGGACTTTCTTAACTGTAGCCAGGTATGGAGCCAGATCATGTTACAGTCACACCTCCAAAGGTTACCACTCAGAAGCAGACTTGTGAAGGTCTTGAGACTAAACAAAGCTGGGAGTGTTTCCAGGCTGTTGTTCCTCAGGCTCAGGATCTTCAGTCTGCGCAACCTGTAGAAAGTCAAGGAAGTCACTTTCAGCAGCCCCAACTTATCCAGGAATAGCTGCTCCAGTGACCGGAGCTTCCTCCCAAAGGAGAGAGATGTTAGCTTCTTGATGGGGTTGCCACTCAGGTGTAGGACCTGAAGGCTAGCAACGGTACGCACTGCAGATGGAAAACTAGTCAGATTGTTGTAGTCCAGGCCAAGTATCCTCAAACTGGTAAGACCCAAGAAAGCTTGAGATGAAATGTTGGTGATCCGGTTGCTGCTCAGATATAGCCAGCGCAGCTGGGATATGCCACTAAAAGCCTGCTCTGACAGCTCAGTCAGCAAGTTGTGGCTCAGATATAGGGCACTCAAACTCTTCAGGGCTGAGAAGACACCTGAGGAGGAAAGACCAAGACAACAACAAGGTAAAAGCAAACAAGGACTGAGCAAACTCTCTCTACCTCCCTATGCCCACTGTTTTCATCTCCATCTTTAGTTATTTAGTTAGTTCCACTTTTTTTACATGCCCCATGTGACACGCTAAGGGTGAATTACAAAAAAACCATACCTGCTAAATGCATGATATGAGTAACAGAAGAAAACCACGGGAAACAAAAGAACCTAGTGTAAATCATACTGGAATCATGAGGTCATCAATGCCTTTATCTTGAGAGCGGTTCTCGTTTCTCTAAGGTCTTAGAAACTACTTAGGCACACAATATCTCTAAAGGGATCTGGAAGTAAAAGAAAATGGCAACTATGTCCTTATTCTTGGATTATTATTTATTTATAAGTTTACAGTATAAACCAAGAATGATTCTTGTACAGAAAGCTTATACCATTGAAAAAAGTTACAAAAGAAAACAAATGCTGAAAGAAAAGCAAAAGTTACAAACAAAAGTCCACCAAATGAAGGGATGGTGCAGATATTAAACTAAGGACATGGGAGAGAAAAAAAGAAAGCCAAACAAAAAGAGACAAATGGCAGCTGGCATCACCCCGCTCTTACCAGAGATGATGTCCATCACCCAGTGAAACAGACTCAGGCATAGTTTCTAGGGAAGACACTTGGGCCCGGTCAATTGAGAAAGGTCAAAATACATATCTTTAGAATTCTTAACGTTAACTATGCAACAATCTGGATAACATGATAATGTAATAATAAAAATTGTTCTCTCTTTTTCTCTGTTGCCTTAGCTACATCAGGAAAATTGACTTTTGATTGTCAAAAATCTCCTACCTGTGCTTAAAAAGACAAATTCAGTATCCAATCTCTATCTAGTTCTAACACAACGTTCACAATCAAGGTAGCTGGAGTTACCAAAAGATCTGCAGAAGTCTCTAGAAATGCAGTAAAGCTAAGCTATGTGAAGAGATCTGGGACAAATCCAGGTGCTCCCCTGATCCTAATTCCCTTCGTGGAATCAGAAGATAAAATGCTCTTGCAATCAGTGGAATAAGTTTTACTGGTCCATAAGAACATTTTCAAAGCCAAAAGTCTTTCAGATTTAAGAAAAATTATCAGTCATCGATTTTTACATTTAACTATATTCTCTAAGTTTTCCCATTTATTGTGGAAATAGATGTTGTCTTTAACAAAGCAAAACTTATCCTGTTGTAAGTTTTCCTCTTTAATAGACAGAGTGCAATCTTCAGTTACACTCTGCTAAACCAGCTTCTTGAGTCAAATTTACCAAAAACCTCAGTAAACTTGTATTTGTGGAACAATACTCACACGGGCCGATTCAGTATGGTGTGCTCAGCCGAGCGCACCTTTAGCCCCGGTGCCCCAAAGCCGCACATTTTACTTTCAGAAATTAATGCCTGCCCAAAAGCAGAAGTTAATTTTGGCCAGCACAGGGAAAGTGTACAGAAAAGCAGAAAAAACTGCTTTCTGTACACCCTCCGACTTAATATCATAGCGATATTAAGTTGGAGGCCTCAAAATTAAAAAAAAAAATAAAAAAAAATTTTTAAATCTGCCCGTGGGTTGGAAGATGGACGCTCAATTTAGCCGGTGTCCATTTTCCAAACCCATGGCTGTCAGCAGGTTCGAGAACCGACGCCGGTAAAATTGAGTGTCGGCTGTCAAACCCGTTGACAGCCGCCACTTCTGTCAAAAATGAGTCGCTAGGGTCGTGCTAGTGTCCCTAGCACCTCCTTTTACTGCGGGTCCTCATTTAAATACTCAATCGCGCGCCCAGGAGAGTGACTGGGCGCACGTCGGGAGAGTGGGTGCTCGCATCGGAGCGCCGGCTCTCCCGCGATTTTTACTGTATTGGCCCGTGTGTGGTTTGTATGTGAAGTTACAGAAGAGATACAAAGTCTAGAGGGCTTTGAGACCTTGTCTTTCTCCCTTGTAGGGAGCTCCATGGGATGTTTAATGGTCCCTCAGCTCCCAGCTGTGCCCCTAAGTCAGGAGAAGATGTGAACTCTGGGTTGCTTTACTATGAGTCTGGAATGCTTAGGTTGATGAAGCAAAGCTGAGACATTCAGGAGGCAGTAATCCTACCCATCACTTAATATTTCTACACTTAATATTTATATTTATATTAATTTATATATTTATATATTTATATATATATATATATATATATATATTTATAATATATATTTATATATATATATATATATTTATAATATATATTTATTAATATATTTATATTTATATTTAATATTTATACACTTAATATTTGGTTATTTTTAAAAATTACATAACCCACATTGATTAGAAAATACACATATAAAACACTTGGAAACACTTATGCCTTTTTCACTTTTTTCTTGATAATAGTACATCCCAAATCTTAGCTGCTTGTTTCCTGTATGATTCTATGGAATATGTTAAAGTGTTACATTTCCAAAGGGTTCAATTACATTACAGCAAAATCTAGAACATTAGGCACCATGACCCCATTGAGTAAGAAGATATGGATTATAAGTTTGTTTATCTTGCTAATTGATATTGTATAATAGCATTATCTCAGGCAAATTTGGACAATAGTACCATGAGGTGAATACAAATGGGACCTCAGAATTGTATGAGGGAATGCTGGTATCTTCAGCAAGACATACGCACGTCTTGTAAAACATGCATACCTTTTATATTCATAGGTATTTTATAAAATGTAAATGGTTTTTTTTTAAATTTATTGCAGCACAGTAGAATGTATTGCTACCCACAGTAGAACAGTTCAGCTGTTATTCAGCTGAACATGGCTACACTCTACTAAGACATGAGATGGGGGTGTATCAGTGCTTGGTAAACTTAAGAGACTTTCTATTACCTTACAATAAATATAACAGAAATTTTCCTGTGTTAAAAATTATGATGATGTAGGCCTGATTAATCAGGTGCTCTGTGGTCCAAAGTGAAGACCCTATATGAAGTTTGTCCCAGTCCTGGATATCCTAGCAGTTGCCTGTGCTCAGTATCACCACTGAATTCCAAGGCAAGCCAGTCCTCGTTTTTTCTAGTCATCTTACAAAGAATTCCTGAATTTTGTCAATATGAAAACAAACAAGCATTTAAAACAGGCGTTGAAAGCTCAGGGCTGACTCACCCGTCCCTTAAGACCTCGGGCCAGCTGGTCACCCTGCCTGTGCTTGGTTTCTTACCTGGACCCAGGTAACTGAGCCTGTTGTTCTCAAGGTGAAGGTACTGCAGACTGCTGAGGTTTTGGAAAGCACTGCTCTGGAGATCTTCGAGGAGGTTGCTCTCCAGGTGTAGGTATCTCAGGTTGTTCAGATCCTCAAAGGCTCCAGCTCCGATGCAGCAGATATTGCAGTAGCTGAGGTAAAGGCTGCTGAGTTTGGGGAGGTCAGGGATGAAGCCGGCAGGCAGAGTAGGGAAGTTGTTGTACTGCAGGTACAGCTCCAATGTGCCATTTGACATGCCTGAGGGGATAGTGGTCAGGCTGGCATTGGGGCACAGGATGTGCTGCTGGTGAGGCAGGCAGGTGCAGTTTGCCGGGCAGGATGGGTCACCAGAAGCCGATGCGGCAATGATGAAACTGCTCAGCAACAGGGTGGGTGCCAGGAATCGCTGGAGTGGACTCTCTGCCGTATCCAAAGCAAGGAGAAATGAGATAAAGTTCATACAGAGTCATACAGAGGCTTAACCAATACTTTACAGGACAGGCAGGAGCAGTGGTTGGTGCTTCTCTAGTGACCGAAGCCCACCTCTTGCAAAGGCAGTTGGCATCACAGGGTAATTACACTGTTCGCCAGGACCGCAATCTGTCTGATAGGCCACTTTTATACCCTCATCAGAACTAATTTCTAATGGCCAAGTAAAAACCCAACTGTGACATCACAAGACACACGAATACATAAAACTGATCTCTATTGTAAAAGCATTGCAGTGTTCCCTATTTATGTTTCACCTGGTCATTGCAGCACTTGTAGGATGGCTGAGTCACTCAGACTTCAGCCATGTGCCTTGCAGTACAGCTGTGGCATGTTGTAGCCAACTGGTAAAGCAAAGCAGTGGGGTGAGAGGCTGCACCTTTGCATTTCTACACACTGACTCCTGATTTATTTGCACAAAATATTTCAGGACTATTGCTGTTTTGAGTGAACCAGGTTAAAATGTTAAGCAATTTTAAATTGTGGTTCTGGCTGGACCTTTGTTTTATATTCTTTGGTCCTGTATTATTGATTATGATGGTTTACATTATTGGGTTTTTTTTAATGTCATTTTCTTGTTTATAGTTTGTGCATTACTTGTGTTTTAGGAAGAAATATGTTTCTTTGGTCAGTGAGTTTCAATTGTGGGATTTAATGACTGGGCTTTTGTACGGTTATGTTGTCAGATGGGTGCGGTTTTCATTTTGTTTCCTCCTGTTAACAGTTTCTTGTGCTGCTTTTGTACCCTGCTTTGGTTACAGAAGTAGCCAAATGCGTAACAAATAAATATATGAATTATCCAAATGTCTTTTTATCCCCCATTTTTAGACAGCTGAGCTGAGGCATATGTCCTAGCCGGCCAGAAGACCTAGCAGGAAGTCTCCCCTGAGCCTCGCTCTTGGCTGGCGAGCCTCACTGGGAAGCCAGAGTGTCTGTCTTCCTTGGGATTAAGTGTGTGGCTTGAGCTTGCCGAGCACAGCAGAGTGGCATGAGCCACAGGGCTGACCCCGGAGCACTTTTCTGTTTATTCGTCTTCCTGCTTTAGGCACCTTCAGAGAGTCTGATGCTTGCAGCAAGATGTTGACAAGAATTGGGAAAACATGACTTGGAGCTTCATGAACTATATTCTCTGTACTTAGAACATTTTTTTTTTTTTTTGTTAACCCATAAATTTTACTGCAGTAGACGTGACTAAAACTTTGGAGAAAGTATGCTCCTTTTTTTGCAAAGTGATTTTTACGATAGTAGCTTTGATAGAAAATAAACACATTTTTCTTTCTAACAACAATCATCATTTTCTTGAAATCAGCTCTGGAAACTTTGAGTGATGGACTGACAAACAGTGGGATATCCGACAGGCAGCTCTGTCCCTCTTATCACAAGGACTCTGTGAGATAGAGCTGGGGGGTGAGGGGAAACAGGAACAGGGTTTCCTCTTTATATTGTTCTTCTATGACAACCCAATCTCTAAAAATCTTACTCAGCAGTCCCATAGGAAGAGAATCCTGAGGCAGAAGTCCTTTCCCTAGACCTCTGCTTAAAGCTGTTTCATAAACCCTCCTTATCCTCTCATTTGTATCAAACCATCTTTTTTTTTAAGCTTAGCAGTTTCGTCCTGCTCCTTTGGGTTTCTAGCTCTATCAGTATCAGCATCAGCCTCTGTAGAGTTACACTGCCATTAGTCTTCACTTGCAGCTACTTGGGGTTTATTCTCCTTTCAAATTCTCCACCCATTTAGAGCAGCCATTGCAGCCACAGTATGGTTTTTTTCTGAACCCTGGTATTCATGAATTCTGAGTCTGGACACTATGAGCCAGATTTTCAAACCTACGCGCGGGTGTAGATTTGTGCGCACAAATCTTTGGCCGATTTTATAACATGCGCATGCAGCTGCGTGCATGTTATAAAATCCGGGATCAGTGCGCACAAGGGGGTGCACACTTGTGCACCTTGCGCGCGCTGAGCCCTAGGGGAACCCCGTTGGCTTTCCCCGATCCCTCAGAGGCTGCTCCGAAATTGGAGCGGCCTCGGAGGGAACTTTCCTTTCCCACCCCCCCCCCCCCACCTTCCCCTATCTAACCCACTCCCCAGCCCTACCTAAATCCCCTCCTACCTTTATTATTTAATTTGCGCCTGCCTCTGGGCAGGCATAGGTTGCGCGCGCCGGCCAAATGCCGGTGTGTGATCCCCTGGCCTAGCAGGCCTTCGGAGGTGTCTGGCCACGCCCCCGCCTTGGACCCGCTCCTCCCCTTTTTTGAAGCCCCGGGACATATGCGCGTCCCGGGGCTCGCGCGCATCGCTGAGCCTATGCAAAATAGGCTCGGCACATGCAGGAGGGGTTTAAAAGGGTTACACATGTATATTATGCGCTTAACCCTTTTAAAATCCGCCCCTATGCATTCTTATTCAGGGCCAATGCACGAATATTTGGCATCCTAGACAAACCTTCAGTCATGCACCACCCTCCTCCAACTTACCTATTGGCAGCAGCTCTAGCACATCACTGTCTCCTATAGTGGGAGTGGCTGCAGCATGGTGCTCCATTCATTGATATTCATTTTGACAGAGCACCCTCCTGTGCCTTGTACTGGCAGGATTTTGCCACCCCAAAAATATTGGCACTCTAGGTGACTGCCTAGTTTGCCTAATGGAAGCACTGACCCTGTTATTTTGCACAAGGCCTGGACTTCCTCACCTCAGAGGGCTGTAGTGTGGACATCGTTTCAACCATTACAACTGTAATCACGCTCAGATTTCTCTCTTTCTCCCCCCCCCCATTCACTAAACTGACACTTTTTCAAAACCCCTGTTTAAGGGCAGATACTATAGCTAGAACAGCCATAGGTTAATTAGCAAGATACGTAGATAGAGATTGATATTCAAAGGCTCAAGGCTCTGACCAGATAAGCTTTAGAGATTTTAAAATTTTCCTCTATTTCTGACTAAAACTTTGTCTGGGTAACTCATTATCCTCACAAAATTTAGCCGCAGAAACACAGGCAATGATGGAAGCATTCCAGGGCGCCTGATTACATTTTTGCCAGTGAGCGCCGAAATTCAGCACTACCAAGCTAACAGTAGCCGAGTAAATCTGGTCAAACAACTACTCGTCCTGTAGTTAACCACATCATTTTATCTGAGTATGTTCCACTGGATATCGGAGTAACTTTACCTGGGTAACTGTTCTGTTCACCAGTCAGCTGAATATTGACCTCAGATGCCACTTCTCCTTAGCTGCAGAGAAGTAAAGGTACAGCCAGAGATCAAGTGGGGTCTGTGGCATCATATGCTGCTTCCACGATAGATAAAAAATGCTAAATAAACTGACATAGTAGATTGATAATGTAGAGACAGTAATTTAGAAAGAAAGGGTAAGACAAAATCCATCTGTCCTTCCCTTTCAGTAGACATAGCATAACAGACAGTGACGTCAATAGCTCAGATCTTGGATGGAGTTCTGAGCCTCCCTTGTCTTACTGTTTCAGGCTTTCTTACCTTCCATGAGAAATCTGTAGGCGTGAACCAAGGTTTTGTTGCTTAGACCCTTGCTGGCTCTGGCAGCCGTTGTCTCTTCTGCTCCAGACATTGACCACTGCTGGAGAGAGCTGTGTGTCCTGGATTCTTCCCTGTCAGCTAGAATCATTGCAGGGGAAGAGAAAGCTGGATGAGAGAACATTTCCTCCAATTGTCCACAGCAAGAGAAAGGGACAGCAGCAAAGCACAAGAGTGTGACTGGAAAAAGAGGGAAATGATCTTTTAATTTTGCTTTAACTCCTGGCATCCCGTAATTCACCTCACTATGTGTGCTCAGTAGGTGATATCAATTTTTCCATCTAAAAAGGAGAATTTTTGTTGCCAATGGAGTCTTGCTAACCATGAAGGACATATTTTACTCCTGGAGAATCTTGTTTACTTGCTTTGCCCCTTGCCACTTTGGGAGACAGGAAGCTGGATTAGATGAATCTTTGATCTGATCTTACTATAGCAGATATTTTATTTAACGTTTTTTGTATGCATTTAAATACAAATCAAATATACATTATATTTAAAAAGAAAAATTAGGCAAAATGCCAAGCAAATGCAAAAAAAAAGAAACAAAGTATTTAAAGAAAATGCACCTTAGCATATCTCCTACTTAGACCTCATAGCAAAGGGTTGTTTGTATATGAAATTATTTTGTGGTTACGTTCTATTTGTAGATGATATTATTTTGTGGTTTATTATTTCATTTTTTTTATTTTTATATTATTTATTCTACAATTGTGTTTGTTTTGCTGTAAACCGTTTTGATCTAATTCTATTTTGTAAAGGTAGTATACAAACAATTTCTAAATAAAATAAATAAATAAATAAAAGGCCATGGGGAAGGCCAATCAAGCATGCAATTAGTAGAATAAAAGAAAAAAGGACAAATCTTCTGAGCAGAAACATTTCCCTTTAAATACAAATTCCACATATCAGAAACAGAACTATTATACAATGCTGTGTCTAGCATCTATAAACTCTCTCAATTGAGATGGATAAAAAAAGAGAAACCTAGATGCATCTAAGGTTGCTACACACTTACAAGGATGATGAATAATGCAGGTGACCCCAAAAGCCAAAACTTCAGGGTTCATAACTAAGAACTTCCTCCTACATTCCTGTGTCACTCTAGATAGGTCAGGAAACATCCACATTTTTTGTTCTTTAAACAAGACATTTTATTTATTTTATTTATTTATTATTTTTATATATCCTTATGATGAAAAAATAAATGAAGAACATTATTACAGTCTTGTTTAAAGACAAAAGTTACCAACAGAGTAGCTCATCCGACCACATTTTCTTCACTAGAGTTCTCCAAGAAATTAGATAGATCAGTGGGAGCTTCCATCATATCATGAATTATAATTCTCTTAGAAGGTAGCAAATAATAGACTTTCAAAAGAAAAATGTTACAAGTCAAATCTATAGAATATCATATAATCATGTGAAAAAATCTTAAGTTGAGAAACCTTGAAATTTAATAAAATTGGATCATCATAACACCCTGCGGATGCTGAACGTTATCTCTATTCAGTATTTTCACCACTAAGGGTCATAAACAATCAATGGCCAGAAAAGATAAGTTCTTTGAAGCAAAGGCAATTTATTTATATATGTGTATATATATATATATATATATATATATAAAATGCTTTTAAAAAGAAAGAAAATACTTTCCCAGGTAAGAGCTCATCACGCCTGACATGATATCACGTTTCAGATGTGTGCTTCAGAGACTCCCAGTTTGTTCTTTAAATAACAGGAGGATTATTTCCATAAAGTGTAAATCCCAGAATCTCACATTTGCAGCAATATAAGGTTTCGCAAGCATCAGCAGCTTTTGTGTGGGCGAGATGAGCTCTTACTTGGGGAAGTGTTCAAGCATGGTGGATTGACGGAGAAACATAGAAACATAGAAACATAGAAACATAGAAATGACGGCAGAAGAAGACCGAATGGCCCATCCAGTCTGCCCAGCAAGCCTCACACATTTTTTCTCTCATTCTTATCTGTTACTCTTAGCTCCTTGTTCTATTCCCCTTCCACCCCCACCATTAATGTAGACTGCCATCTTAGGAGGCATCTCCTGCTTTACAGCTCCTTTCCTTTTCCCCCATGAAAAACTGGAAACGCAAATGCAACAAGACAGGTAAGTAAGGAAAATCACGGGAGCTGCTGTGAACATGTCTGCTCAGCTAGCAGATCTTATTTAAGAGAGAGCCATGTCATCTATCAGAAGTACTCATGAGAAGTGGTAATACCCACATATAATGCAACGATCGGTTCTTGTTTTGTATGATGTCTTCTTTCTGTGTGTACCCGGTTATGCTCTGTATCTGGAAACACCCTACTGTTAAATCTTGTGTCAGGACTGAAGGTTTTATAGCAGAGACATAATGCAATGTGACTCATAGCTGGCTCAGTCAATGAAAAAAAGAAGTCAGGGGCAGCTCTGGGGGAGTGGGGAGAGCACCCCAGACAGGGAGCTTGGTGACCCCCTGCAATTCTCCTAGTCTGTCTGGAGCACTTTGATTGTTTGAGGGACAGGCACTTGACACTTCTCCACCCTGAAATTTAACATGCCCCCATACAAAAATTTCTGGAGCTGCCACTGAAAGGAAGCAGTTCCTATTGATTGGTTGTTTGTTTGTTTTCTGATTTTTATCACAATACATTCTGAGACTCATAAGGCAAAAAATGACGCTACATGCATTTGTGGTGCACAAACCCCACAGTGCTCTTGCTATCATGCAACACCTGACTTGGCCATCATTTCGGTGCTCAACCACGACTGCATCAAGGGTATACATTGAAGGCCGGCCCAACCCAGCTGTTTACCATTGTAATATGAGTGTGCATGAAAAATAATTTTTAATAATTTAGCGTTATAATCTTTTGAATAGTATTTGAATAAAGAGTTGATTTTTTTTTAATAGGAAGATAAGTGGGAATTGGTAAAGGATGTACCATTGTGGGCAACCAGAGCTGCACACAGTACTCAAAGTGCAGTCCCAGCAGGGATCAAATACAGCGGTATTATGATATGCTCAGTTTTGGGGGGCAGGGGAGGGGAAAAGTTCAGTAGTTTCTCATCTCTCTTTTTTCTTCTAGCTCAAAGGGAACCAGTACCAGGACTATGGTACTATGAGCCTTCATTCATAACTACTTGGGGATTTTTTCTCCTCCCACTGTTCCTAGTCTGCTCATTGCAGCTACATCCTGAGTACAGGAGCCATGCACCAGCTGTGGCCCTTAACAATGACCACAACTTCTTTCCCTTACCCACGTGCTGTGAACACTCAGATGAATTTTAAATTGGCCACGCGTGTAAAAATCACCACTTACGCGTGTGGCTGGGCCCTGCGTGCGCTGTGCGCATTTTCAAAAGGGCCCGTCCAGTCCTGTAAGTGGTAATATGCGCACAAGGGCCGAGCCCTGAGAAAGGGGCAGGTCGGGGGGGGGGGCATGTTCTGGGTGGATCGGAGCAAGATGGAGGCCGGCTGGGACATTAATCACTGTCCTGGGGAAGCGTGCGCTGGTAGCCGGCCAGCGCACATAAATTACATCAGCTCCCAAGGAGCAGTAAGTAATAACATAAAAAAATTGAGGCAAGGTAGGTTAGGTTTAGGGGGTGAGGAAGAGAGGGGAAGGGGAAGAAAGGTTAGGCAGGGGGTTAGGGTTAAGGAGCGGACTGAGAGGGAACCGTACGCACATGGAAGCGCACACATATGTTTTAAAATCTACCCCACTGTCTTTAGAGTGGCCCTCAGCACCAGCTGATCTGGAGCATGGAAGATCCAGTATGGAAATTGTTTGCTTTATTGACTGCTGAAGCACACCTGAAAATGTCAATGTATTTTCCACACTGACTCCAAGATCCTTTTGCTGAATGGTAACTCCTAATGTGGAATCCAGCATTGTGCATGTATAGTTGGGATTATTTTTTCCTTATTTGCATCACTTCTGCACTTGTCCATAGTAAATTTCATCTGCCATTCAGAAGCCCATCACATGGTACTCCTTCGATTCATCACAGTCTGCTTGTGTTTTAAGCACTTTGAACAACTTTGCAAATTTTATCATCTCAGTCTTTGCTTCCTTTTCCAGATCATTAATGAATGCGTTAAACACCAGTCCCAGTACAGATCCCTGAAGCAATTCACTATTCACTTCTTTCCAGTGGGAAGACTGATCATTTAATCCTACTAAAGTTAAATCTGGAAAAACTATGATTTTCAAGAAAAAGCCAACACTTTCAAATTTTACATAAATAACCAAGAAGTTGAGCATACACTAAACTTGAGACTAAGTGCATCTGGGAGTTTTAAATTGGCACTATAAAGATAATACATGTAAATTATCTGTTTAGTTTAGCTTATTTTCTTGATTTCCTGCAAATCCAATACAAAGATCAATATGGCTAACAATAACTAAAATACGCTCGTCATGCATAATATATAAATAAAACAGAAAAAAATATATAATTTAACATCCTAAAACCATGCAATTTAAAATCAAGCAGTTCTCTACTGATCTTAAATACCTACAAACCCAAGATAAAAGAATAAAACAGCTCTAAAATATATGTAATCCCTGAACTGGATTATTCCAAAGAAGGGATCCAGAGTTCATATCTCAAACATAGTAATTACTCCACATCTCCCAGTAGAATTGTAAGATTTGAGTGGTCAGAATTCCCTGAACGGGGAAAAGATAACTTTCAAGGCTCTATGCATTGTAAACACTTAAGCCCCAGTTCAAAGTTCTTGTATACAGCATTGATGATAACAGCACTGATGAATGTAAAAGTCTGGAAGCTGACTTGGCTTCCAACATTACTTTACTTTTACTGATATGTTACGAAATAATGAAGATGATTTTTGCAGCTGTTCAGTTCACTTATCAATGTACAAGTACTTCTAAATAAATTTGTGACTTCTGAAAGTCCTGTTTAAAGTTTAAAGTGGTAAAGCCAATTAGTTCAGTCCTTAATCCACTGTTTCCCTTATCCCATTGGTATAGGGTAAGTTTAGTCCTTCCCTCCCAATGTAATTGAAATGTTAAAGATGAAATCCAAGGGATGGAGGCCAAGATGGCGGCATGAGCAGCAGCACGAAACACTCTCTCCCGATTTGAATATTTTTTGCCTGAATAGATACCCTCGAAAAGGAAAGGCAGGGTTCGGGTGTTCCCCCCCGACGAACCCTTACCTTTGGGACAGCGACTAATTTCTTCATATGCTGCTGGGACAGTGGCACAGGGGGTTCTTCTCCCCGCTGCGGCTGCGGTGAGGGAGCACCGCAGTCGCCAGGGGGAACCACACTAAAGTCCCCCAGATCTGCGCTTCCCGTCAGCCCCAGTTTCCAGCGCACCTCACCTCGGGTCAGCAGGTTGGGATGACATCATCCCTGGAGCTCCTGCGATGGGGGGGACAGAGTGGAGGATTGCTGTTGGGCTCCCAGGCCTCTCAGGATCTGCTGGAGATTTCGTGTTCGTTGCAAGTTTCAGCATTGCCAATTTCTTCCTCTCCAGTGGAAAAGACGGAGGAGCCAGAGGGAAGAGCAATAGTGGAGTTGCTGGAAACGTCGAGAGAGGCACAAGCTGGAGCAATAGGGGGTGAGTGCTGAGCTCAGGTAAGTAAAAGAAGGACTGAGTATTTATATTTTTAAATCTGTTGTGTGTGGTTGCTATATATGTTTTATATTCCTCTCTCTCTCTCTATATATATATGTTTATACCTGTTATAGCCCCTGAAACAGCTCATATGAGCGAAACTTGGCCTGAGACAGGCTTTTATCAACAACTGAACCTTTATCTACAACTGTAATACATCTACCAGTAAAGAATCCCTGTTTTACCGATCTACTCTCCTTGGTTGCTACCCTTTTTTATCTTAGGAAAGAGTCTCTGCCCTTTACAAACATGCAGAATGTGATTTCAGCTGGTCTGAGGGCCATCAGAGGTCTCCCCAGACTCTGTCTTTTGGTGATATCAGATTAGGGTCAAGTGTGATAAGAGACACCCCGGGTCTCCATTGGGAGGGGTAACATAATGGTATAAAAAATCTCTGCTTCCATGTGAGTAGGGAGAAAATTTCTGAGGATGGATTGAGAAACAGTAAGAAGAGGATTCCAAGCTCTGGAGTCCTAAGAGTATTTCGAGCCATCTTCTCCAGAGGGGGCTTCATAGGACCTGTCTCCCAAAAGAGGTCCCAAGAGGATTGAGTAGAGGAGAAGAATTCCAGGGTGAGGTGCCTGGGAGTCCAGAAGAGAGGGTGGGCTTGGAAGAGGTGCTAGACCAGCATACTGGGCGATGCCAGAAGAAAGAGGAACCTGCCTGGGGAAGTTCACCAGAGTCAGAGGCTCTTTCAGCTAACATCAGCCCAAGTCTCTCAGAGACTGAGAGGACACTGCAGAAACAGATTACATCTGTCAAACAGGTAATGACAGGGCCCAGGATGGAGGAGGATACCTCCTCCATCCTGGGCCCTGTCAGCGGGTTTGACAGCCGACGCTCAATTTTGCCGGCGTCGGTTCTCGAGCCCGCTGACAGCCACGGGTTCGGAAACCGGACGCCGGCAAAATTGAGCATCCGGTTTTCAACCCGCGAGCTGCGGGCCGACTTCAATTTTTTAAAAAACCTTTTGTAACTTTTGGGATCTCCGACTTAATATCGCCATGACATTAAGTCGGAGGGTGCACAGAAAAGCAGTTTTTACTGCTTTTCTGTGCACTTTCCCAGTGCCCGGAGAAATTAGCGCCTACCTTTGGGTAGGCGCTAATTTCTGAAAGAAAAATGTGCGGCTTGGCTGCACATTTTACTTACTGAATCGCGCGGGAATACCTAATAGGGCCATGAACATGCATTTGCATGTTGCGGGCGATATTAGGTTCGGGGGGGGGTTGGACGCGTGTTTTTGACCCCTTACTGAATTAGGGATAACGCTAGCGCATCGAAAACGCGCGTCCAATCACGGGTTAACAGTGCACTCTGCCGGAGCGCACTGTACTGAATCGGCCTGTTAGTGTCACTTTTCCCCGCAAGAATGGTCATTGTTAATCATTGGTCCCAATGTCATTTTTTTTTGGTATTATCAAATTTGCTTAATTAAACCTCCATGTGCAATTATTAGATATATTAGGGTTCAGGGAACTTGAAAAAAGTCCAATGTGCCAGCCAGTGCTTACACAATCAGAGGCAACTGTTCCAAAATCCTCAAGTCCACAAGAAAATTCCAATCATGCCAAAGAGTACAAAAGCAGCTGTTCCAGAATCCCTCAAATGTAAAAGAAATTCAAATTATGCCTGTCATGGCACTACATTTTGAAATGATCTGCTTCAGGGACGATAAATTCCTTAACAACTGGTTCAAGAACCCATAAGAGGCATGTTTCCCCAGCAAATTAAATAGTTGTCAATAATGTGCTTTCTATAAAAAATAAATATTGAAAAGGTAAGGTGCAAGTGGGATTTAAATTCAAAGCGAAAAACATTACTGGCATAAAAACTATTAAAACCTCGCACAGAACTAGATAAAGAATTAATAAACATCCAAGGTAACTCACATTCTTAGCTCCAGTAGAGGGAGCGTCAAAACCTTCAGAGTCTCGGGCAGTCTTCCTGTGCTGTTGTCTTGAAAAATGCTGACAGGTGAGCCGATATTTAAAGATCATTTAAAAATGGCCATTGGGGAACTTCCTGTGTGCATGGCTGTTGGAGAACACCCCCTCTGATGTAACAAAAGCCTCCTCTCTTTAAATGGAATATTGTGCAAATGTCAATCTTTAAAAATGGCTGCCAGGGAACACTGCTTCTGATGTCACAAGGCTCACCCTGCAGCAATTCCGATGCACTGTGATTTAAAAATGGCTCACTCTACCCCTTAAAGCTGACATTCACACCAAAGGATATTCCCGCGTACATCCTTAAAGAGATATAATTAAAGGAAAACAGTCCAATCAATCTCTTTGTTTAAGCCATGTGGAGTCACAGTAACCAATCTGAAAATCCATGATTGTTCCTTTTGGGCCAAAAATGGGATTTAAATTCAAAGCCAAAAACATTACTAGCATAAAAGCTATTAAAAACCTCACACAGAAAAAGATAAAGAATTCTAAAACATCCAAGAAAACCATGTTGGGAATAATTTGAATTTCTTTTACATTTGAGGGATTCTGGAACAGCTGCTTTTGTACTCTTGGGCATGATTGGAATTTTCTTGTGGACTTGAGGATTTTGGAACAGTTGAACTTTTTTCAAGTTCCCTGGACCCTGATATATCTAATAATTGCACCTGGAAGTTTAATTAAGCAAATCAGATAATCCAAAAAAAAAAAAAGACATTGGGACCGATGATTAAGAATGACCGTTTTTGCAGGGAAAAGTGACACTAAGTATCCTCTCTGGTGTTAAGGTCCCTCAATCAAATTTATGATATGCCTTTTTGATACTAGTGCTGAATTATTTTACTTGATTGTTTCTGCAAGAGAGTTTTTCTTGGGTACTTATTCTTTTACTCTCATTGTTTTTCGATTCTTAACTGATTGTTTATCTTCTGTATCCATCAAAGATTTCTACTATCAAGTGGGACTACATTCTTAGCTTTTCAGAGGGCCATCTTAATGAGGTGGTCAAAGGCACCTCTCTATTTAGTGACAATGACTCAAGCTTGACATCTCCTACTTGGTCAGAATTAACTGTGTTACAAAAAAGGCTTATCTGCATGGATTTACATTGGGCCACCTTAATTGAATACTCAGAGTCAATGCATCCCCAGAGGACTAAGGATTTATAAGGAATCCAAGATTTAGACTGAACATCCAAAATTCTTGGAAAAGTAGAACAGTATCCTCAACAAGTATTCCATGGATTTTATGTTAATTATTATCATACAGTCTACAACCATCTTGAATGAGATATAGACCAAAGTGACCACCATGTTGGATGATCAGTAGTCTATGGGTACATTGTCAATCAAACTGATTGACAGGCAAGATAAGGATGGCATCAGCCAATCAGCATTCACTTCCAGTCTAAGCCCTGTCCATGTTCCTCCCACACCCATAGAAGCGAATGGGGTGTGGTCCCACCCCCCTCATGCCCCTGGCCAAACCCCTAGCTCTGCTCCTGGCCCTGCCCATACTCCTTCCCCCAATAGAAGTGAATTGAGAGGCCCCTCCCCATACCCCCAAACCAATCCCTCTATGATGTCACTGGTGGCCCCTCCCAAAGGCAGGAGTTAATTTCTGTCAGCACCGGGAAAGTGTACAGAAAAGCAGAAAAAAATGCTTTTCTGTACACCCTCCAACTTAATATCATAGCAATATTAAGTTGGAGGCCCCAAAAATAAAAAAATTGTAAAAATAAATAAATCGTAAAAATAAATAAATACATAAATCAGCCCGTGGTTCACAGGTTGGAAGATGGATGCTCAATTTTGCCAGCGTCTGTTTTCCGAACTGGTGGCTGTCTGACAACGGACTCCGGTAAAATTAAGCATCGGCTGTCAAACCTGCTGACAGCCGCCGCTTCTGCCAATAAGGAGGCGCTAGGGACGCACTAGTGTCCCTAGTGCCACCTTATTATTGCGGGCCCTCATTTGAATACTAAATCATGCACCCAGGAGTGTGGCCTGGGTGCGCGTTGGGAGAGTGGGCACTCACCTCAGAGCGCCGGCTCTCCTGCGCATTTTCCTGTATCGGCCCGTTTGTTGCTATGGATTGGGAGGTCCCTTCCCCCACAATATTAGCTTTATTATGCATGGGGAAGGGGGTGTTAAGTGTTTTGAGGTACATAATCTGGGAGTCATTTTAGACTCTAAAATGTCTTTCAAGGCCCACCTAAAACAAGTTTCTTGTTCAGCGTTTTATAAAATGTGCTCATTGACACTTATGTTGCCTTGGGAATCTTTTCATACAGTGAATCAGGCAATTGTTCTTGGTTAAGAACATAAGAACATGACATACTGGGCAGACCAAGGGTCCATCAAACCCAGCATCCTGTTTCCAACAGTGGCCAAACCAGGCTACAAGAACCTGGCAAGTACCCAAAAACTAAGTCTATTCCATGTTACTGATGCTAGTAGTAGCAGAGGCCATTCCCTAACTCAACTTGATTAATAGCAGTTAATTGACTTCTCCTCCAAGAATTTATCCAAATCTTTTTTAAACCCAGCTACACTAACTTCACTAATCATAGCCTCTGGCAACAAATTCCAGAGCTTAATTGTGCATTGAGAAAAAAATAATGTTCTCTGATTAGTTTTAAATGTGCTACTTGCTAACTTCATGGAGTGCCCCATAGTCCTATTATTATCTAAAAGTGTAATTGATTTATATCTACTCGATCAAGACCTCTCATGATTTTAAAGACCTCTATCATATCCCCCTCGGCAGTCTCTACTCCAAGCTGAACAGCCCTAACTTCTTTAGTCTTTCCTCAAAGGGAAGCTGTTCCATCACCTTTATCATTTTGGTTGTCCTTCTCTGTATCTTATCCAGTGCAACTATATATTTTTTTTTAGATGCGGCGACCAGAACTGCATTATTGCAACAGCTTGTTTCTAGGTCTTTAAAAAAATTGTTTTTGTGTACTGCAGCTTGTACAACATGCAACAGCTAGACTTATTGATGGTCTGGCATGAAGTGACCATATTACACCTACTCTGATTAATTTATATTGGCTGCCTATAAAATGGCATGTTCAGTTCAAGTTATACATAAGAATTTATATTCTGATTTAGCGGATCCTCTTAGTAGCAAATTACAGCTTTATAATTCAGCTGGATCGCTTACATATCAGGGGACAAATTTACTTGTCATACCTTCACTTGGTGAGTACAAGCTGAAATACACACATGTGCAAGGGCAATCTCTATGCAGGCTCTGAACTGGGGAATGCTCCTCCTGTGGAGATAAGTGGGGAATGAGATCTGAAATGTTTCAGAAAAAAAATAAAGGCTTTGCATTTTAGAGCTGCTTATGATATTATGTAATGTATGTATAATTTATTTTACAATTTGGAATGTTTTACATGTGTGGCTATTTTATGTGTATGATGTAATTGTTATATGTGTTGTGTGTATTATTATTTTATGAGTGTTTTTTTGTGATCCCCCAACAGATATGCCAGGGTGTGGTCAACCGGCATCTTGTGAGCCGCATGTGGTTCTCTCGAGGTTAAGTTGCGGCTCCCAAATGGGATGCACACTTTATTGCATTGTAGATATTGCATACTGGAAGGAAGCCAGAGAGAAACAAAAAAATTTATTCTGAGCAGCAGCCATGCCTTCTCTCCTTCTTTCTGAACCAACCCTGTGATAGAACTGCACCGTGGTGTGTGTGTGTGTGACCTGTTTGTCCGCAATTTATGATTCGTGGCTTTTATCTCTTATGCGACTCTTTCCTGGAGGAGGTGTGGCCATGTGGTTCTCTCTACCTTTTTACTTTTTTGGCTTAGTCCAGGACTTGCCGATGTCACCCCGGGACTTGTAACATCCTAAGCACTGCCGACAAGAGGCTCTCCCCTCCGGGACTCAGGGCTTTGTCTGTGCTCTGATCTCCTGGATTCTCAATCTCTTTTACCAGGGCTCTTGGGAGGGGGACGAGGATATCACTACTCCTACTCTCCATTTTACTGTAATAGGCGCCAGTGGGGAACTTTCCCTGCCCTAGTTTCTTTCACCGTCCTGTAGCTGTGTGGGTGAGGAGGAAGAGGAGTGGGATCCTCCCACCCCCACGGATGAGAACAGCTCCCTCTGCATGGGAGGGGTATGGGGGGAGCCCTGCTCTTCTCTGTGTTCCATTGAATGGGGGAGCCCCCCAGGAAGCACTGAATGCATGGTGCGGCCGCCCATGTTCCCCAGATTAATTCCTTTCCAGCTCTCCTGGCTCATCGGGCAGCACAGTGAGGATCTGATTCCTCTTGCCTCCCTCCCCAAAGTCCTGCCTCTGCTTTATTATTGTGGAAGATGGGAGTGGGCCACCGCTCCAGAATTCACCCCAGCCATTCAAAAACAGCGACCATAAGAGATCGGGCCCCCATCTACTGCCCCAGCCCTTCAGAAATAGAGGCCATATGGATAGGGACCTTTGTTTTCAATTTTTATTTTACTTTTGTTGGGAATTCCAAAGTTATAACGCAATCAGTGGAAAAGTAATTTTTCCACTGATTTTTTTATTGTTATAAGTCATGTTTCCACTGAAAATTTTTTTTTAGGGTTATAACATTCTAATTCCCAGTAAAAATAAAATAAAAACTGAACACAGAGATGACTACATATGGACAATCCAGATGTTATCGCTGCTATGGAAGAGAAGGTGACAGGCGATCCTCTGTCTCCCTCCCCCACCATTGCCAAAGGGGAGGGAGGCTCGATCCATCTCCTGGCCCAGGAAAGGAAGGACTGGCTGATTTATCTATTTTCCTGAAGAACTGCTGCTGTTGCCAGGGAAGATGGCACAACAGGGCAGAAGGAGATGGGGGGTTAGAGAATGCCAGTTTTGCCGGAGCTGAAGTATGAAATTGTCATATAGTCCAGGCAGAGAAAAACCCAGTCACCAGGCCACCCAGGTGACTAAAAGTTGGGGCCTGAACCCTATACGAGGGGCTGAGCAGTGGAAGGAAGAAGTAGTGACACAACTGGGCTGGTAAAATCAATGACTGGGGCAGGAAGAATGCCGAAAAATTGAGGCCTGTTAAAGCAGAAAGTCAAGCTTGAGAACAGCAAAGGTCAAAAGTATATTTTATTTTTATTTATCTCTATTGAAGCACTGGGTAATGGATAATAAAACACACATCATTCTTATATTTTATTGCTTGAAAGCAAATAAAGATAAACAAATTAGCGTGAAACACCTGGGATCCAATTCAGAATAGTAGGACTTGGCTGTATCTGCCACAGAGTGTGGAAAATTATTTAAACCTTATTAGTTTTAATTGTTGGATGTTGCTTGATGTTATTTGATGTATCTGCCTTTTTGAAAGTTTACATTGCTGTTTGGGAAAATGTTAAAGACTATTACAAGCATTTTACCACAATGATGTTTTTCATTTCATTGTTTAATATTTGCTGAGGAATGGTGGTGATTCTGTTTTCCCATTCTTACACTGCTTGTTGTAGTTTCCAGTTTAGTTTTTGTCTGTTTCTACTTAAACTTTATGGTGAGGATCTGTTTGTGTTCTGCATGTGTAACCGAGAAAGTATGTGTGAGAGAGAATGGAAGGGCTGTGTGATTATTTCTGGAAGGGAATGAAAGGATTGTGTGCATGTGTTAGGCGTGTGTCTTTTGTCAGGAGGAGAAAGTGCAAGGGTTTTGTGTGTGTGTGTGTCTAGGAGAGACAGAGTGGAAGGTGTGTGTGTGTGTGTGTATGGGTGACTGGAAAAGAGAGTGGAAGGGTTACGTATATGTGTTTTTGCAGGTGTGGTTCTATAATGTTCATAAACTCCCCCCCCCCCCCCCCCCCCCCCCCAACTCTAGCGGCAGCCTCACCCTGCTGCCAAAACAAAGGACCCGGGGGCTTCCGGCGGATAGTCATGGTGGAATTCTGCGCTACTGCGAAGTGCAGAATTCCCCCCCTGTGCAGCCGGGAATTGATTCTGCGCAGAAAATGGCAAAGCTGGAGGAGACCCTGGCATGCCACAAGCAGCGCACGTCCTGCTCGCAGCGAAGATGCCGCAAGTGGAGCGCATCCCATCCATGGTGAAGATAAAGGCTCTGGAATGCCACAAGCAGAGCTGGTCTTGCTCACAGTGAAGATGAAGGCCCGGCATGCCACGAGCGGAGCCCCTCCTGCTCGCGGCAAAGATGAAGGCCCAGCTGAGAGTGTGTGTCTGTGAGAGATTGCGTGCCTGGGGGAGGAATGAGAGAGTATGTGTGAGAGGGGCAGAGGAGGGGGACGGGTGGAGGACATCTCATCCCATGCCTCAGGTAGCAGATTGCCTTGAGCCGCCCCTATGACTTTGATTCATAGAAACATAGAAATGATGGCAGAAAATGACCAACAGTCTATCAAGTCTGCCCAGCAAGTTTATGGTTGTTTCTGTAGAACCACACAAGTCCCCCATTCTTATCAGGTTCCAGACTATCAAAGTCAGGGCCCTTGTTGGTTGCTGTTAGAGTCCAATTCCCTGTTACCTTCTGCCGTAGAAGCAGAGATAATTTTGGAGTTGAGAGTAAAGTTAGAGTTGCATCAAGCGTTTCAGGCTTATTGGTTAAGGGTAGTAACAGCTGCATCAGCACGTTACTCCTATGTTTATGTTTCCCAGACCACAAAATTCAATGTTCTAGTTATTTGTCGTCTATAATTAATTCCCTCTTCCTCCTTTCTCCCTGCCATTGAAGCAGAGAGCAATGATGGAGTTGTGGCTTATTTGTTAAGGATAATAACCACCACACCAGCAAGATACCCCCTTGTACTCATTCCTTTATTTCTATCCTCTAGCCTTTAGGGATCCACAGTGTTTATCTCATGCCCCTTTGAAATCTTTCACCATTTTTGTCTTCACCACCTCCTCCGGAAGGGCATTCCAGGCATCCACCACCCTTTCCATGAAGAAATAGTTCCTGACATTGGTTCTGAGTCATCCACCCTGGAGTTTCATTGTGCGACACCTAGTTCTACTAATTTCTTTCCAACAGAATAGGTTTGTCGATTGTGCATCATTAAAACCTTTCAGGCGTCTGAAGGTCTATATCATATCTCCCCTGCACCTCCTCTCCTCCAGGGTATACATATTTAGGTTCTTCAACCTCTCCTCATAAGTCATTTGATGGAGACTCTCCACCATTTTGGTTGCCCTTCTCTGGACCGCATCCATCCTGTCCCTGTCCCTTTTGAGATACAGTCTCCAGAACTGAACACAGTACTCCAGGTGAGGCCTCACCAAGGACCTGTACAAGGGATTATCACCTCCTTTTTCTTACTGGTTATTCCTCTCTCTATGCAGCCCAGCATTCTTCTGGCTTTAGCTATTGCCTTATCACATTGCTTCGCCATCTTTAGATCACTAGACACTATCACCCCAAGGTCCCTCTCTTGCTCCGTGCACAACAGCCCTTCACCCCCTATCACATACAACTCCTTTGGATTACCACACCCCATTTGCATGACTCTGCACTTCTTGGCATTGAATCTCAGCTGCCATATTTTTGCCCATTCTTCAAACTTCCTTATCACTTCTCATTCTCTCTACTCCTTCCGGCGTGTCCACTCTGTCGCAGATCTTAGTATCATTCGTAAATAGACAAACTTTACCTTATATCCCTTTTGCAATGTTGCTCACAAATATATTTAACAGAACCGGTCCCAATACCAATCCTTGTGCTACTCCACTTAACACTAGTCTCTTCTCAGAGTAGGTTCCAATCACCATCACACTGTCTTCGGTCCGATAACCAGTTTGTAATCCAGGCCATCACCTTGGTGCTCATTCCCAAGCCTCTCATTTTATTCACTAGCCTCCTATGCGGGACCATATCAAAAGATTTGCTGAAATCCAAGTAGATCACATTGAGCACTCTTCTTTGATCCAATTCTTTAGTCATCCAATCAAAAAAATCCATCAGATTTGTCTGACAGGACCTTCCCTTGGTGAATTCATGCTGCCTAGGGTCCAGCAATCCTCCTGACTGTAGATAGTTCACTATCTTTTCCTTCAGCAGAGTCTCCGTTAATTTACTCGCCACAGAGTTGAGGCTAACCGGTCTGTAGTTTCCAGCCTCCTCTCTGTTCCCCCTCTTGTGGAGCGGGATCACCACTGCTCGCTTCCAATCACTTGGCACCACTCCCATTTCCAGGGATCTATTAAACAGGTCACACAATGGACACGCCAGAACATCTCTGAGCTCCCTCAGTATCCTGGGATGAACTTCATCTGGCCCCATGGCCTTGTCCACTTTCAGCTTTCCTAACTCTTCCCATACATTCTCTCCTGTAAATGGAAAGAGATAGTGGAAGGATTGTGGGTGTGTTTGTGTCTGGGAGAGAGATTGGAAGGGGTATGTGTATATATCTATGTCTAGGAAAGAGTGGGAGGGTTGTTTGTGTGACCATCAGGAACAGCTAGATAAGGCTTTGTATTTAAACATTTTTTTAAAGTGCTTATCTTAAAACGTTAAACAAGTAACAGTGAAGCTCCATCCACAGCCTGTCATCCAGCAGCCAGCCAGAAGACAGGTATGGCTCATGCTAGAGAATGCCTCTTAACCTCAACTCATGTCTGTGCATGCACATGGGAGATATCCTAGAGGGCACAGTGGCAACCAGAGAAGCAAGTGAAACTAGAGGCTTGCAAAGAAACCGGGGTTAGGACATGAGTTGTTACTGAGGGCTGTCAGCAGCTAGTTTGCAGGATATCCATAAATATTCCTCTTCTGTTGCATGTGTATGGTTGAAGAACAAAGCTATTTTGCATAGATAGGTCATGTAAACCAGGCCTCACCTCAGCCCTTGAGGCCAAGAGTGGAGAATTCCTTGCTTGGGAGAAACTACTTCTGTAGATAAATCAAAATACAGTGGCTTGCAAAAATATTCAACTCCTTAAAAAGTCAGCAGATTTGTGTGGATTACAACTGACACACGTATTCCAGACAATATGTTTATTGCAAACGAATATGCTCTTAAAGTAAAATTTCAGTCACAATTAATTATTTCTTTGCATTTTTTGTAAAGTAAAATGAAAAATGCTGTTCGAATAAGTATTTAACCCCTTTAGACTAGCACTTAGTAGAACCACCTTTTGCCACAATAACAGCTTTGGCTGTTGGGGTAAGTTTCTACCAGCTTTGCAAACTGTTTGGGAGTGAATTTTGCACATTCGTCCTGGCAGATTTGCTCCGGATTGTTCAGGTTGTTTGGATGATGCTTATGGACTGCAATTTTCAAACAGTACCACAGATTCTCAATTGGATTGAGATTTGGACTTTGACTTGGCCATTATAGAACATTCACTTTTTTGTTGTTCACCCACTCCTGTGTTGCTTTGGCCTTGTGCTTGGGATTATTGTCCTGCTGAAAGATGAACTTTCTCCCAAGTTTTAGTTTTTTAGCAGACTGAAGCATGTCTTGCAGTATCTCCCTGTATGTTATACCATCCAGCCAGCCAATTTTAACAAGATGCCCAGTCCCCACTGAGGAAAGCATCCCCACAACTTGATGCCATCCCCGTACTTTACTGATGAGATGGTGTTTGCTGAGGAATGGGCAGTGTTAGGTTTGCACAACATAAATAATTTTGAACAAAAAGATCCATTTTTGTCTCATCTGACCTTAAAACCTTATCCCACCTTTTAGCTGGGTCACTCATACTTTCTGGTAAACTCCAGATATGCTTTGATGTGGTTTTTCATCAGTGATGGCTTCTTTCTAGCCACCCTCCCATGCAGGCCAGTAGTATGCAAAGCTCTAGATATGACTGACTGGTGCACCTCCACTCCAGTCTCAGCCATTGAACTCTGTAGCTCCTTCAAAGTGATTGTTGGCCTCTCTGTGGCTTCCCTCACAGGTCTCCATGCTCTGACCCTGAGCTTTGAGGGCTAGCCTTGTTTAGGCAGAGTCTGGGTAGTATGATCAGCTTCCATTTCCTCACAATTGATCCAGCAATGGTCACTGGGATATACAAGCACTTGGATATTGTTTTGTAGCCTTTTCTATCTTGTGCATGTCTATAACTTTATCTTTAATTTCCTTAGAATGTTCTTTGGTTTTCTTTTTCACAGCTTTCCTTCAGATGCACAGTCTGAGCAATGGTACTGGAATTAGGTGGTCTTTTATCCAGAAAAGTTTACCTTTTTTTAATGATTCACAGGTAGAAGCCAATTGTTAGGGCAATATCTTTCATCTGTGTAAACTTGGAGCTTCCACAGCACAGGCTTAAAATGCTTATGTAAGCAGCATTTTTCAGTTTATTTTATTTTACAAAAAATGCAGAGAACTACTGAATTGTGACTTTGTTCCAGACAATATGTTTATTAGAAACTAGCATGCCCTTAAAGTAAATTTTCAATCTGTGATTCATTCGTAATTCACACAAGTCTGCTGACTTTGTAGGGTGTCAAATACTTTTGCAAGGCACTGTTTATTTCCATTTCCCAGGTGATTTGGTGGTGTCCTAGCAGGCTTTCCTTGCACATATATAAAGGCTGTTGCTTGTGTCAAAATACACAAATACAGTATATATTTACTTTTTCTAATCTGAGATTGATTGAGGGCTCCAGTCTATACACCAGACTCTAAAGACTGAAGAGTTCAGTAGGGACAGAAGCTGGTTTTCTTTTTAGCCATAACTAAAGTGTTCTGTCTCCAGCAATGTTGCTCTGGCTCAGCTGCATGGCCTCCTGTTCGTATCTGCTCAAGTGAGCAGCCAGGACCAGAGATGCTCTCATTGGAATGGCGCAGCATGTTCCCCCATTAAAGACCAGGTTACAGATCATTCTCACCACAGGAACATGGGCAGAAGCCTCATGGTACAGCTGCTCCCATCCTTAAGCATGCACAAATTTAAAAAAAGACAGTTTAGAACAAGTCCACTGCGCCGAGCTGGAGCCAGCAAGAACAAGACACATTTTAACTGCCAAGGACACACTTTTAATGTGCTCGTGACCCTCTGACTTTATACATTAATAAATGGATTTTCAATGAAGCATTACGATGGACTTTCTTATTGCTTTTACAACTTAGATTTTCACACATGTATGACAGATGCTATCCTTCACCTCCTGCAAGTTATCCCTGATAGTTTGTTGGAAACAAATCACCACTTTTATATTTTCAGTTATCCCAGGACAAGCAGGATGTTAGTCCTCACACATGGGTGACGTCACTGACGGAGCCCTATTGCGGGAAAACTTTCTGTCAAAGTTCCTAGAAACTTTTGACTGGCACTGTGAGGCCACTGAGCATGCCCAGCATGCTATGATATTCTCTGCCACAGGGGTCTCTCTTCAGTCTTCATTTTTCCATGCTGCTGTAAGCATCGTGGAGCAAGGAGCCCTGTGAGTGTTTCTCACAGACTTACTGAATAGAAAGTCATTTATTTTTAAAAAGATTTTCTCCCATAAGGGATCTCTCTCATATTTCCACCGGTCGGTGAGAAATCTTAGTCTCGTTTTTACTTCAAGTAAAAACTTTCTCAGTATTTTCCCCTCTTTTCATCGATGGCTGTTGATGAAAATATGGCTTCAGGATTTAAAAAATGTCCGATATGTAATCGGACAATGTCGATAACAGATCCACACCTTGAGTGTGTTCTCTGTTTGGGAGATAAACACGATGTCTCATCCTGCCCTCAATGTGCAGAGATGACTCCCAAAGGAAGAAAACTTAGACAGGAGAAAATGGAACATCTCTTTCACCTTCAGCTTCTTCCTTCTCTTTCAACATTGACGAAATCGTCCCCAGCAGGAGTTTCCAAAAATGTTTTGCTGAAAAAACATCTGGAAGGATCGGGAGATCAAGCATCTCCATCGACTTCGACGGCGTCGATAAGGTCGGTAGTCGAGCATAGGCCCAAACATATTTTATTTTATTTAAAAACTTTTCTATACCGTCACTAAGTTATATACCATTGCAACAGTTTACAAATAGGCACATAGACTAAGGTAAGTAAATGTAGGATATCGTACATTCTAACAGGTGCCAATAAAGTTCGGTTACAATTTCATAAATAAAATGGCACCGACATAGGCACCGACATCGACGCGCACAGACTTCAGCGTTACCCCTCTCCCTGGGGGAACCGACCGCTAAACGGCAAAAGCATCAGGAAACCGCTACCAGCATCGGGGCCGACATCATCGAAGGAACCTACACAGGGATCTGTGGAGGTATTATCAACACCCACACTGCCACCGCATACAGCTGCTCCATCTACCCCAGCTGTATCGCAGGAATTGTCGATGTTTATAAGACAAGTGGTGACCCAGGCCTTGAAGGAACAGACACCTATTCCATCAGTGCCACTCCTTCCTGGGGATCCAGGATGCCGGTGTCAACACTGATGCCGGTTCTCGAACCGATGCCGGTATCTTTGCCAATGTCGGTGATCCCACCAACACTGGTCACCTTACCGATGCCGACGACCCTGTCGATGCCGGCACCGATGCTGGGGCCTAAATCGGTAACAACTACGGTGACTTCGAAGTGACCACTGAAGACAACAACCCCATCTTCGGTTCCAACGCAGTCACCATCAGTGCCACTCCTTCCTGGGGATCCAGGATGCCCAGAGTCAGCACTATATCAGATCTTAATGAAAAAATATCAGGATCTGCTCAATTCTCTTCCCTCTAATACACAGGAAGAGCATACTGAGGAGTCACCTATTAAGGATCCATTACCAGGACCTTCAGGAATTCCTCCACCGCCTAAGACTTCCACAATTTCTCCGCAAGTCCAAGATCCATATGACACTTGGAGCGATACACAATCAGATACCTCATCTGAAGAGTTTGTCAGATCCATTTCCACCAGATCCAAGGAAAACATCTCCAGAAGATTTCTCATTTACCACCTTTGTCCAGGAAATGGCTGACACCATACCATTCACTTTAGTCACAGAGCAAGACACCAGTCAGCAAACATTGGAGGTACTTCAATTTGTAGACCCTCCAAAGCAAGGGGTAGCTATACCAGTGCATGATGTTCTCCTAGATTTGCAACATCGTATTTGGGAACATCCCTGCTCAGTGCCACCTGTCAACAAACAAATGGACAGTACATATTTGGTGTAGTCCGCTCCTGGCTACCAAAAATCGCAGCTCCCTCACCAGTCAGTAGTGGTAGAGTCTGCACAGAAAAAATCTAAAAGAATTAGGCCACATTCCTCAAATCCCCCAGGAAAAGATCACAGATTTTTAGATTCCCGTCTCCCTCTATACCTGCGCTGCCATACCAGGTTTCAAAGTTGAGACGGATGTTACGTCCGACAGGCTACCCCTCGATGACTCCTGAAATCCATGGAGCCATCAATCTTCACCGGCTCGACCTTCGGCGATCCATGTCGGATGGTAAGTACTCTAATCCCACTTCAGCAGCATTCCCATTGAGATCTGTTCTCTAATTCGAGCCACATGGTTCAAAAGGTTCTAGGTCATCTGTCTTCCAAGAACAATATTAGTGTCACATATCGCTATTGCCAGCTATGTCAGACACCATACCAAGAGAACTCTCTACCATTTATTTGGGATTGCATCAGGACATCCTCCCGTTGTCAGCAACGGGACCCTGTACTGATTAATACTCCATGCCACAGAAAATTTTTACCTATTCATTCTATTGCTGAGAGTTAGTCTCCATGTGTCTGGTGAGCTTTGTCTGATTTATTGACACATCGGACTTGCATCTTTATAACTCCGGATTTTGGATTTTGAAGCACGACGGCGCCATTTAAAGGAAGTACTTTTTCCACATTTTTTATAAAAAATATTTAAAAGCAAAGCCAAAATTTTGCAAATATAAAACCCTTATATGTTATGGACCGATGATTAAAAAGACCCACAGCGGTAAAAATTACAAGTTACATACTTGCAAACCATGGGTAGTATGAAGGTCCAATATATTCACGTAAAGATAAGATAAATTGATTCACATTTCACAAAAAGTACAAAAAAACTTTATCGATAAGTGATTTATTATAGGTAACTGAAATCTCCCATTATGATGGTGGGACTTTTTCTATGTTGTATGGATAACATTTCTGATTGGCTATTAAAGTTGATTTTAAATACAGCTAAAACAGAGATATTGGGTAGAGGAAAGTATTGTATTAAACCTCCCTCTCCTTTACAGCTTAGAGGATGATGTAGGGAAGACTAAGGATCAATCTAGCAGTCTTGGTGTGATTTTAGGCTCTGCTTTTTCTTTGGAGATATTTGTAAAATCAACATATAGAAAAGCATATCTACATATGAAGAGAATCAATTAAAGATGTTTCTGGATGGGGAGCAGTGAAGCTATTAGTGCAGTCACTAGTGATGGATACAGATTACTATAATGGTTTGTTAATAGGTTTAGGATGGTGCTTGACACAAAAGTTATAACTGATTCACAATAATGCAGTGAGGCAAAATTAAAACTAATTGTGTTACTTTTTCATGGTTACTTTTGAAGGGTCCACAGTATTTATTTTCCGGATTGGTTTAGCAAAATTCTAAGTAGCATATTTGGTTATCAGTCTGTGCAGCTAGATCTGTCACATGGATAATCATTTAGAACTAGTAGAGGATTAAAGCAGGCTTTGACTGCTTTTGTTCCTTGACTCTGGAATGATTTACTGGTGGCAACTAGAAATGAATGTAATTATTTATGGTTCCAAAAACTGGTTAAGTCACATCTTTTCCTAAAATTGTGCAATGATATCTATAAGGTCTGATAAGTTGGGAACTGTGGGGTGGATGGTGGGTAACAGATGGCTATAGCAGGTTAATCGTGTTTTTTTTTAATTTGAATGTATATATTGGTTTTGTTTTATTATGTATGTAAACCATTTTCATTGTTTGAGAGGTTATGCAGTATATAAATTGTATAAATAAATATATACTGCTTACATAATATATGGCTACCTGGGATACTCTATAGATATCTTTAGGGTATCACAGGCAGCCAGACAGCTCTCAAAGCCCCTTTTTTATTTCTCTTCAAGTTGCTGAAAGGAACAAGCACACAGGCACAGAGAGGCAGACACCACATGCCCAGACGCAGAGATCCAGCCACAGAGACAGTTACCCCACTCCCAGATATGGACACCCCATAGACAGACAGAAACCCAACAAGAGCAGAGACAAAGACATACCACACTAGAAAAAAAACCAAAAAAAAAACACAGAGATGCACTATGGGTGTTGATGAGAAAAAATATCATTTTGTTTTGAAATTTGATTGTGGGGGATCCCAATTTGTTTCTTTAGTTTCAAAACAAAAAAATCTATTTTTTGATTCATTTTTCATTCGCTATTAAAGTCAATGGGGAAAGCACTGCAACCTATATTAGACTGCGGAATTGGGGTTTTCTAACTTGTGTGAAGAAATCAGAAAGGGGAAAAAAAAACTCCAAAGTACCTAGAAAGACCATGGAAAGTGACACCAAAAATGGCAAGAATAGCCTAAGGCTCTGTAAAGGGGCAAGGAGGTATCAGCATTGGCAGGAGTTCTCCAAGTCATAGTGAGAGGATTAAAGAAGCAGCAAAAGTGGGAAGAACACCCCAAGGCTTCCAAAGAGCATACCAGCAACACAGACTGAAGCCTTGATGGCATCTCAAGTGGCAAACTGACTCCAAAAGTGGTTTCAGCATCTTAAGGAACCATGAAGGGAAAATGAAGCAGAAAAGATGTCAGAAAAAAATCTCAAGCTTCTGATAAAGGGGCCAAGTAACACAAGAAGCGGCTTCACAACACCAAAACATGAGGTGTGCAAAGCCGACCCTACACTGTCAAGAATAACTCAATGTACAAGGTCTGGGGTATGACAAGGCACAGTGGCAAAAAACTTCAAGGTGTAAGGTCTGGGCATGGAAGCAAGGCTGAGTGGGGCAACACCCCCCCCCCCCAAGATGTAACACTGAGAGGTACAGCAGCAAGGCAGAGTAGCATGGGAGATGCCAGCCATTCTGTTGAAGCACATTTGCCAATTGTCAGATTAAATAAAAGAAAATGACCTGTGATAAGAATCATTTTTTAAAAAATAAGCTTTTATTACATTCCCTGCTTGAACCTGACCTAGTTTCTGGGTGGAATGTTGACTTTCTTTCAGAATATGCAAATAGTTTCACAAATGAGTGTGGTTAGGGTTTATCGTAGGTTGTGGGTTGTTTTTTTTTTTAAAGAACCTTTCTCGTATTCTATAGCTGAACTCTGACTGTTCCAGTTCCTGATTTTCTGGATTTGAATTAGTTCTCTCTCATTACAACTAACTTATGAAATTCAGTAAATGGCTTCTCTTGTGCATCTTCTTGTGCTTGTACTTTTTCCTTCGGAATGAGGGCTTTTTTGGACAAACCACCCCAGTATAATCAACTATTAAACAAGCTGGGAGAACTAGGCTGAGATTGTGAAGGTGTAGGAGAATTATAGAACAGGTGCCATGTTGTGGTAGTGAAACCTGCGACTTTTTTTTTTTTTTTTACTTTTCAAATGTTTTTTTATACTGGGGACAAAACACCCCAGTATAACGGAACAAGAAGAAAACAAATGTGTGAAAGACTCCCTAAGGTTCCAGAAGGCACCAGCATCAGTGACATGAACCCTTGAAGACAGCATGAGAGGCGAACTGGCACTATAAGAGGCATCAGCATCATAAGGCACCATGAAGACAGAACAAAGCAGAAAAGGTGCAGGGAAAACACCAAGGCACTGATAAAGGGCAAGCAGCACAAAGACCATCAAGACACCATAGTATCATGGCAGGCAAAAAGAAGGCCCCCCCCCCCCCCCCCGAGTAGCAGGGACACATCAGGGGGTAAGATCTGGGGTATGGCAGCAAGGCTTAATAGCTCAAAGACCCCCAAGGTGTAGCATAAGGGGTTTATCAGCAAGGCAGAGTGTCATGGGAAATGCCAGTCAGTCTGTTGAAGCACACTTGGCAACCGAATCCTGTGATAAGAATAAAAGTTTTGAAATAAGCTTTAATTACATTCCCTGCTGGAACTTGATCTATAGCTGCTGGGTGGAATTTTGATCTTCTTGTGAAATGGAGAAATTACTTACCTGATAATTTCGTTTTCCTTAGTGTAGACAGATGGACTCAGGACCAATGGGTATAGTGTGCTCCTGATAGCAGTTGGAGACAGAGTCAGATTTCAATCTGACATCAGCACTACATATACCTGTGCAGGAAGCTCTGCTCTTCAGTATTCTCCGCGAAAAGCAATTGTGGATATATGTGTGTTTGAATAACTTGATTAAATCTAGCAACTTGAGTAACTTGATTAACTTGATCTGGTTGATGTGATTTCTAGCTGGAGATCACCAGTGCACTCAACCGAGAAACTCCGACACCCTGCAATTATGGGTGTCTTAACTAGGGGTAAAGTCTGGCTTACCCGTGCTTGTCTTGCTCACGGGGATTGTCACCCGAGGTTTCTGGATTTTGGGGCAGCCGTGGGTGGGATACTGAGTCCATCTGTCTACACTAAGGAAAACGAAATTATCAGGTAAGTAATTTCTCCATTTTCTAGCATGTAGCAGATGGACACAGGACCAATGGGATGTACAAAAGCTACTCCCTAACTAGGTGGGAGGCTGCCCATGGCCCACTTGGTACTGCCCTTGTGAATGCTGTGGCCTCCCTGGCCTGAACATCCAGGCGGTAGAACCTCGAGAAGGTGTGAATGGAGGACCACGCCACCGCCCGCCAGATCTCGGCCGGTGACAACATCTTGGTTTCTGCCCAGAACACTGCCTGGGCCCTTGTGGAATGGACCTTGACTTGTAGAGGTGGAGGCTTGCCTGCCTCTACGTAGGCCACCTTGATTACTTCTTTGATCCAGCGGGCTATGTTTGTCCGTGAGGCTGCTTCCCTTTGTTTCTTCCTGCTGTGAAGGACGAACAGGTGGTCAGTCTTTCGTACGGATTCCAATCTTTCCAGGTATCAGACTAGGAGTCTGCCGACGTTAAGATGGCATAGAAGGCGTGAGTCTTCTGAGTCCTTATGCTCATCTGGAGATGGCAGCTCGATGGTTTGGTTTAGATGGAAATGAGAAACCACCTTTGGCAGGAAGGAGGGGACAGTGCGCAGCTGTATGGGTCCCGGTGTGAATCTGAGGAATGGTTCCCGACAGAATAGTGCTTGAAGTTCGGAGATGCGACGGGCTGAACATATTGCCCCTAGGAATGCAGTCTTCAAGGTCAGGAGCCATAGGGACAGACTGCGTGTAGGTCTGAAAGAAGCTCCCGCTAGGAAGTAGAGTATTATATTGAAATTCCATAGGAGTACCGGCCACTTTAATGGTGGTCGGATTTGCTTGACCCCTCTCAGGAAGCAGGAGATGTCTGGATGGGAAGGTAGACTGATGCCGTCCACTTTGGCTCTGAAGCAGGCCAGCACAGCCAGTTTAACCTTGATGGAGTTGAGAGACAACTCCTTCTTCAGGCCATCCTGCAGAAATTCCAGGATCATGGGAATGTTGACTGTCCGTGGAAGGATGTTGCGGTCTTCACACCAGGCTTTGAATATTCTCCAGATTCGTATATAAGTTAAAGATGTGAAAAACGTACATGCTCGGAGCAAGGTGTCAATCATTGCTCTTGAGTATCCACTCTTCTTCAGGTGAGTCTTCTCAATGGCCAGTCCATAAGAGAGACTCGAGTTGGGTCTTCGTGGAGGATCGGTCCTTGCTGGAGCAGGTCCCTGTGTGGAGGTAGACAAAAGGATTTCCCACCAGAAGTCTTCGCATGTCTGCATACCACGGCCTTCTTGGCCTATCTGGGGTCACTAGAAGTACTGGCCCCCTGTGGTGTTCTATCTTGCGCATGATCCCGCCCAGTAGTGGCCATGGAGGAAAGGCATACAGCCGGTCTTCCTGTGGCCAGGTCTGGACGAGGGCGTCGGGATTCTGGTTTTCGTCTGCGGTTGAAGAACTTGGGAACTTGGGCATTGGACCTGGTTGCCAGAAGATCCATGGCTGGTGTTCCCCAGCGGTTTACTATCAACTGGAAGGCTGTGGTCAACAGCATCCATTCCCCTGGGTCTAAACTCTCTCTGCTGAGATAATCCGCAGTGACGTTGTCTTTTCCCGTGATGTGGGCGGCTGAGATCCCTTGTAGGTTTGCTTCCGCCCACGCCACTGGGGGGGTCTATTTCCAGGGACACCTGTTGGCTTCTGGTTCCTCCCTGGCGGTTGATGTAGGCAACTGTTGTGGCGTTGTCTGACATGACTGAATCGTAGGCAGGCTAGTTTGACTGCCCGTGCTTCTAGTCGGTTGATGTTCCATCCCGACTCTTCCTTGTCCCATTGCTATTGGGCTCCCCACCCTTGTAGGCTCGCATCCGTGGTGAGCAAGACCGAGGTCGGTGGGGATAGCCTTACTCCCCTGCTCAGATGGTCTTCTTGTAGCCACCATAGGAGCTGGGTCCACGCCTCCACCGGTAGCTGGAGACTAACGGTGTAGTCCTGGGACATTGGGTTCCATTGTGAAAGTAGGGAATGTTGTAGCGGTCGCATGTGGGCTCTTGCCCATGGGACGATGTCCAGGATTGATGTCATGAGGCCGAGGACTTGGAGGTAATACCACACCTTGGGACGAGAACATTTCAGCAGTTTTCGCAACTGGTTCATCAGTTTACTTCTCCTTGTAGGGGAAGAATGACCTTGTCTTGTTTGGTGTGGAACCGGACTCCCAGGAATTCTAGTGATTGGGAGGGCTGCAGGCAGATCTTGGTTGTGTTGACGACCCACCCGAGATTCTGCAGTAGATTCTTGACTCAGGCCTGATGACTTTCCTCTGGAGATTTTGCCCTGATCAGCTAATTGTCCAGATAAGGATGTACGAGGATTCCTTCTTTCCTCCGTGTCGCCGCCACTACCACCATGATTTTGGTGAACGTCCGAGGGACTGTAGCTAGCCCGAAGGGTAGCGCCCAGAACTGGTAATGATGGTCCAGGATCGTGCAGTGTAGGAAGCGCTGATGATCGTGATGGACCTGGATGTGGAGATAGGCTTCTGACAGATCCAGAGAGGTCAGAAATTCTCCCAGCTGTACCGTCCTTATGACTGAGCGTAGGGTTTCCATGCGGAAGCATAGTACCCTCAGGTAGCAATTGACGGACTTGAGGTCCAGGATGGGCCGGAACGTGCCCTCTTTCTTGGGGTCGATAAAATAGATGAAATAGTGTCCAGTATTTTGTTGGTGCATGGGCACTGGTGTTATTGCCTTTAGGGCGAGTAATTTTGTCAGTGTGGTTCCCACCGCTGTCCTCTTGGAGAGGGAGTAGCACGGTGATTTCACAAATTTGTCTGGAGGGATGCTGTGGGATTCCAGATAGTATCCCTCTCAAATGATGGTTAGGACCCAGTTGTCCGACGGTATCTCGACCCATCTTTGGTAGAATAGGGCAAGCCTGCCCCCTATGGCTTCTTCCTGTGGATGGGTCTGTTGATTCTCATTGTGGGGTGTGGCTGGGGCCTGGACCTGAGCCGGCTCCCCTCTTGTTGGTGTTTGTTCCGAAAGGACTGGCCCCTGCCTGCGGGGCGAGATGCTTGTTTTGTATCTTTGTAAGGTCTAAAACGCTGTGATCATCTGCCCTTAGCTGGTCGGGGAGAGGGGCATTGGCTTCTTTTGTTCTTGTCATCTGGTAACCGAGGTACTGGGTATCGACCCATTTGTCGGCTAACTTCTCCAGTTTGCTTCTGAACAGGAGGGCTCCTTTAAAGGGCATTCTCATGAGTTTCGTCTTGGAAGTCATGTCGGCTGACCAGCTTCGGAGCCAGAGTTGCCTTCTGGCTGACACAATGGATGAGACGCCCCTGGCTGAGGTGCGCACCAGGTCGGAGGTCGCATCTGTGAGGAAGGACATTGCTGGTTCTAGTGTTTCGACGGGCGTGGTGGCATTCCCGGCAAGTGACAAACAGGCGCGTGTCACCACGGCACAGCAGGTAGCAATCTGCAGTGACATAGCTGAAATGTCGAATGACTGTTTAAGGATGGATTCCAGATGTTTGCCTTGGGCATCCTTGAGTGCCGCTCCTCCTTCGACTGGAATGGTAGTGCGCTTTGTGACAGCGTAGACCATGGCGTCCACTTTGGGGAACCCCAGGAGTTCTTTGGCTGAGGGCTCCAGGGGGTATTAGGGCTTCTAGTGCCCACCCTCCTTTGAAGCTGGCCTCCAGAGCATTCCAGTCCAGGTCAATCAGTTGTTGTACGGCCTGCAGCATTGGGAAATAGCGTGAGGCCTGACGGAGCCTGACCAAAACAGGGTTCGTCTTTGGCTCCACTGCGGTGCTTGTGCCTGGGATGGCCAGCGTCTTCAGGCTCAGAGACACGAGGTCTGAGAGCTTGTCTTTGGAGAAGAAACGCATCATGGTTCGGTATGGTTCCGTTCCCGGAGGGATTTCCCCTTCCTCCAGGGAATCTGGCTCTTCCTCCGAGGAGTCCGTGACCCCTATGGGGAGGCTTTTGTCCGGAGGAGGCACATCTTGGGGAGGCCAAGAGGGGCCTGGAATTTGGTCCTCTGGTGGAGCCTGTGGCTGTAGAATCCCACCCAGGAAAAGGTTCCTGGGACTATATTGAACCCAGCGGCATCCCCCGAGGGGCCCCGACTGAGGAGAAGCCGAGTCGGGGATAGAGAGGTCCGGGGTACGATAGTTGGTGGAGATGGATTCCTCTACTGGCAGAGGAGGGCCTTGTCCCAGTTCCCCCAGAGCCGCCTTGCACTTAAGTACAGGGCAGTAGCCACTTTGTGTTGAGCAGCTCTCAGGTGACAGGCTAGGCAGAAGGCTTGCCCCTTGGCTTTCTTGGCCAGCGGTGCCATGATTTGTGCACGTGGAATCATTCAAAACATGTCTGTGCACATATATGCGTGCACTGGGAGGCTTAGTTGTGTGCTCCGGGTGCGCTGACGCTGTGCGCGTGGGATTCAAAAGATGTGCATGCAGGTTGGTAGGTGTATGCGCCGCTGTGCACACGGGGCTATTTGTGTGCCCGGCACCGTTGAGCGTGCCGTTATGCATGTTGCTGTGCACACGGCACAGATATGCGCTCACTGCTGTGCGTACAAGTAGTTTGTGCGCCCGGCTCGCCGCTGTGCGCATGGCTCAGTTGTGCGGACAATATGGCGATCAAGGGGGTGAAATGGCGCCAGCAACCACGCGGGCAAGATGGCGGCCCCCCCGGAAGGTCTCCACGTGGGAGGACCCTTGTGCCAGATCGGGCTCTAGCCCGGACGGGGCTGCTCAACACAATTGAACAGACACCGGAAGGACGATCTGTGCGGCTATCCGAGCCTCGGAGTCCGGAGACTTTAAGAAAAGTTTTCTACCTTACCTTGTCTCGGCGCTTCCCGGTCTCGTGCCGGGCAGTCTCTGGCTGGGGGGAGAGGGAGATTACCTTCACTGCCGCACTCTGTATTGCACCCATTGCCTCTCAGCCACTCCCATTCCTGGGGGCTAAGACTACGCCGGGAGCCGGCTACCGGACTGAGGCTTTCCTCTGAGGGATCTCAGAAATCACCTCAGGAATTCTTGACTGGGAGAGGGACCCTTAGGTATCACCGCAGGAGAGCGGGGCTCCTCTGTAGAGGTAAGATTATTTCTTCTGTATTTTGGAATTATCTTCTTTGGTTTGGATTTTCTAATGCTGTGCAAGCATGTGTATAGTCCCGAACTGCTAAGGAGACAGAGAAATACTGAAGAGCAGAGCTTCCTGCATGGGTATATGTAGTGCTGACGTCAGATTGAAATCTGATTCCATCTCCAACTGCTATCAGGAGCACACTATACCCATTGGTCCTGAGTCCATCTGGTACACGCTAGGAAATGGGCTTTTTGAAGGAGACATATCAGATGCAGGACATCTAAATGGTTTCTTTAATGAGTGTGGTATTGTTTTCCTGGAAAATGGTAAGGGCTTCTTTATTTAGAAAGCTTTTCCCATATTCTTTAGCTGAACTAGGCTGTTCCATTTCCTGATTTTCTGGTTTTGCATGTGATCTCTCTCACTACCATAGCTTATCATATTCTGAACAACGAAATGGTTAATCTTGAACATTTTTTCTGTTGTGCCTGCATTTCTTCTATCTGAATGAGGGCTTTTGTGGATAAACCACCCCAGTATAATCAAACTGGGTGGGAGAATTAGGCTGGGATTGTGCAGGGGTAGGGAAAACAGAACTATAGAGTAACAGGTGGCATGGTAGTAGAAATCTATATCTATTTTTTATTTTTTTCTCATTTTTGTTCTGAGGACAAAACACCCCAGTATAAAAACAAACCAAGAAGCAGCTAATGTGGGAAGAACAGTCCTAGGCTCTAAAAGAGGGCACCAACAATAGCATGAAGCCTTGAAGGCAAAATGAGGTGCAAAATTGCACCAAAAGAGGCATCAGCATCTTAAGGCAACATGAAGGGGGGACAAAGCAGAAAAGTTGGCAACCCCCCTCCCTCAGGCACTGATAAATGGGCCATGCAATGCAAAGAGTGGATTGAAGACACCAAAACAAACATGAAGGTTGCAAACAGCCCCCCAGCCTGGCAAGAACAACTCAAGGTATAAGACAGGTATATGACAGCAATGCACAGTGGCAAGGAGAACTCCCAAGGTGTAAGATCTGGATATGGAAGCAAGGCAGAGTGGAACAAAGATCCCCAAGCAGTAGCATTGATCAGTACAGCAGCAAGGCATAGTAGTATGGAAAATGCCAGTCATTCAGTTAAATTATATTGGCAATGGGCATATTAGGTACAAGAAAATGACCAATAAGAATAATTTCTTAAAAATAAGCTTTTATTACATCCTCTGCTTGAACTTGACCTAGCTGCTGGGTGGAATTTTGATTTGTGAAATGGGCTTTCCAAATAAAACCATCACATTCAGAACATGCAAATAGTTTCACAAATGAATTTGGTGAGGTTTTATATATTTATATATATTTTTTTACTTTTCATATTGTTGTTCTGGGGACAAAACACCCCAGTATAATAAACCAAGAAGAAAGCAAGTGTGGGAAAAACACCCTAAGTTTTCAAAAGAGGGCACCAACAACAGTGACATCAATCTTTGAAGTCAACATGAGAAGGCAGCAAAAATGTCATTAGTATCCTAAGGCACCATGAAAAGAGAATAAAGCAGAAAACATTGCAGGGAAAACACCAAGGCACTGATAAAGGCGCCAAGTAGCACAAAGATTGACATCAAGTCACCAAAGCAACATGAGAGGTACAAAGCAGTCCCCCAAAGTGGCAGGAACACCTTAAGGGGTAAGGTCTGGGGTATGGCAGCAAGGCTGAGTGGCACAAAAAAATCCCAAGGTATAGCATAAGGGGTATTGCAGTAAGGCAGAATGGTGTGGAAGATGTCAGTCATTCTGTTGAAGATCACTTGCCAATTGTCAGATTCAGTAGACGAGAATAAACTGATAAGTATATTACATTCCCTGCTGAAACTTGATCTAGCTGCTGGATGCAATTTTTTCTTGTGAAATGGGCTCTCTGAAGGAGACCATCATCTGCAGGACATCTAAATGGTTTTGCTCATGAAAGTGGTATGGTTTCTCTCAAAAGTGGTGAGGGTTGATTTATTTAGAAACATTTCCCATATTCTGTAGCAGTACTCTGGCTGTTTCATTGTCTGGATTTGCATGATTTCTCTCTACCTGAGTGATACTTTTACCATTCTCACTGCTAGTGCTCACCTAGTGCCACTCTGCCCTGCTTATTGCTCGGGCAGACAGAAGCAAAATCAGTAGCAGCACAGCTAATATCTCCACTTGCTTCCACCTTCGCCCAAGGGAGAGAAAAACTGCAACACAGAGCTACTGTCACTGCCTGCCTGGTAAACTAAGAAGTTGAACTCTGACAGAGTTCAAAGCACCCGCATCCTCCCAAGACAATAACTTCAGAAGGAAGGCACACTATGCACAGTACATCTCATACTTCAAGACTTGATCCAGAAAACAGGATTTTTGGGGTTGTTTTTTTTTTTTTAATAGAAATGCTTCTCAAATTCTTGTCAGAACATGTCCTTGCCAGGTCTGATAAGGCAGTGAGGTCATTCATGTAACAATTACAAACTGTCTGTTTTGCACTTGTGCTGCTCCATAGACTATAATGGCCTTTGAAATAAATGGGGGATAAAACAAATGAAATAAATAGAATTAGTTGGGGGTTCCTCTTAATTCATTTCAAGGATCCTCAAAAGCAACAGTTTGGACCCAATTTGTTTCAGGATAGCCATTCGTTTTAAATGAATGCACATCTCTAAAGGCACAGAAAAACCACAATCAGACACAAAGAGACAGGCAGTCACACCAGCCAGACACAGCCCACAAACACAGAATATAGAAAACAAGACAAATCAGAAACACACCACAATGGTAGGACAGGAAAATTAAAAAAAGACAAAACTTAGATGCCAGTCAAAATCTTTTAGGAGTTGAGAAAAACTGTCCCACCCTGTCTAACATTGTTTTTAGCTTTCTTTACTGTTGCTAGTAACTTTTTCTATTCTTCCTTCTAGTTTTTGCATTTTCGTTTCCTTTTTTCTCATGTTTTGATTTTAACTTTTTTTTTTAAACGTTTTGCCTTTATTCTCCTTTCTCCACGTCCTCATTCTCTCTGGCCTCTTTGCCCATTCCCCTCCCCCATCTCACCACATTTTCCACCAGTGGGGAACAGCTCTGATCTCATTTCCTGGGTATGGAACCGGCAGCAGCAGGAGCTTCTCGTGGGATAAGGCCTGAGGGTGGCTGCTTTTCCTGGAGTGGCTCCTCCAGTTCTGCCACAGAGTAAGTGGATCCACACATGGACCCGCCACAACAGAAGCAGCTCCCTTGCCCACCATAAGAGATGCATGTCTAAATCATGGCATACTTACAATGATGTCACTGTGTTCTGGAAGCTCCCTCACTCCTGGGCTTGCAGTGTCTGCACAGCATAGAGACTCAAGAGCAAAGCCATTTTTTTCTTCTCTGATCTGGCAGCCAGCATGTCCCACTTCAGGGTCATTCATGTCGTCCCCAGTTTGCTCACCCCTGGCCTAATTTGTTACTTTCCTAATTTCTGTTAGCATTTCACTATTTCTGTATCCTGGCCAGGCAGACTGTAGAAGGGCACAAGGCTGATAGTGATGCTCATTCATTTGAGAATGAATATCCCATGACAGCACTGGTTTAAATTGAGCAGTTTACACCCGATTACTCCAACACTCTTCACTTCCACGCACCTCCCCAAATAAATACAGAAGTGTGTTTGCACAAGCACAAATATACAAATAGACACCCCCCCCAGAGTCCCCTCCCCCACAAACACACCCCACACATGAATACGCACGTGCACACTCCTTTCCCTCCTCACACATGAATGTGCAAAACCTTTGCCCCACACATACATCCTGGAAACAAGGTTGCTGCATCAGGCACACACAGACCTACAATGCATTGCTGCAGAAACTGTATCGGGAAAATGAATGCTCAAGACACAGGAAGCTAGATTACTTTCTCTTCTTACACTAAAATTTTACAAAATGTCTCCGAAGAGAAAAAAACAAAATATTTTTTTTCCTATGAATAAATGATTTTCTTAGAAATCTATGCATAAAGCAGCAATTGTTGATTTTGCTGATCTCCCCTCCTCCCCCATAGGAAGGAAATCTGTAAATGCCTGCATAGGATCTTATTGCAAGCAACAGGTACCTTGCACCTTTCTCTGCTGTTTCAGACAGATACACCAATATTTTCAGTGGATACCAGCAGCATTCATCGCAGAAAAGGTTCGCTGACCCTCACTGTAGGTCCTTGCAGAGCCCACCATGACTCTGGGGAAAGCATGGATGCCCCTCCCACAGCCAGCAGGGCCATCCCAAACGGTGGGCAAGAAAGGCGACGGCCCTAGGTGCCGTGCCACCCTTTTTCATTCAGTGAGCCCACAGGGGAAAAGGAGAGATGCCAAAAACAACCCATACCCCAGGTTCCAGTTTGTCTAGCGACTGCCCTGCAGCCAGGCTCCCAAACTTCTGAATGATCCCACATTCCATCCTGTACAACACAACAGGCACAGGGAACCCTGGTGACAGGCCAGGGCCGGTGTCATAATGCCAAGATATCACAAGGGGAAAGCGGGCAAATCTGCAGGTAATCGTGCATTAAATATTCTCCACTCTGTGGCTGTTCTAACACAGGAAAACGATCAGGCCCAGAAACTGAAATACAGTTGGAAAGTTACCAGTAAAATTACTGCCACCAACTACCTCACCCTGTGGCCTTGAGCAAGCAGCCTAATGTCCCTTGCCCCCACCCCGCTCACACTGCTGGGTCTTTGTGGCAGAGACCTTGTAATTATCTAAATTTTGTTTAACTGCTGTGTACTCTGGCAGTGTTCTCTGTAGAGTAACTATGAGTAAATGTGGATATTGGTGGGATTCAGGCTAAAACCTGAAGTGCGTTAAAATAACTTCAGGAAACTGGAGGCACACTGAGGTCAATGACAAGAGTAAGACCACACACAAATGAGTCCCTGGGGAACACCTAAGGGGTCTGTGCCAGGGAGCTCAGTGCCCCAGGGCATTGGGTCTTTTGCCTTTCCCTTAATCCAACCCTAGTCAAAAGCCCTTCTATAGCACTCTGATTTGGTTCCTTCAAAAGAATAAGCTTAGTACAGTTTGGCAGTGGGTGACAGAGGCTGGAGAGGTCAGCGGAGGTGGCTTTCACAGGACACAGGGGTGCCGTGGTGAATATGTAACAGTGTGGCAAATCTCGCTGGCATCTATGGCAGTACATTTCTGTGGCACATTAGCCACAGCTCGTGTTCAGACAGGTTTGAAGGAAATAAAAGTGCAAGTAACAGCCCACAAACTTCGATGGCCATCACAGAGCGGTCCACTGGTTGGCAGAAGGTGGCATCAGGATGCCCACTTACTAGATCTCACTCTGCTTCACATTAGCTGCTGCTAAATGGAGCCACATCCTCGCAAGCCACACAGACCACAAGCCCAGTCTCTGCAGGCCATACTAAATGAAGAAGGGAGGAGCAAGGGGTCCAGTGCACCTGGCCCTGGTAGGAGTATGAAATGAGAGAATAGCAAGTTTTTGGTGATTTCTTGAGTTTGGTCCTGGCTCCCAACTGTGTTGGATGCTCAGTCACTGCGTCACATTCAGAGTCCTGGACATCACCCATCAATGTCCCAGCTAAACAGGTGGTGCTTCACCAGCATGTCCTGTACCCCCTCTTTCAATGGCTTCTTTTCTTTCTCCTGCAAAACAAACAGTAAACATCCAGACTAACTGTATGCAAGAACCTGCTCTAAGATTACAAGACTGCTTAGCAGGTGAAGTCATCACTACTATCAAGTGAATTGTGCAATTCTAGCATTATATTTGTCAAGTCTGCTTGATTGATTTCACAAATGATAAACACAATGCAGGGACCAATCAGATATAAGCATGTGCATCACAGGCCCCAGGACTGAGGGTGCTTGATTAACCTCAATATTGTCTCCTGCTGATTGGGAACTAGAGCTTTGTGCTGCAGGGGTGGGCAGGCAGGAAGTGCTGGTGCCTCCTCTGATACTGCTCTCTTCTCCTGCTGCAGTCTATTGGCTGGCTGGCGAATGTCTGACCAATGGGCTTCAGGGGGACCAGAGAGCAGCAGCAGTGTAGTGTAGGACAGACAGGCTTCCTGCCTTTGGACTGTCCTGAGGTGCAGTGAAGATGGGAAAGGCTGATGAGAGGGACAGAAGAGCTCTGGAGGTGTGTGTGTGGGGGGGGGGGGGGGGGGGGCGTGAAAGAGGGGCTGAGAGAAGGGGAGAGAGAATACTGCTGTGACGATTTATTTTGTTCCTTTTCTTGTGAATAATGGTGCATTGGATTTTTCCTGTTTGTGGGCTTTAGTCAGCAATTAATATCGTTATAATTTCCTTGTGGTTTTTTATTTATTTATTTTTTTAATTGCTGATTTCTATTCAATATTTATTTCTTGTAATTATGTTAAAATGAATAAATATAAAATTAAAAAAAAAAAATCATTGCCCCCTAAGCTGCAAATCCCCAAAATATTTGTACACCCCCCCTCTCCCCTACTGCATTATTCACATTGGGGCTGATGTAATAAGCTATGCTGACCTTACTGTGGGTTTTAACTCCCATTTTAGGTGGGTTTTTCCACTCTAACTAACCCCCTATATGTAATAGGGGTTTTAGCGCCGGAAAACCCCACGCTATAAAACCTGCAGCAAAGATAGCGCATCTCATGCTAATTGCAGAGTAAAGCAGAGTTGCTTACTTGTAACAGGTGTTCTTCGAGGACAGTAAGATGATAGTCTTCACACATGGGTGACAGCATGCTCTATAGCATGTGTCCACATGGGATCCCTCTTTAGTCTAATAACACAGAATTATATAAAAACAAAAAACAGGAGAACCCAACTCCACAGGCAGGTTTTGTAAGGACTAACATTCTGCTGTTGCAGAGAACACTGTTACAGGTAAGCAACTCGGCTTTCTCTGAGGACAAGCAGGCTGGTAGTCCTCACACATTGGTGAATTCCTAGCTGTAGGCTGCTCACCAACATAAAAGGGGACCAACAGACACCCAAACCAGGTGCCAACGGGCATAACAGTGCTGTTGGTAATGGGGGGGGGGGACGGGGGACAGCCTGAACCCAAACAATGGGCCCTAGGTGGGAGACAGTTGGGTTCTACACCGCAAACAGATTCTGAAGGACAGACTGGCCAAACCTACTGTCGTGTTGGCCATCCCTATCCAGACAATAGTGAGATGTGAATGTATGGAGAGAACTCCATGTCACAGCCTTGCAGATCTCCTCCATGGGAACTGCTCACATGTGGGCCACAGAAAATGCATGGCTTGGACAGAATGAGTCTTGACAAGGCCCTAAGATCAGTCCCCGCCTGGTTTAACAGAAGGAGATGGAATCTGATAGACAATTCGATAGTGTCTGTTTGGCAATGGAAATGCCCAATCTATTCCTATCAAAAGAAATAAAAAGTTGGGTGGACTATCTACGGACTTCTATCCAATCCAGATAGGTTAGGGTTCATTTGCCTTGGTGCGAATGGGGCCTGGGAAAGAATGTTAGCAGGAAATGGACTGGTTAAGATGGAAGTCCGTCACCACCTCAGGCAGGACTTAGATGTGTAAGCAAGACCATCCTATCATAATAATAATAAATAATCATAATAAAACTTAGTATAAAGTGGATACGGCACTACGACCTGGAGATCAGTGACCTTGCATGCTAAAGTGACTGCCACCAAAAACATGACCTTCCAGGTCAGATACTTCAGGACACAGGTGCTCAGCAGTTCAAAAGGAGCTTTCATCAGCTGAGCTAAAACCATGTTGTGATCCCAAGACACAGTGGGAGGCCTCAGAGGAGGCTTCAATTGAAGCAGGCCCCCACATAAAACATACAGCTATAGCAGTGATGGCGAACTCCAGTCCTAGAGTGCCACAAACAGGCCAGGTTTTCAAGATATCCACAATATGCATGAGATAGATTTGCATACAATGGAGGCAGTGCATGCAAATCTTTCTCATGTATATGAGGACTGGAGTTTGCCATCACTAACTATAGGCTGTACAGAGATGGGCATACCATCTACAACATGGTAGTATACGCTAATCGCTCTCAGATTAATTCTAATGGATAGGTGAAAAAGGTGATCATGCCGTTTTTGTGTGGGGCAGGAGAATGAATCTAAGGCCTTCTGTTCACACCATGTGGAAAACCTCCTCTATTTCAGTCCATAAGGACTTTCTAGTGGAAGGCTTTCTAGAAGCCACCAGGACCCGAGACACATCCTCTAAGAGATCAATTGGTTGCAGAACTAACCTCTCAACATCCAAGCTGTGAGGCAGAGGGCCTGGAGATTGGGATGTCGCAACCTGCCTCGATCCTGTGTTATGAGATCGGGGAAGGCCCCAGACTGACTGGTCCTCCGGATGGACAACTGCTGCAGGAGTGGAAACCAGACATGTCTTGGCCAAAAAGGGGCTATGAGGATTAGAGTCCCCCTGTCCTTGTGAAGCTTCAAGAGTCTTCGCCACTAAGGGAATTAGAGGATGTATGTACCGAAGACCTTTGCTCCAATGACAGGCAAGGGCGTCAGAGGCTAGTTTGCCATCTGTCCGGTACAGGGAACAGAACAGAGGCACCTGGTTGTCGGTTTGTATTAGAACAACTTTGTTGGACAGCTGATCTCCGAAAGCTCATAGCGCTTATCTGATTGCCCGAAGCTCCAGGAAACTGGTGTGCTTTCTGGGCACACCAGAGACCCTGGGTGCTGAGCCCATCTATATGAGCTTCCCAGTCCAGAGTGGATGCATCTGTGGTTAGGACAATTTGGGTAGGAGGACTTTGAAGAAGAGATCCCTTGTTCCAGATTTGAAAGGGACCTGCCATTAGGACAAAGAGTCCCGGAGGGGTGAGGTGACTCGGATGCAATCCTGAAAGTTCTACGTGGCCTAGCACCACTGCGACCTCAAGGTCCATTGGTCTCTGCGCATGTGTAAGTGTACCAAGGGAGCTACAGGGATGGTTGCAGCCTTATAGCCAAACAGGCAGCCTTATGGCCAAACAACCTCAACATGTGCCAGGCTGAAACATGAGGTCGCTCAGACCTCATGTTTTCTGCACCGACATGAAGGTGTCCTGCTGTGCTGAGGCAACTACTCAGCCATCTCTTACACCTGCTTCCAGATGTCCAGCACGTACTGGCTCATGTAGATCTGATAGGAAGCTATGCAGGCAATGATCATGGCTCCCTGAAACACCTTTCTCCCAAGAGCATCCTATCGCTCTGTGATCTTTCTCCTGAGGCACTGAGAAAGGGGTCTGAGAATTCTTGGCTCTCTTGAGAGTGGATTCAACCACCACTGACTGGTGGGCAGCTGTCACTTATCAAATCCGGCAGCCTTCTAGACGAGGTAATCCCTGTCAGCCTTCTTGTTTACATTAGGCACTGTGAGGGGGTATTCCATATCCTCAGCAGCAATGCCTTAAGAATATAGTGTACTGGGACTGCCACGATCTCCTTAGGGAGGATCCATGAACTGGAAGATTTCAAGCATTTTGTGATTTTGTGTCTGGCATCCTCCTCAGTCAGTAACTGAAATTGGATGGCCTTCGCCATCACCCTCACGAAGGTTAAGTCCTCAGGTGGAGACTTCCTTCACTCTTCTGGAGGAGAAAGGTTGAGAGGAGACCCTTGGAGCCTCAAAGGAGGACTCCATGGTGTCATCCCCCCAGAAGTCATAGGGATCCGCATCCTTACTGAAAGCAACAGAAGATGGGGCCATAGGCACTTGGCCTTCATCCAGAGGTGCAGGCACCAGTGAAGCTGGATCGGGGGCTGTAGGCTTGGATGTCTTAGCCAGCCTGGTTGGAGCTTCCCCTCCAAGGAAACTGGCAATGAGATCTGTATTGGTAGAGGGAGGCTGTGGTGCCTCTATGGGCACCAATGCCAGCCCAGGCACAGATACCAGCTGGATTGGTAAACACACCAACGAGCGCATTGAGTTTCTCCAATAGTATTTCCAGTGCCACAGGACAGATGCCACGCATCACCCACTTGACTGCCAGTTGAACTCTCTGCTCAAGCCCCTCCTCGAACATTGCCGATGCCAACTCTGGCTGTGAGGAAGGAGGGGTGGCTAAATCCATTTCAGACCCGAGAGGCAGATCAATGACTGTCATCAGGACCAGTAGAGACCATCACAGTCTCCCGGTTCTGATGACGGACTGGTGCTCATTGTGTGAGCGCATCGGGGGCATCACAGTATGAGCTTGCTGCATCCGCATGCCCAGCACAGTGCATCGATGGAGATGGATGCCGATGCTTCTTCAGCTTCCCTTGATGCTTGGCACTGTCCTTTTCCAGTGCCAAGGCTGATGATCAGGAACCAGACGTCCTCGGCCTGGAGGACTCCCGACGTGGTCAGTCTCCAGCGCTCCCATCTGCCAATGCACTGATGGAACCGCTGATGTCGACTGCTTGGTGTCCATCGATGCAGCTCCAAAGTCCTTCGATGCTGATGCCAATGGCTCGGTCTTCTCCGACCCAAAGAGTTGCTCTATCTAGTTGAGCCGAAGACTATGTCCCTTCAGGGTCATGTGTGTTGATTTGCAACAACCTAGAACGTCATGCGATGCCCCCAGGCAGAGGACACATACCTCATGGGGATCTGTGATGGACACTGTCATCGGGCACACAGGGCATCACTGGAAACCACATTCGGCCATGATGGGGTGGAAAATGGGAAGCAATATGAAAATTGATGTCAGTGGGTATCGATGGCTGGTGGGCACAAGAAGCACTGCCACCACAGGAAAATTGACCGTGAAAAGAAACTTATTGATAAACGACGAAACCCTGACTAGGAGAGCTTCGGGAGGGATCAAGATGGACCTGGTGTCAAACACAGGTGGAAATAAAAATCGTAAAAAAAAAGCAAAAAACCAGAAAAGTTTTCCAAAAAGGCCGTAAAGAGTTCACCAACTGCAATGCTGCAGCTCTGCGGAAAAAGAAAGACTGAAGAGAGAACCCATGTGGACACGTTGGTATAGGGTTTGCTGGGCAATGCCAGCGTGGCAACTCAAAGATCTAGAAACTTTGAAATAAGTTTTCTGTGTTGGGCTCTATCTGATAAGGTCACCCATGTGGTGAGACCTACCATCCTGCTTATCCTTGGAGAATAAGCACTATTAGCTTTGACCCTGTAATGCAGGGAGGCGCGCGCTAGTGCGTCTCCTTTTACTGCGAGAAAGTTAAACTTCCTGCTGCACCAAACTGCACTCCGGTGAGTCCTCCCTCCCCTCCCCTTCCCAATAGCGCTGATCCTGGCCCCATTTAAAGAAAAAAAAACCCCTTAGCCAGGGGCCTGAGTCGAACTCTGCACCCTCTTGAACCACCCCAAGCATGCCAAATCCCTCACCTTAAAAAAAAAAAGTTGAGTCCAGTCTGTTTCCGATGGGTCTCCCCAAGCCCCTCATCTTAAACAAAATCAGCAGGAATTGAACTTTCCAACTGCCCCCATCCCAGAAAGAACTACCCTCCTCTGGCGGGCTGTCAACTGCGAGCTGACTGGTCCCTCCACTTTGAGATGTCAGCCACAGGACAATCCCCTTTCAGAATTGTGAAAGGGCAACCTTCTGAAAGGAGACTGGCACTTCCACCGACAGTGGAGGAGTACCTGGCAGACCGGGAAAGACCACTCATGCCTGCAAGGGACCACTCAACTTTAAAATCTAATTCTGATTTTAGCACAGGTTTATTACATTTGCCCCATTCCCTTTAAAGTCGAGGTGGGGGGAGGAGGGGTGGCAGAAGGAGAAGGCTACCTCTGCTACAGCTGCATTATCTCCAACCTGCCTGATCAAAATCATCAAGAAAGGCCTAAAATGTCACTGACTAGGATGCTGATACTTGTCACTTTTAGGCCTTCAGTGAAGACACTGGATACTTGTGTAGGCAGGAAGAGCATCAGCAAGCCTGGGCAGAGAGGATGGCAAGCCAGAAGGTGCTGATGGGCCGATTTTGGTCCATGGGATGCAGTTTTCCCTCCCACGGGCTAGGAGGAGGTGAGAGAAAATAATGAGCGAGTGGACGAGACAGCTGGTGTAGATAAAGAATATACACATGGAGTAAAAGTAACAGAAATAAGAAATGAGAGGAGGATCAGAAAAGAACTTTTACAAGAAAAGAATGAGGAGGTAGAGAGGAAACTAAGAGAAAGACAAGAGTCAGCAGAGAGAGAGAATAACTGTAATTCAACTACAGACACAAAGGCTGGAAAATCGTTTAAGTTCAGTGAAGACGTCTTTGCTAGAAAAGATGGGTCAAGAGTTGGGGGGGAGGGGCAGGTGGGCATCTGCCCTTTTCTTTCAGTCTTTCAGTTTTCTGGAGTATTTTATTGGAGGAGGAACTGGTTCTAGTGGAATGTGATGCCACAGACCTTAAAATCTCTCTTAAAAATTGCTCCCCCTTGGCAGTGAGAGGGGGGCTGTGGTCAGGGCTTGAATTGAGGGGAATACTGTTTCCCCTTGTTCACAAAATAAAAATCCTTTCCCTTGTTATCTCTCTCAAGAGACAGCAGTCATCTCTGGGACAGCGAGCACCACACGCAGCTGTAGCCCTGTAGCTGGGGAGTTGCTGAGCTGCCAGGGGCTCAGGATATTGCAGGTGGTGGAGTGTTTTATGTGGACTCTGGCAGGCACAGGACTGGCTAGGGCCTAGAATCTGTGAGTGCCCGAAGATGTGCTGCAGGAGATGGGAAGGCAGGAGCAGTTCCAGAAAAAGTAAAAGTGCCTGGGCTCAGGCAGAGCAGAGCAGAGAAGGGAAGTGTTTCCAAGTCTGTGGAGGAGGGAGGAATAACATGTTGTGGTGAGCTGGGCCTGCAATAAAGGAAAGCTTAACATGAGGAGGATGGGTAAGAAGTGGGAGCAGTCAAAGATGGATGAAACAAGCCTGCAGAGGAGGGCAGCTGGCTAAGAAGGGGAGAGGAGGAACCTGCTTGAGTGTGGAAGGTTGAGGAAGAGAGGCCAAATCCATCAAAAAATGGGGAGCAGAGCAAACAGAGGGTATTTAACCTCCTGCAGTAGGGAGAGAATTACAAAAGTGGCAAAGGGAGTAAGGAGGGGGAGGAGGAAAAATGATAAAATGGGAACAGGAGGAAGACTAGATTAGGAGAATGTGAAAGAAAACGATGTTGAGAGTGGCGGGGACAGTAGGGGTGGGGGGGGGGGGGAGGAGACTGTCATGTGCATGGGCTGGGATGGGGTGGGGGGGGGGGGGGGGAAGTAAGAAAAAGGTGGGGATGAGCTGAGGTTGGGAGGACAGAATACTTCCCCCTAGCTTTTGTTTTAGCCACTCAAGTCTTCCCCTTGTGCACATTACCTGCTGCTCTGTAGACATTTAGACGTTGATTTTCAGATACTTTGCATGCACAAAACCCTATTTTATGTTCATAAATGGCACTCTGAAAATCAACTAGAAGATTCTGTATGTGCATTGACCTTATTACACACATTTTTCCTTCACTTACAGTAGGTGTTTCCAGGGAGTGGAGTTGGGGCAAGGGAATAGATTTAGGAGCATACTTTTGAGTTTTGAAAGTTTGCATTCTATACAAAGTTTCACTTGCTCTGAGCAAGGTGTAATGTTCTGTATGACTGTCTACACATGTATCAGGAAAACCTCCAAATTTTCAAATTGGACTGGTGTGCATAAATCTGTTCTGGACAAGTCTGGGGTTAAAAGGAACCTACATACTTCAGCCCTTAGGGCCGAGCGCACTCCGATGGGTTAAATAGGCGCTAATCCACCCCCTAATGCAATAGGGGATTAGCGCCTATTTAACCTGTGTCAGACAGGGAGTGAATGTAATGGCGCTCATCACATGCAAATGCATGTGAATGAGCCTATTACTCATTCACTCTGCATGCAATAAAATAAATGTGTGTAGATAAAAGAAGTACAGGAAAAGCAGAACAAACTGCTTTTCTGTACTTTTTTTTTTAAGTAAAAAAAAAATAAAATAAATAACTCGGCAGACGAAGACTGACGCCGGTAAAATGGGCGTCTGTTTTAATAACCCACCATCTGCCAGTAATGAAAGCGGATGCCCAGTTTACCAGCGTCAGTCTTCTTAACCGGAAGCCGCGGTGGGGTCACCTTAGTAAGGTGGCGCTAAGGTCACGCAAGCGACCCTAGTGCCTCCTTGCTAGCGTGACCCTCTAATTTGGATATTGCATGGCGCCCCACTTTCAGCGCCCACTTTCCGTGATTTATATTGCATCAGCCCCAAAGTTGTGGGCTGTCTGAAAATTACCTCCCTAAATACAAGCTGTGTTTTTTTTTCTTTTTTTGCTGAGGGGTAGGGAAGCTGTAATTTGTGTTGAGTTGGCACCATCAATCATTTTCAAAGATTGGCTTTGCTAATTATCAGGCCGATTCAGTAAAGTCCGCGGGAGAGCGGGCGAACGCCCGCTCTCCTGGTGCGCGCACTGGCCACTCGCCGGAGCACGCGATTCAGTATTTAAATTAGGCCCAGTGGTAAAAACTGGCAAAAGGAGGCGCTAGGGACACTATCGCGTCCCTAGCGCCTCCTTTTTGACAGGAGCGGCGGCTGTCAGTGGGTTTGACAGCCGATGCTCAATTTTGCCGACGTCTGTTCTCGAGCCCGCTGACAGCCACGGGCTCGGAAACCGGACGCCGGCAAAATTGAGCATCTGGTTTTCGACCCAACAGCCGCCGGCCGACTTCCAATTTATTTTTTTTTTTAACTTTTTTTTACTCTTCGGGACCTCAGACTTAATATCGCCATGATAATAAGTCGGAGGGTGCACAGAAAAGCAGTAAAAACTGCTTTTCTATGCACTTCCCGGTGCCGGAAGAAATTAGCGCCTATCTTTGGGTAGGCGCTAATTTCTGAAAGTAAAATGTGTGGCTTGGCTGCACATTTACTTTCTGAATCTCGCGCAAATACCTAATAGGGCCCTCAACATGCATTTGCATTTTGAGGGCGCTATTAGGTTCGGCGGGTTGGACGCACGTTTTCCGCCCCTTACTGAATAAGGGGTAAGGGAAAACGCGCGTTGGAGCGCACTGTACTGTATCGGCCTGATGTTTGCAGAGCCCCTCATCAATCTGGCTACACCCAAGAGAGTGGGTGGGAAAGGAAGGACTCAGAAAAGGGCCTGCCCAGTACACTGCCATGCAAGAATCTGGGTTTGATTCCTCAGCCTGGCTTCTAATCCTTGGGCTGACAGGGGCTTTAGCTGAAGTGCTCAGTCCTCAGGGGAAGGGGAAGACAGAATCACTTAACCTCTCTCTGCTTACAGAGAGACTGGAATCACATAATTCACCTTCTATATAGGAATGCGTCCTTTGGCAGTACTTGGTGATCAGTGGTATGTTATTATTAAACTTGATGCTACCCACTGTCATCATCACCTGCTCCTTCAATGCTCTTACCTCTCTCTTCACTGGGAGTTCCCAGTCCTGGGACAGACTGAAAGCAAACTTGGAGAGGACCCTACAAGGTTAAAAATGGGGGAAAAATTAACGGTTGCACAAGTTCAAAGCAACAATTTTCAACAGAGTTTACAAATCTCCTGCTTTTGTTAAGCTGCTCTGCCACTCTTCATGACACACTGCCTCCGAGGGGAGAATCTCACAGCTACAACAGAAATAACTCACTGCAGCAATGTCAGTGATTTACAACTACTGTGCATTTATTTCTAAGGAGAGAAGAGTGTCAATTTCTCTCGCCAAGTCAAGCTAGGTACCTTCACATGGTGGCCTCACTGTATACCATCTAGACCAGATCTCAGCAAGGCGACTACTAGTACTGAAGCATAAAAGGAAGGAAAAAAACTCCTGGTTGCTAATCACCCAGAAAAAAAGGTGCCCATCTTAGCTTCAGTACTAGGGCTAATGAAGTGGTAGCAATAGTGCAGAACTTTCAGCTGAAGATAACAACCCAGATTCAGTATATAGGCCATGGGGATGTTGTTTTGGACTCATAGCAGTTGAAAACCACAGAATGGAAAAGATACAGTTATGTGGATTCCCAAAAATGAGATAATGTACTGATATTTTTATGCCACAAACCCTATGTATAAATCAAGAAGCTTCACAAAGAAACCACTGGAAGAAAGAGGAATATCCAAATAAGCTCTTTTGGTAAAACAGAGAAATTACTACTTACCTGATAATTTCATTTTCCTTAGTGTAGTCAGATGGACTCAGGACTAGTGGGTTATGCACCTCTGTCAGCAGATGGAGACGGAGCAAATTGATGTCACAGTTATATACTCATGCAGTGACATCAGCCTGCCAGTATTCTCTGTGGACTGTGGACAGACTAGCAAAAAAAGATTAAAAACAGTCAACCAACAGGAAACACTGAACTCAGACAATGACTGTATGTGCCCCAATCTAGGGAATGGATGAACACTTACCAGTAATCCCCTGGAAGACAAAGCCCCACAGGAGGACCATTAACACAATCATTCGGCAGCCAAGGAAGGGAAACCGAGTCCATCTGTCTATACTAAGGAAAAGGAAATTATCAGGTAAGTAGTAATTTCTCCTTTCCTAGCATGTAGACAGATGGACTCAGGACCAGTGGATGAACCCAAGCTACTCCTGAACAGGGTGGGAGGCTGCCCGTGATCCAATCAACACAGCACGTGCAAAGGCTGCGTCCTCCTGGGCCTGCACATCCAGACAATAATACCTGGAAAAAGTGTAAGGAGGATCACGTCGCAGCTCGGCAAATATTGACAGGAGACAACAATCTAACTCTGCCCTTGATGCTGCCTGAGCCCTAGAGGAATGAGCCCTAACCTGAGTACGCAATGACTTTTCAGCATCCACATACGTGGCTGTGACTACCTCCTTATTCCAGCAAGTTATTGTAGCCCACAAAGCTGGTTTGCCTTGCTTTCCTCCACCTTGAAGGACAAACAGACTATCCATTCTTCGGAGAGGTTTAGAAACTTCCAAATATCCCACGACATGTCTCTTAACATCCAAGGGACATAACAGGTGATATTCTTCCGCATCTCTTTCCTTATCCAAGGATGGCAAGGAAATGGACTGATTCAAGTGGAAATCAGAGACCACTTTAGGCAAGAAGAGGAACAACACACAGTTGTATTGCTCCTGGAGTCACCTGAAGGAACGGTTCCCGGCAAGAAAAGGCCTGCAGCTCAGAATTCTGACGTGCAGAACATATTGCCACCAGAAACACTGTCTTCAAAGTCAATAAGTACAAAGAAAGGCTATGTAGCTGTCGAAACATAGGACCTACCATGAAATCCAACACCATGGGGAGGTGAAAGATGCTATTTTAGCCAAAAGATCTTCATTCAAAAATTGGAAGAAGGATCCAACAGAAGGAAATAGGATAATGCATAAGCGTTGGCAAGTTAAATGTAAGACATTGATAAGACAGGCTAAGAGAGAATTTGAAAAGAGGTTGACCGTAGAGGCAAAAACTCACAGTAAAAACTTTAAATATATCCGAAGCAGAAAGCCTGTGAGGGAGTCAGTTGGACCATTAGATGATCGAGGGGTTAAAGGGGCACTTAGAGAAGATAAGGCCATCGCAGAAAGATTAAATGATTTCTTTGCTTCGGTGTTTACTGAAGAGGATGTTGGGGAGGTACCCGTACTGGAGAATGTTTTCATGGGTAATGATTCAGATGGACTGAACCAAATCACGATGAACCTAGAAGATGTGGTAGACCTGATTGACAAACTGAAGAGTAGTAAATCACCTGGACTGGATGGTATACACCCCAGAGTTCTGAAGGAACTCAAAAATGAAATTTCAGACCTATTAGTAAAAATTTGTAAGCTATCATTAAAATCATCCATTGTACCTGAAGACTGCAGGATAGCTAATGTAACCCCAATATTTAGAAACCGCTCCAGGAGCGATCCTGGAAACTACAGACCAGTTAGCCTGACTTCAGTGCCAGGAAAAATAGTGGAAAGTGTTCTAAACAACAAAATCACAGAACATATAAAAAGATATGGTTTAATGGAACAAAGTCAGCATAGCTTTAACCAACGCAAGCCTTGCCTCACAAATCTGCTTCACTTTTTTTGAAGGAGTTAATAAACATGTGGATAAAGGTGAACTGGTAGATGTAGTGTACTTGGATTTTCAGAAGGCGTTTGACAAAGTTCCTCATGAGAGGCTTCTAAGAAAAGTAAAAAGTCATGGGATAGGTGTCTATGTCCTTTCGTGGATTACAAACTGGCTAAAAGACAGGAATCAGAGTAGGATTAAATGAATAATTTTCTCAGTGGAAGGGAGTGGGCAATGGAGTGCCTCAGGGATCTGTATTGGGACCCTTACTTTTCAATATATTTATAAATGATCTGGAAAGAAATACGACGAGTGAGGTAATTAAATTTGCAGATGACACAAAATTGTTCAGAGTAGTTAAATAACAAGCAGATTGTGATAAATTGCAGGAAGATCTTATGAGACTGGAAAATTGGGCATCGAAATGGCAGATGAAATTTAATGTGGTTAAGTGAAGGTGAAGCATATAGGGAAAAATAACCCATGCTATAGTTACACAATGTTAGGTTCCATATTAGGTGCTACCATCCAAGAAAGAGATCTAGGCGTCATAGTGGATAACACATTGAAATTGTCGGTTCAGTGTGCTGCAGCAGTCAAAAAAGCATACAGAATGTTGGGAATTATAGAAAGAGAATGGTGAATAAAACGGAAAATGTCATAATGCCTCTGTATCGCTCCATGGTGAGACCGCACCTTGAATACTGTGTACAATTCTGGTCGCCACATCTCAAAGATATTATTGCGATGGAGAAGGTACAGAGAAGGGCGACCAAAATAATAAGGGGAATGGAACAGCTCCCCTATGAGGAAAGACTAAAGAGGTTAGGACTTTTCAGCTTGTTGAAAAGACGGCTGAGGGGAGATATGATAGAGGTGTTTAAAATCATGAGAGGTCTAGAACAGGTAGATGTGAATTGGTTATTTACTCTTTCAGATAATAAAAGACTAGGGGGCACTCCATGAAGTTAGCATGTGGCATATTTAAATTAATCGGAGAAAGTTCTTTTTCACTCAACACACAATTAAACTCTGGAATTTGTTGCCAGAGGATGTGATTAGTGTAGTTAGTATAGCTGTGTTTAAAAAAGGATTGGATAAGTTCTTGGAAGAGACGTCCATTACCTGCTATTAATTAAGTGTTACTTAGAAAATAGCCACTGCTATTACTAGCAACAGTAACATGGAATAGACAGTTTTTGGGTACTTGCCAGGTTCTTATGGCATGGATTGGCCACTGTTGGAAACAGGATGCTGGGCTTGATGGCCCTTGGTCTGACCCAGCATGGCATGTTCTTATGTTAAGACTCAAGGGAACCGGTAACAGCAAGGGAGGATGATGTTGTTTCATGCCCTTAAAGAAACGGGCCAAATCAGGATGAGACGAGAAGGATTCACCATTCACCTGGTTCCTGAAACAGGCAAGAGCCACAACTTGTACCTTCAAGGGATTAAGGGCCAACCTTTTATTAAACCCATCCTGCAAATATTACAAAATAAGCAGGATCTTAACTGAACAAGGAAGAACACCTCAAACCTCACACCAAGCCTCAAACACTCGCCAAACCCGCATATAGGCTAAGGCAACGGAGAACATTCAAGCTCATAGCAAATTGACTATCACTGCAGAAGAATATCCATGCTTCAACAAGCAAGCCCTCTCAAGGGCCATATCATAAGACAAAACAAAGTCAGATCTTAGTGAAGGACAGGCCCCTGCTGTAACAGATTCTTGTGCGGCAGAAGATGAAGAGGGGTCTCTACCAGAAGTCTTTGCAGATCTGCATACCATGGTCTTCTGGACCAATCTGGTGCCACCAGGAACACCATTCCACCTGTGAACTATCCTGCCCAACATGAGCCACAAGGGAAAGGTATGCAGCAGCTAGTCCTCCAGCCAAACCTGCATGAGAGCATCGATACCCAGAGCTTGGGCCTTTCCTGTGACTGAAGAATTGAGGAATCTTTGCATTGAGAGAAGTCGCCAGCAGATCTAGGAATGGAAGGCCCCAGCGATCTGCTGAAATGCCTCATCCCACAATACGCATTCTCCTGGGACCAGACTTCCCTGCTGAGAAGTCTGCTCTTACGTTGTCTTTTCCTGCAATATGAGAGGCCGAGATCATCTGGAGATGTCCTTCTGCCCATTCCATTAGTTGATCTATTTCCTGCAACACTTGCTGACTCTTAGTTCCTCCCTGCCGATCGATGTAAGCCTCTGTCGTGTTGTCCATCATTACTCATTTTGACCCTGCAGTCTGTCACTAAACTGCAAGCACGCCAACTGTATCACCTGGGTTTCCAGGCAATTGATGATCCAGAGAGACTCTTCTGTATTCCAGCGTCCTTGGACCGTTAGTTCCTGACAGTGAGCTCCCCATCTATCGTATCAACCAGTCCAGCGATGACAGGGAGACTCCCTTTCTTAGATGATCCTCCTACAATCACCACTGGAGGTGAGAGCAGATTTCCATCAGCAAGTGGAGCTGAACCGCATAATCCTGAGTCTGTGGATTCCAATGAGACAGCAGGGAGTGCTGAAGAGGACGCATATGCGCTCTCGCCTACTGCACCACTTCCAGGGTTGCTGCCATTAAACAGAGTACCTGCAGATAAGACCATACTGTCGGGCATATAGCGTTCACCAAAAGACACATCTGTGACATCAACTTCTGAATCCGAACTTCTGGTAGGAAAACTTTGTCCTGCCTCATGTCGAACTGAACACCCAGATACACCAACAACTGAGATGGCTGAAGACTGCTCTTGGCTAGGTACACACCCAACCGAGCTCCTGCAACTATGCGGTTCTCTTCCAGAGACTTGACTCAAATCAGCCGACATCCAAATACAGGTGTACTAGGATTCCATACTTGGTCAACTGTTCCACCACTATATCCTTGGAAAACATTCTGTGAGTGGTGGCCTGACCGAGGTGTGCCTGTATGTATGAGAGAGAGGGGAGCATACATGTGAGAGCATGTATGTATAAGAGAGAGGGAGTGTGCATATGTGTGAGAGCCTATGCATATGAGAAAGAGGGAGCTTGTGTGTATGTATGAGAACATGTGTGTATGAGGGAGAGGGAGCTTGCATGTGTATAAGAGCCTGGGCATATGAGGGAGAGAGGCATTTCTGTGAACATGTGTACGCAAGAGAGAGGAGCATGTGTGTGAGAGAGAGGGAGTGCAAGTGTGTGGAACAGCCTATGCACATGAGAGAGGAGGAGCGTTTTATGTG